>NW_026623296.1:1102610-1117755 GCF_030028575.1 Malurus melanocephalus | reverse complement strand
TCGCACAGAATTGTTCGATTTTGCTCTGCTGAGAGGCGGGGGATCCCTTTGATGGAGGTGCGCCCGGAGAGCGAAACATTCCCTGCGTTGTCACTAATTACAAAGTTGGAGAGCTGTCAACAGGAGCATTTGCAGCTGAAAAACGTGTCTGCACACGGCCGAGTGTGAGCGATGCTTTGATTGGGATTCTGGCGGCAATCTGTTTGCTCCCTGGGTGCGGTGTTTGAAATGCTGCCAAATGTGCCATTCCCCGCTCCCGGATTCCAAGGGTAATGTCTGCATCCGGGAGCGATGGGTCGGGAAGGTGTCACGTTCCTGGCACCGCCTCTCCCTGACWAAAGAAAACTGGGTGGTTAGCTCAGTGCAGAGTATAACACTCCCTTCAGAAAAAGAAATGAACGTTGAGTAAATGGAAAGGAACACGGATGCTCCAAACCTCCTTTTTATGCCCTTGATGGCAAAAATGCCCTGGATATTACCCAATCAATGATTTTAACATTCCAGCCAAAGAAGAAGTTGGGAATATTTGACCTGTTAATGCATGCTTCAAAGAAAACATTTTCAAATGCTGTGTAATAAATCAATCTTTACTTACTTAATAGCCACAATGTTTTCTTCTCGAGTCTGGAACTCAGGAAAAAGTCTGGGACTAAAAAAGCAGAACTGACAGCTTTCTGGTCATTTAATGTGAGTTCTGTTGTATTGATCTGATTTGAAAGGGTTTAACATTAGCTTTGTGTGATGACATCAGTGAGGATGCTGCTGTCACTTTGGGGGACAGCAGGAGGATGCACAATCCCTGCTGTCAGGAACTTGTTCCCAGCAGGAGGGACTTGGCCAAAACCATCCCAGACCTCACTGACTCAGAGCTCGCCTAAACACTTTCACCTTCTGTTTTGCAAACAATAAACAATTTTGCTTATTTCTATGGCTTTGGGGGTTTACCCCCTCTTGACAGAACAGTGTTTACTTGTATTTGCTTTCTCCCAGCTCTCCAATATCATATTTGCACAGTCAATACTCTTCTGCTGGCAGATTATTTTTAATGGAGCGCTTTATTAAAGCGTCTTTCAGGAGAATATTTGCACTGCCACGCACGTCAGAGTTCTGCTGTGTGAGAAGGGCTTCTGCTGAATGCACCAGCACAGGGACTTGCTTATCGAATTTTGTGCTTGGCACACTTAGATGAAGGAGGATCAAAAGGAATGTGACTGCAGATCCTGGGCAGATCCTTGTGCAAATCCCACCGTGGGTGAACTCTTGCTGGACGTGGACATGTTGTGAAGTAAGTACAGCATGTTCCATGCAGCCTTTTTGTTCCCCAGATTATCTTTCCATCATTTTAAAATTCCTGTCATCCAATTTAACTTTTTAATTTTTTTTTTGTTTTGTTTTCCTTTTTCTCATTGCTGAGAAGAAATCCCAAGTTTCTCTCCAATTTGGGGCCAGGTGTCAATTAACACCCAGTATAATCTGTTACTCTTGGAGTTAACCAAACCCTAACAGCTTCTTTTTGATGTTATTTTTTGGTTGTCCTTTGGGCTTTTGCCATCAACCTGGGATGGAGGGTGGTGGCTGGCACTGCCCACACTGAAACCCACAACTCATCCCTGATGGGAGTTCAGTGGTGCTCAGATTACATCAAAGATGTCACTGGACATGGGAACACTGCTGCCCACCATTACCCCAGCCAGAATTCCACAGAGAAAAGTTCAGGCAGAAAAGTCGAGGYAGCTCCATTTAATTTTGTTCTTTTCCACTGTTAATTATCACTGGAAGCAGTTTCCATTGAATTAAAAACCTCATGTCTTTTGAGGAGTAGGGCTGTATCGTGCTCTGGATGTGTTTATTTTTCTCCATGCCTGCTCATGCAGATTTCCTGAACCCCTGCGATTTTCCTAGCTCCTCTCTGGTATTTGACCTTTATTCTCTGTGTGCTTTCCCAGCTCATTAATTTATTAAACATCAATGGTGATTAGAGTCTTAGATCCACTTAAAAATCCACCACCTACACCCGTCTCTTAACCAGTTCTTGAGCCATGGCAATATTCCCTCTCTTCTGGATATTTTGGCTCATCAACAGACCCTTGCCAGTGTCCATGCCTGAGATGGTTTCAAAGATCATGTGATTTTTTTACGAGTTTCCCACATTATTTTCAGATTTGCTTGTAGAAAGGTGCAGTTTTGCTCTGTAGAAATGTGTTGATCAGCAAGGTGATTTTGCTGACTTCCCAAAATAATCAGCTTATTTGGCAAGGAAAAAGAAAATCCTGGCTGGAAAATGGATTTATCTTGAGCATTTCTCAAAGAAGGGGGTTGAAGGGAAGGGGTCTCTGTGCTAGCAGCTCTGTTGCTCTCTCCTTGCAGAGCTTTTGGGTGAAACCATCTGGCCCTGAGAACCTGCACTTCTCCCTCTGCTGCTGATTCAGGAAAAGCTGCACCCTCCTCTGCCAAAAACTCCTGTCCCTCGTGCCAAATCCACAATTTGAATATCCCCCTTTACAGAACTGCTTGATTTCTGTCCACATTCCCAGATTTTTTTTTTTTTTAAATGTCTCCTCTCTTCCTATGGGAGGTAAAATACATCACTACAATGTACCACAGCCCCTAAAACCTAATGGTGCAGTCAGAGTTTACTGCTGAACTTTGGTCCCCAGAAGGTGGGAGCTTCCCTCCCAAAAGCTGTCTCTGAGTTGCTATGAAACGGCTTGTCACCGTGGCACGGGCTGCAGGCAGTTGTGTACAGGTAATTAGAAGTCACTCCTGCTTTATTATTAACTGTTCGCTGACTTTTTTTTTTTCCCCTTTTAAATAATTTCCCTCCCCGTCCCCAGAGCGTTCAGCGCTCCTGGTACATCTGCATCAATTATGCATCGTCTGTGTGATTTTTCTTCCTGTGGAAACTTGGCTTCCAAGAGGCTCTTTGTGATGCTCTGGCCATGACCTAACCCTCCTTTGCTGAATAATTCCTACCGAGACAACACAGTTTCCCCGCTGCGTTTTCCACGCTGCCGTGTCTCAGCCAGGCAAATAAATCAGGCTGTCTCCCACCACCAGGCAGCCTTGTTTGCTCAATTTTGCCGTTCCATTTCTTGCTTTATTGAATAAGCATGTATTTATGTACCTCGTGTCCTTTCTCTGCTGCCCATTTTTTATTGAACTTCCCCGTCGGCCGCACAGTTGGATTTTCCTGACAGAGTTTTGGATCTTAAAATGCTATTTCTTCAGACCAGCTGTCACTTCTGTCCTCACCTCGTCCCACGAGGTGTCTGTGCATGGCTTATGTGTCTAGCTCTGCCTGCCCCTCTACCTTSTCCTCAGCCCTTTTAGTTTTAAYACCTTGTACATGAAATCTGGTTGGGATTTTACCCCTTTTCCTTTAATTAGGGTGACTCTCTTATTTCTGGTGTTTCCCCAAACCCAGCACCCTCACAATGAGAACCCTCACAGCTTTTATGTTCTGCACAACTCCTCTCTGTGCTGGTGCAGCACCAACTCTGTGTCTCTCCAGGGATTAGCAGGGAGATGCTGCTGCTCCAGCCCCAGCCTTAAATCTCTTCCCCAGCACTAGAACAGCCTCCAGCCCTACTGAGGGGTTTATTTTGGCTCTCCTCAGCCTGCAGGGCAGCCAAGGAGTGCAGCTCCTGGGGCAGATCATGGCTGGGTGATTCCCAGGGAGCCTCGAGCTCTGCTTGGCTGGAGCCAACACTGCTGGGAGAGACTGGGAGAGACTGGGAGAGACTGGGAGAGACTGGGAGAGCAACCCCAAGGGGGATCTGCCCCCACCCCATGGCCTGTTCACCCCACATTACCAGTTCAGGCTTTGGGACTGGACAGGGAGGTTTTCATGCTGAATCACCCATTTGGGAGCACGCTGCTTGATGGGATTTCTGCCCCCATCCCAAATCCCCATTTCTCTCAGGAGTGCACCGTGGGGCTTTGGGGATTTGGGGGAACAGAAAAACCTTTTCCCTAATGGTTCATATTGCTGCCCAGTGAACGCCTGCCAGATTTGATGTTGGAAATGCTCAGATCTGTGGGGCTGGGAGTCGGTGCCTAATGAAGGSACGTCAGCCTGGGAATGAGGTTTTTATATCCCACGCAGCAGAACACTGGGATGTTATTTATAGCTGCTCACTTGCACCACAAGCACCTGTAGAGACTTTATTCTCCAGSCCCTCAGTGGAATCACAAATGACAGAGAGAGCTGAAGATGTAATGACCCTTGAAGTGGGAGAAATTATTTACCAAACCGTAGATAAGACGGCAGATCTCTCCTGCACTGTGTTTAGGGCATCCAATCTATTGCAGATGTTACCATAGTCATGCTGTTTAATTTAAAATTGCCCTGTCTTCCTTGTGTCTCAAATTCTTTTCTTGGGAAACTAAATCCTTTCATAACCTAAATGCAGCCGAGGAGATGAAAGTGGCTGGTCCRGGGATGTGTATGGCCATTCCAAGGGAGCTCTATGTAATTGTTTTTTAAATGGACATGCTTGCTCTATTTTATTTTTTTCTGGCCTGGTTCATCYTGGTTTTGCTGTTTGTGATATGCCTTCTGACATATGCTCCTTGCCTAGCAATGAAAAGCTACCAAGATTTAAAACCTTTGTGAATTCATAACTGGTATATTAAGAGCTCTTCTCATTTACTGACTTTGCGACCTCCGTAGCAGATATAATGCAGGGATTAAAAAGGAAYGGTTACTATTGGCTTCCTGGAATTATTTTCTTTGTGCATGGGTCAAAAGAATAAGGATTAACAAAATGATTAGGTATTGGAGACAATAGCCCAATCTGTTTGCCTTTGGCTGTTAAAATCTGTCTGCTAACAGGGCAGGTGACTCTGGAATAGAATTGCCACTGTCTTAAACTGAACATGGTGCCTACTCCCAAAAACTTGTTCACTTCAGACAAATCTCTCACTACCAAATACCCAATAGGTACTTCTCCACTGAAATCAGACAAGGATCCCATCTTCATCCACACATAAAGAGAATTATTTATATGTGCAAGGTATAATATGGTTGGTCCCAATTTTTGTGTGTGCTTTCAGCTGTAGTGCCAAGCAGCGAGTTGTGTAAATCTCTCCAGTGTCAGCTTTACTTATCACTTACCAATCATGTGTGAGCCTCAAGTTTAATTTTCCCCCTCCTGAATCAAGGTTTTGTAAGCACTCAGTGGATGYCCAACACACACATGTGGAGATACCCCTGGGGATTAATTTCACCCGTGGCTTTATCARACTGAGTGAGACCCACGGTGCAAGAGAGGCCATTTACCCACAGCCCCTGCATTGCTCTTCCTGGTGGTGCTGCAATCAGAGCTGTCAAGGAAAATGATCTACAAGGCAGTGGCTTGATTATATTTGTCCTGAGATGCTTCTACTCGAMAGGATTTTCAAGTTTTAATCAGCCTGCATTAACTGTGATGCTCTTGTAGTTGATCATGGGAAGAAAGCAACTGTTGATTGCACTAAAAGCATTAAGTGACCTCTGCTAATTAAAAGATAATGTCAGTGCAACTGAGTGGAGTGCCCGGGTCTTTAGCCTTTTAGATAGACATTAAATGAAAATCAAAGAGTTTGGAGGAAATATTTGTGGTAAAGGTARGAGACTTGTTTGTGGAAATAGCAGRTCATGTTTCATGAGTTATTTAATCCATTAATGATATTTCATATGACATAGAACCGGTAATTTGCTGAAAAAGAACAAGTTTCCTCCACACTTGTGGGATGTCTTCACTCACTCTGCCTTGGCTGCAGCATTTTGCTTGGGAAGCCTSTGATACAGAGAACCCAGTGTGTTCCTCTGTTGCCCATAAATAAACCAAATACTTTTTCTCATGAATGCATGTCACCTCTTAGATGACCCAGACGKTCAGTGTTAAGTTCTGTGCTCAGGAATAGTGCAGTCAGTGTCTACAAATGCAGCCTTGCCTTTTTTTTCACTAATCTCGGTGTCTGGGAGAGAAAACAAAACAAGTGGAATAACTATGTACGAGCACATCCCTTGCCCCTTGGAGACTGTAGCTGGTAAACATTATCCTCTGCTTTCTGTGTTTATAGAGATGCAGAGTGGAAGCCCTTTGGACAGAGAAGCAATGGCACAAATTCTGTATGAAATCACCTGGAGATGGTGTCGTGTCCTCCAAGGAGCACCAGTGGCCAGAGAGCTCTTGGAGAAGGTGCCAAAGCACTTGGTAAAAATGTGGTGTAATTATTCAGGTTTGTGCCTCACTCTGACTCCTCCCTCTGTGAGAAGAAACAGAAAGAAGGACAGTTAAAATATCCTTTTTTTTTCCATGTGGAAGAAGTTAAATCCCACGTGGGAGTAAGGAAGGGAACATTACAGTTCAAATTGCAGTGTTGAGAATGAGGTGCGTAAAGCAGAGGCTTCACAGGGAGGAGAGAGGAGGTGTCTGCTTCTCTTCAGATTAAAAGAAATGTTCTGGAAGCTGAAGGTAATCTCCTCCCAGGCGTTTGTAACTGAGCTTCACAGCTGCCAGGTCRCATTTGCTCACATCCAGCAGCCCTGGCTGAGGAGGCTGCAGGGTGAGGAACAGCACAGTGAGGTTGTGAGGGCATTCGAGCCTGGCTGAGCTCTGCATCCATCAGAGGATCCATCCAGAGGAATGGATCCATCCTTTACAGGCAGATGGTGGCAGATTTGCCACCATCCCAAAAGCTACAGAAAGTGGGCTGAGCCTCCAGGGTATCAAGATAAGGGAGGAGTGTTTATTCAAACAATAAATAATGATTTTTCTCAGTGCCAGCCACCCACCTCACCAAAAATATTGTTCATCTGAAGGCAAATCTAAATTTAAAGGCTTTGACTCAAATATCCCMTTTAAAGAAGCCTTCCTCTCTGCCCCCCATTGTTAGAAAGTGAAACCTGAAGAATTTTCACTCTGAAAACTTTCAACTTAGRAAAAATGCCCTCTCTGTTTGCCCTTAGCACAGAACTTTGTGGAATCCACCCTTTGTTGGTCCCAGCAGTGCCTGATGCTTCATTTCTCTCTTTTCTGTTTTGCAGAAACCCTTATTTTCACTCTTTAACTCTTATTTTCAATTCTTTTTAAAAAGACCAATATGTACACCTGAAGATGTTTTAAAGAAASTATTTTAAAAGGTTATAAAAAATAAAATAAATACTTGGCATCGAGATTCTTAGAGTGCATGATGAATATTTTAACAGTTAAAAATCCAGCCAGAGAGAAAYGAAAGGATTTAGTGCTCTAAATAAAACTCTTTGTGGGTTTTAATGTGCAAAAATGGACAGCAATGGCTTTAAAACCTCTCTGCAAATACTTCTATCTCTGCCCTGATATACTCTGTATATCCGTAGCCAGTAATGGTCTGTGTTTTTAGATGCTGAAGGAAGATATTACACCAGTTTCCTCCTCTAGGACTTGCCATAAAAACCTTTAGGTTTTGGGCAGAGAGTCTAGACCTTTGGGAAGACYGCTGTGGATGGAAAGCTCAGTTTTTTATCCTGTGATTGAAAGTGAAAATCAGAGAAAGGGAAAGGGAGATTTGGGAAGTGATCATTCCCAACAGAAGGGCTTAGCCAGCATGAACTGTGGAAAACTCTGTGACCACATAATTTCTAATTGTTTTCTGACTGCAGTGAAGTTTCACATAAAAATGGGATAAGGTTTGGCTGTGTCACTGGTTAATATTTCCATTTCTTTCTCACACACATCCCCACACAGTTGGAAAAGAGAAGCTTTTTGTAATATCAGCTGTGACAGAGGTGGAGCATTGCTTGAGTTGCTGTTTGTGTAATTGATCAACCAGCTAAGGAAGCCTTTATTATTTTTTTTAATTAACCAAATGTATTAGTGTCCATGAAACATGTCCTTCTGGAATTATTTCTGTAAAACAGTATCTTTGGCCTGAGCAAGAGCCCTTTAGTGCTGCTGTGAGGTCCCCTTTCTGCAGATCCTCCTGCTAATCGAATCTTATGTATTTTCTTCCTTGCTTTTATAGAAACTCCAATTGCTAAATGTAGTGAATGCAATTGCTAAAGTGATGGTGCCAGTATAAATTATTAAAATCACATGGAGTAATAAAAATGTGTTGTGTATAAAAAGATACAGAACAAGACAGCAGGACTCAAGCTATTAAGTTACTTCTGAAAATTCCCTATATCCATAATCTGGACAAGTGGTACAGTAACTACAGTTGGGTTTTGTCTTTACATGTTTTTTAAAGTAAAATGTTTGGATGCCATAYTTTTCAGTCTTCCAGCTTTCCTTGAAGAAAATGAGATGATAAGAAGTCTGCTCTCAGGTTTTTGATCATTTTTGGAAGCATCTTGGGTTGGAAGTTTRAAAACATAAGGTCCAAAATCTTAAGTTACTTCTGAAAATCTATGTGGTTTGTTTGTAACAAGGAGGATGATAAGATAAGCATGATAAGATTTAACAGTGTGAAGATCACTTTGTATCAAATAAATTAATTAATTAATTTAGGGTGTATTTGTTTTCTTATTGTCAAAACTGAGAAGTTTTTGAGAAACATGAGAAACCCATTCGCCCCTTCAATATAAATTAATAAAAACAATCCATTTGAGTTTTTTCTTTCTTGCAGCAGAAAATGGACAGAGAATCAGAGAATGGAACATGGGAAGTGCTATGGAAAGTTGGAAAGAGACACAGAACAGCACAGATGCAAGGTTAGCGTTACACACGCAAGAAGAGTTCAGTGCATAATCTCAGCCCTTGATGGAGAAGATATAGTGAAATGTTGACTTTAATTGCCATGGGACATGRATTAGCAGATGGTCCCATGGATAGACTGCTCTCCATGTCTATAAATAGCATAAGTTAATTTATGCAAGATCTTCCTTTTCTTTGCCAGAGATCTCCCAAAGTGTCGATATCTTGGCGAGGCGGCGGCCGGCCCCGGCCCCGTTTCAAACACTGGTGTTGTGTGATTGTGTTACAGCAAAAAAAAAAAAAAAACATCTGATCAGGTAACTCCTGATTGAAAAGACAGGCTGTGACAGTCTGATCCCAACGCACCTTMATTTCAAAAATAACTATCAGGTATCTGCAAGTCAGCTGGAATAATGGCYGGGAGGGGCGGGGGAGGCATCGGGTCAGGGCGCTGCTCCCGGGTCCCATCTCGGGCTGYTGATGCTGTTTTGCTTTGCACATCTCCTCTGCCTCCAGCTTCCATCTCCCCCACTRCTGGGTGAATCCCCCACTGCCACAGTCACAGGTTTTTGGGATCTGCCATGGCACCTTCAGCCTGGACCCTCTGGATCAAGTTTGGCCCCTCTGACACGCAAACTGTGGGTACTGCAGCTGCCTCTCAGCTCCCCATCACTGGAGTYCYTTTCCCTCTTTACWGGGCTYTCCCAGCCCTYCCATTCTGTGTCWTTCTGGTCAMAGTTTCTGTATGGAARCCTCCCTTTTTGSTTCACAGCTTTGGTTTCTTTGKCATTCAGGAAGCCTCATRCTGTCCCCAGGTAATYGGGTACCAGAATCCCACRGATATTTCTGCTTCTGGGCTTGTCRAGCCACTTGTGYYTTGTCCAAAGAACTCCCAGAAAACCCCACTTTTGAGCTCTTCACCCATCATTGTGCAAGTGTTGGCATTATAAATCAGAATCCAAGCAATCTTTCTGTCCAGTTCTCCCTCACTGTTACATTGAATAAAAGAGGTACCAGTAAATACAAAATAAGAATTTTCTGAGCTGCTTGTGTGAATACAGGCAGTATTTTAAGACAGAACATTTTATTTTCCCAACAGTTGCACAATAGCTCCCAGCCCCACAGAAGGGCTGAGCCATCCCTCTGCTCACCACCTGGGCAGGTAAATAAAAATGTGACAGAGGACCTGCAGTGACTGACTTTGT
This sequence comes from Malurus melanocephalus, assembly GCF_030028575.1. Lineage (NCBI taxonomy): Eukaryota > Metazoa > Chordata > Aves > Passeriformes > Maluridae > Malurus > Malurus melanocephalus. The sequence goes on along the minus strand of NW_026623296.1, from coordinate 1,107,890 downwards.
GCCATTTTGAGCCTGATATTGATCAAAATCAGCCACCAGAAATATGTRTGGATAGATCAAGGTCCACAACCTGCTCCATGATAAATCTGAACCCCCTTTGGTTCAGTAGGGATATTCTGGATTTACCTACATGTAATTTAGAGCAGATTTTGGACCCTGCTCATGAGCATTATGCCTTTGCCTACAGGAAGGAAGATTGATTCTGACCTTACTTAAACTAAGCAGCTTTAATCGTTCGGTATAGAAACACCAAGACTGGGCTGGGGGCTGGGGACACAGACATGGGAATCCTATAATCTTTGGTTAAGTTGTAATGAAATTGTCCAGGATRAGAAGGAAACAGATGGATTCTGATTAATTTCTCACAAGTGTAGACCTCAGCATCCGATGCAACATATGTGGTGAGCAAATGTCACTCATGCCTCCAAAGTGCAGAAAAAATCACTATTGTCAGGATATATTCATTGGCATATTGGCTGCTGAACTCCCAAGGGTGCAAGGATGCTGTGCATTACATTTAGGCCCGAATTAAATATTCAGAGGCAGAGATACCTAACCCTTTCCTGTATGCCTCACTGGTTATCACAGTTGAGCTTAATGAATTGAAAGAGGGAGGGGAAGGGAGATTTTCCCCCCTCCTTTGTAAATCATTATTTACTGTGGAAGGAATATCAAGATGAGTTGGTTTTTCTGCTTCGGAGTGTTCAGCTGACTACCAATGGAGCCTGAGTTAGGGAAAATAATGCAGCTTTGAGCTGTAAATGAGCAACTACACGGCTTTCATCTYGTATTGATAGAAATCAGAGCCCAGCTCTGTGTTTGTGGGGTTGTTCTGGGTTTTGTCACTTCTGTAATCTATTCCATGTAATTGCATATTTAAAGAAAATGTAGTTCATTTATTGATTGCCACTATATTGTTTCAGGCAGGTGAGATAAGAGGCCAGAGCTACTTGCTCTCGTCTCCACGTAGTCCTGGGGAGTGGAAGGAGCAATGCATGTGAGTAAAGCGAGGCCCCATCTGTGCTGAGGAAAGAGATTCATTACAGMTGACTTGTCCTGTCAGAATTACTGCCCCAGACTGTTTCGGGGAAAAGGATGTCACTAAGATATCTATTAGAGTATTTCAAGCACAAACTTGAGAAACGAATATTGAGCAGTGGGGCTGCTGCATGGCTCAGGCTCTGCCCGTGGGTGCAGCTCCCCTCTTCCAGCCACTCCCGCTGCAAAATCAAACAACGTTTTCTGTCAGTGACCTCTCTGCTAAAAATGAATTCCTCATTAGAAAAATGGGGGRAAATATCTATTTTGCTCTCTACCTCACTGTGTGTTGACATGYAATGTCTATCTYAAGTTGCACATTTCCCTCTCCASCTTTGGCAAATGCTGCTCCACTCTYGTTAAGGGCTGGTTTGTTTGTCTTGATCTCCTTTGTAACAAGTGAGTGTGCATGTTTTTTGGGAGAAGCTGAATCATCTCAAAATGAGCTTTATTTCTGATTGAGGAAGATACAGCTGATAGGGCTGAGGAAATGTTGAGACAACCACATCAGCTGCTGTCACACAATGGATGAAGCGTGGCTGTTCACTTGCAGCTTTTTGTTTTTTCCTGAATGGAASGTGCAGCAAAGCTCAGTAATAGCTGGGACTACACTGAACAGCCCCAATCTGCCTGAGTCACAACCTTCATTTTAATTGAGACCCCTAGTTTTGGAAAACTTGACCTGAGCTTCTTGTTTCCCTTTTTCACTGTTTAAAGCTGTGACCTGTGCCAGGCTCTGGGCTCCTCTGGCCTCGTGGAGCACAGCAGTGCTTGGCTTGGTTTGACTTTGTTTCTCATTAGAGACCAGCAGTGGTTTCTATGCTTAAATCTTTAAAAATTCTATCTTGGTGATGTGCAGCTGAGTGTTGGTTTTGCTAAAATTACTGATCTTTTCTTTTCTGGGTTGTCTCCAACATTTTTCTCCTGCTGTTGCTTAATTATGTACCAAAAATGGAGGCAACAATTTCTGCATCTGCAAACTTTTTGAGCACAGCGCTCTCCTTTGTCAGCTGGAACTCCAGGTCACTTTTTGTGTTTTTTCCATCGTTCCTGACAACACATCACTTCCAGTTCCCTCCTTTAACYTGTAGCCAGCACAGTGAGTCTAAGTTGGATAATTGTTTATTGCATCAAGACTGCACAAGGCAAAACCACTTAAATCCTCTGCTTATCTCCATCACTGAACAAGACAAMACTGTCTCATTTTTCCTTGTTTTGTCACATGTTGCAGTCTTTGCTGTCCTGGAGACCAGGAGCTGCTGGGACTCCTTGGCCCATAAAAGTGACATTGCAAAACCACATCAGGAATTTGACCCAGCTTGTGTTGTGTGAAAATCTAGAGCCTCATGATGCCACCCCAGCTAAATACACGGTTTTCTTGAACAAATCCACCCAATGCTTTGCTTGGCAGAGGATTTTGTGGATAACCAGGGAAGCCTGAAGCCATGGGAAGAGGGAAGCCAAGGAGAGTGGTGGGAGATGATTTACAGGGCAGATAAAACAGTGGGTAGGGAGATTTGTGTTAATTAMCTGCAAAACTACAGAGAAAAGGAAGGTAGAACCAACACAGAAATATCTTGTGACCAAAAGTATCTCCCTAAATCAGGTAAGTGAGAACCTACTCGCTCAAGTGAAGCTGTTTTCAAGCTGCAGTGATGAGGATGGGACCTGAGTGTGCATTGCCTTTGTCTCTCCAGCTGAGACATCGCTCGTGGAAATCCCAATCGCTGCTTCCTGTGTGCAGCAAAGCAGTGGAGATGTAAAATTGGGGCGTAATGATGAATGAAACTGTGGGATGTGTCTYGATTATCCCAGGTTTCTAATGCATAATTGAATTATTTTGGTGAGTGTATTTCAAGCCCTTTGATTTCTGGCCTCTGTTTTTAATTACTCAGCCCCCTCTTGCCCTTGTGCATTATTATGCTGCTCATTAGCATTCAGTGAGACTACAGAAGTTTGACTTCTGAATAAAGTAGCGCACAAAAGAGAAGGGATGCTTTTTATCTTACCACTTAATAATTTAAACGGAACCCTTTTCTTTAATCAATGTTTAATAGTACAATAGTTGTTTATTTAAACTGTGCTTTGCCTAATTTTGCAAACAAAAAGGAGAGGCAGGATAAACATGTTTAGAAATAATAAGCTTTGTAACCATTTTAATCTTCAGAAGACTTAAAATATCTCCGGCGCTTCTAATGTTGGTTCGTCTCAACAAGGCAGGGACGTGGGCCTGGAATGTCTCTGTATCATTTATGCAGTGTTAAGAAGCACCAGATTATTATTATTTTTTTTTTTTATTTGAGGGAAGCAGAAAACCTTGCTAATTGCAAAACTGAAAGCTACTCAGTGGCGTTAATATTGTTGGCATGGCCGCCAGCTGTGATGATTAGGATGTGTGACAGAGGGAGAGATAATTTGATCACAGATCTGGGGACCAAAAGCTCCCGTGTCCTGCTCCTTCCCAGTACACCTGCAAAGGCAAGGAAAATGCAGGGGGAGATTTAGCCCAGCCCCACAGAGCTCAGGATTTATGGGAGGGTCCTGAAGAGCACTGTGGGTGCCAGAAATATGGGGGTAACTCCAGAGATGGGAGCTCCAGCCTGGGCATTGACTTGTCAGAGGAAATAGCTCCATGGGGGGTTAGTAATCTATTACTAATTGGGGTGGTAATTAATAATCATAATTATTCTGTGTCACCACAAAACGTGGATTTGGATGGGATCAGACTCTGTGGGCCAAAAACTGGGAGCCAGAGTCACGGCAAGGTCAGGGGGACCCTCAGAACACAACATAAAAGAGATGGACTAAAGCGTCCGTCCCTCTGCTTGGCTTCCTYGCATGTAAAACAGGAATTGATCAGGGATATCTCCAGGATTTAGAGATATCTGGAGACCGCTTTGGAGACATTAAAACTGGTGAGCACAATATCTGCACTTCAAAGCACTCTTTGGACCTCTTAATTCACTTTGACAGCAGCCCTGTGCGAGAAATGGGGCTGGCTCTGTTGTCTGGGTGGGAAAACTGAGGCTGAGAGATGGGAAGGGATTGTGAGCACAGGGCAGCACCAGGGAGAGCTGTGAACTCCTGTCTCCTGTGGCTCAGCAGCCCAGAAAGAGCACCCACAGCTGCTAAACTGCTCCATCCATGAATATCAGGGRGCTGTTGATCCTACATAATCCCTGTCTGATGTCTTGACCAGCCTACTTTCAACAAGCTGTACCCCAGGCAGGAAGATGAGACCTTTTCCCCTGCTAATTTGTGACCCTTGTCCTCTAAATCTTCCCCTTTCCCATCAGTACAYGCAGTTCCTTCCCTTTTACCCAGAYGKGCTTCTCACGTTTCTTTATGCAGCCTTGGAGCTCCTTCCCGTTTCTGCCTTTTCTCTCCCCATTTTTCTAGGCTGGCTGGAGTTCTGGAGGGGTGTTAAGTGTCAGGAGCAGGAGGCAAGAAGGTGACAGCTCCTCATGCAAGGAATGAGATGGAGAGATGTGATCTCATGCTGTGGGCTTGCTCCCTCCCATTTCGACTGTATTGCAACTCCTGCTGATTAAAAGAGAATATCTGAGTTGTGCTAATGTGAGATGAGAGAGGGCTGAGGCTGGGGATTGGGACCCTTTCCTCCAGGCTAAGTGAGTTTATCCAGGATGAGAGAGTCTGCTTCTGGATTATTAATTTACTGTGAACGGTGGTGTGGAAGATGCTGAGATTTTTACTGTTTTTCACACGTGCACTAGAGAACTTGCACAAAGACAACTCAAAATATAATTTGCAATTCCACGGCAGTARCCAGTGAGTGTTTTCCTGTGATAAAAGTAACTTGCCTTGTTCCACAAGGTATTTTTTTTCAGTGATTCTTCCAATTTAAGGAATGTTTGTTCAGGAGGATGATGATTTGTACCACAACAGGATTTAGGTAATAGAGCCGAGAACAACCTACTGTTGCACTGAGCCCTGTGGTTACTGATGGTGAGACACTGCCCTCTCTCACAGCAACGAGATTCGATTCCACACGTATTTAAACGCCTGACTTCCACYGAAGCATTTATTTGGACGTCACTGTTTAGGCAAGCAGCAGAGCCACGGGAGGATCGGAGCGTGTAAAGTGAGGTGATAAAGGTTGTGCAGAGTCAGGGGCAGAGCAAAGAGGACGCTCCGTTTCCCAGAGGCTGCTGGAAAGGCTGTCAGAGTGACCCCGACTTTGTAGCCAGGGAAACGCCAGTTTACTTTTTTTTTTTTTTTTTT
>NW_026623296.1:990778-1101514 GCF_030028575.1 Malurus melanocephalus | reverse complement strand
TGGGGTGAAATTACAGCGAGTGTAGTGGCTAATAGTGACTGGTCTGTTCTCAAAGAGGCCACGGGGGCTGCCCGGCCGCGGGCAGCGGGATCCCGGGCATCGGGCACCCCGGGATCCCCGCACCGGGTACCTCCCTGCCGTCAGTGCCCGTGGAGTTCGCCCTTCCCAGACCGTCTGTAGCGAATCCCTCGGGCTGGGCGGGCTCCGGGAGAGTGGCTGTGTGAGTGTCAGTCCGGAACACTCCAGGTATTGGGCCTGGAGTTAAATCTATCTTTGCACTGGGGTGTGTGTGCGATAATTCATTTACTGCCCCCATTGCTCCAGTGATGACGGTGTTGATAGCAAAGGGTCAGGCTTGCTCTCTAAAGAGCACTCCTTTTTTTTTCTTTTTCTTTAGAAAGTGTTTACAATTTCAGCTACCCATTTTATAGCTCCTAAAATGCTTCCATTTCCCAGAGCAGTTGATTTCCCACCACTGGCACTTTCACCTTTTTGAGGGGGAGGATTACTTTCTTTAAAACAGAGTTCTAAGAACACCCACTCCTTTCAGGGAGGCACGTGCCATCCCCTGACCCCAGCAACTCCACTTTGACAAAAGAAAAGCTGGAAATAATCACTTAAGAGACGMGACTTTGCCTGTTTCAACAAGTTGCTTTGTTCTCTGCTCGAGTAATTTCCTCCCAGGCGCGTGGTCCTTGTCGTTAGCAGAGGATGTGGTRCTAAGTGTGATGTTAAACCTGCAGTCACCGGGGATTAATGCACGGGCATGACATCACCGACAGCCAATGAGGGGATGGGTTTGGACACGTACTGACCCAAACTGTCTCCCCAACTGGTGATCCTGCCGTTCTCCCCAGGAATAATGCCAGTTTGTGCAGACGCCGGGCTTTCCTAGCACGGTGTCACTGCTTTTCTCAGCCCCGTGTTCTCCTCTGAGAGCCACAATTCATTAAACCGCCACGCGTGTGTGCTTTGGTTGGTTAAAGGTTTCACTTCTTGGGAAGGGATGATTGGGARTGGACAGATCAGAGTCCTCCTGGCACAGAGAGAGGTGATGTGACCGAGCTGCTGGTGGCAGAGTGCAAACAGCCAAGAGTTCTCAGCGTTTGTGGCAGCAGAACTGCCTGAGCAGCGCACACGGTGCTTTCACCTGGAGCAAATYGCTTTCCTTTGCCTGATTGCTTGGAGCAGAGCTGGTCCCGCGGAGGTGGGCACAGCCCCCGTGCCAGGGGGTGAGGATGGGCACCGTGCAGTGGGTGATGCTGCCGTGGCTGTGAGACAGGAAAGTGYCTTGGCCCGCTGTGCCAGTGGCTCCTGCTGGGCTCCACCTTCCCCTCGGTGCTCCGTGCTGCCTGAAACCTTTGGCCTCAGTCCCTGACACTTTGCTCTAGGGTTACTCAAAAACTCAGGGTGGCATTTGCAGGATCACAGCAGATGTTTCCTGGCATGGTCTGGCTCCTGAAATGTGCATTTTGGAGTTCAGGCTGCCTCTTCTGTCCAATGTTTCTTTAACCTTCATCAATTTGCTGCAGACTCACCCAATCCCCCTGCAGGTCAGGCAGGAGCTCCCCCCARGCTGTGCAAAACCCTTTTTGTCACTCCCACAAATACTTGCACTCCAATCAGTTATATTTCTCTTTGCTAGAATTCTCAAAGGCAAACCATACATTTTCGGGTCCAGACTTCATCCCTGAAGYCTTTTAACGTTTTTGGTTGTGATTTATATGTAGGTACACACACAAAGTCCCTTATCAGTGCCATTGCATCGATAGCCCTTCGCACTGAGGGACCCACACAGAATATTAGAGATATGACTGACATGCCTCAGAGCTGTGTGTGAGATCTTTATGCCTTCACTGCCAATAAGACGTGACAGGATACATCTAATGAATTACCTTTAAATTAGAAAGCAGTAAACAAGCCATTATTGGATTAGGGGAATATTAAAATTAGAAGAACGTTGCCATCTTTTGATATCCTGTGGCACATTTTTACCAGCTAGAAAATGACACGGGGAGCTGCAGAGAGAGAGAGAGGGTCTCTAGAGAACTGTAATGATTTTCATCTGTGTGAAATAGATTTTTTTTTTAAATGCTATTACTTAGTGTCTTATGTTTAGATGATGCTGTAGATTTCTTTTTTTTTTCCTTTCTAGTTTCATATTGATGTTTGAAATATTTGTCTAAGGGACTGCAGTGCTTGAGGAAGGTACAGGTTTTATGTACTCTGATGGCTAAAAGCTCCCAATTATTGAAGAAAAACACAGGCAAAAGGAAACAAGAGTCTTGGTGATAGATTTTAGTCCAATACTGAAGAGCTTTCTGCCTTGCCAGAGTGCAGAGATTGTCTGGGTTCATGCCACTTATTCCATGGCCCTTTTCCTCAGCTGTCTAGAAGGCTGCTCCAGCTCTGGTGATTGCAGAATATTATTTAAATTGCATAAAAATTTTCACATTGGCTTCCTTGAGTTTTATATAAATTCCTGAGAATCCACCAGTTCTCCTGGTCACACAGCTCAGGTGCAGGTGTTACCTGGTACTGCCTTCCAGATGTGACTGCTCTGGATTGGATCTGAATTGGCAACTGGTTTGTGGTGCTTATGAACTGCTCCTGATCTCCCCATGCCAATCTTTTATTAATTGAAGGCCAGCCCTGCTGTCCCCTCTCAGGCAAAGCTGCCCAGTTAAGACTGAGCTGAGAATGAACAGAGCAGAATTTGGCCAGAACTCCTCAAGTGCTGGAAAAAAAATGTACATAAAGAACTAAACAGTAAAACATTTGATGAAAAGCAATTAATTCTCAGGTTCACATGAAATGAAGTTTCTTATCAAATATTGAAATTACTGTGATTCTGTAGTGCCAGCTACCTCTGTTGGCCATTGAAAAAACAAGCTCTTAAACTAGAACTAAATTTGTGGGTGTGAAAAATGGTTTTGCTTGGAATACCAGTCTTTTAAAACACTCTAAGACTAATCTTTTATTCTTTTAAACTCACTGTCAATATGAATATGGAGCAGCAAGATACCTTTGAGTCCTAAGCCTCATTCCAGCCTCTGGAGGAAAATCTCGAGCATAATATTTTGTCCTGGATTTTGGAGGCACACTCAGAATAAAGATCTCCCCCAYATAAATACTTTTCATCCGAGCTATTGGATTTTCCCCGTCTCTCTCTCCGAGTTTATGGCCCTGGGACTCTTTTTCTCAAGGTCTCGCAGAACTCCTTCAGCATCCMTCCCTTTTTCCCCTTTGAAAGGGCGATCAGCAGCACGCAGGCGGTGCTTTGAAGCCGGTGCCAGCCCCGCAGATCAGGAGATCACAGCGCACTTTCACCCGGGGTCAGGCGGCTGGGGCAGAGCTGCTTTGCAGTGCCACAGCATCCTGAGAGATTGCAAGGACGCGATTTCTGTCCGACTCCGGCACCGGAGCCTCTTTGCTATTCTGAAGAGGCTCATAAGGAAAGAACAAAGGACTGCGGATTTCACCCATTTTGCTCTGTTTTATATTTCCCAGCAGTTATTTTGGAAAGGTTGTGAGCTGAAAGGCTGATTTACTCAGACTTGGTACAACTATGCCAGAGCAAAGCTCAAATGAGGGAAAGCAGCACCGGGTATCTCCGTGACTCCAAAGGCGACCCGTTGTTTTCATTCCCCTTTCTGTGGTGTTTCAATTTCAGTTATACTTTACGGGGAACATCAGTGGAATAAAAACTCTGGTGGGGTCAGGTCTTTCTCCTAAGAAGGGTATTTCCCTCTGTACAGCATCAGTACAAGTTTTAACCCTCCTTCCACAGCAGTTGTGCTACCTGTGCTKTGAGGTATAACAAAGATAAATATATTAAAGGGCAGCAATCCCACCCTTGGTGTTACAGGATGGTGAAAGATGATTAAAGAATTTACTCCCCAGCCCTCAGTGCATAGCTCTTGCCCCTTTCTCTTCTCCAGCCACTTGCCAAACATGATTCAGTCATGTACTACATCCCTTTGAGCTGAAGAATCTGGAATCAGCTTGGACTTTTTGCTTCTGGAAGCATTAAACCTTTTCTTTACAGAGGAGAGAGCAGAATTCAGGTGCTTTAGCTCTTAAACATTTTAATTTTTTTCCCTGAGCCTGCAAGAAGCTGCTAACTAAACCAGAGGCATTTGAGTAATGCCTAGACACGGATAAACCAATTAAGAGGAGTTCTTTCAGCTTTTTAAAACAAATTGCAAATTTCAGGTTCCMATTTGCATAATTCAGGTTATTAATTCATGTGTTTGCATTTCCTAAACTGTGTGCCAAATTCCCATTTGGCACAAGTTTCAGAGTGTTGATCTAAGTGTAAAGGGGAAAAGGTGGAAGCTGAGTTTTTGTAGGGAGCACTAAATGGTTACTGATTTTTCTTTTCAACAAAATTAAACGAGCTGCTTTTTTTTCTCTTTTCTTCTGAGTCAGTTTAGTGTCACCTTAAGTATTCGGTGAGAAAYTCAGAAATTCTTAATTGATGGGGCACCCAAGCTCTCCTTTGTGCATCTCTGGGATTTCTATACATTGCAAGTTAATAAAGCTTCCAGCATTCACTCCGTGCGTGTGTAATTAAGGAGTGAGTGCACCTCGATGCCATTTGCTGTGGATTCCAGCGGTGGGGATGGTATTTTATGTTGCCAAACACAGGCAGGAACATCCCTGCGTGAGCAAATCTGTTTGAAGGACCAGGCTGTGGCTGCTTTAGTCTGGAGAGCAGTTACCCTCGGATTTTCTCKCTGCTTCCATTACTCACTGAGAGTTATGTGTGTTTATGATGGTCTGATCAGCAAACACAAGTGTGTTGCAGATGCAGATATATTGTGAAGTACAGCGGTTTACATTAATGGGAAGGATTTATCTTGTTGCAGTGTTGAATTTATGACGCCAAACTGTGATATTTTCCCGTTTCAAAAAATGTTATATAGAGGCAAACTGATATCAGGGTGATAAAATAAATGTTTCTTTTTTTTTAATTCAAGCCACTGTAAGATGCTAATAATGTCKGAGAGAGGAAGAGAAATGCTGTATTTCAAAATTTAATATAATGCATCAATRTTACAGTTTCCTGGCAAAATTAACTTAGCCTGGACTGTTAAATGAAACTTCTTGTTATGTTTAAACTGCTAAACAGGTGTGGCTGAGTTCTGTAATGGAAGGATGATTCTATGACAGAATAGAGGGGTTAAAGTGCCCTGCTTAAATCGGTCTTTGGGACTCTGTTCCCTATAATTAACACGGGCTTGTAATGACAGGATGAAGAGGGGATGGCTTTAAACTGAAAGAGAACAGGTTTAGATTGGATACAAGGAAAAAATTCTTTACTGTGAGGGTGGGGAGGCCCTGGCACAGGGTGCCCAGAGAAGCTGTGGCTGTCCCTGGATCCCTGGCAGTGCCCAAGGCCAGGTTGGACAGGGCTTGGAGCAGCCTGGGACAGTGGAAATTGTCCCTGCCCATGGTGGGGGAGGAATTTGGAACTTTAAGGTCCCTTTCAGTCCATACCATTCTATGATTTCAGGATAATTCTGTAAAGGAAGCAGAGAAGCTCTGGTTGCTGGTGATGATCTCTTCACTGGGCATTCAGGGAGCCCATTGCTGGTTTCCTTCCCATTTCCTGGCAAATGCTCAGGAGATGGGGTCACTGGGGAGGAAGGAGGGCTCATCCCTTCCCCTTTGCTGTCATCTCCTCCTCTGGCCACTGCTAGGGCTGTACTCAAGATATCCCTTTGCTTCATCCCTAGAAAAAACAAGAAAGCCTGAAGGAAATCTTCACAATTTTAGTGACAGAAGGTGTTGTGRCCATAGCTTTGTTTCCTCCCCAAGGAAAACTGGGATGCAACTGGAACTGGCCCAGCATGGATAGAGGCAGGTGTAAAAGTTGCTCCTGGCTCTCTGGTGGGCTCGTGTTGGCTGTGTCATTGTTTGTGCCCAGCTCTGCCTGTTCACAGGCTCTGGAGCACCGTGGGCAGGAGTMAAGTGCCATGAAAATTTCCCCAAACACAGATCTGCAGCAGTGAGGGCACCTGAAAAAAAAAAAAGGATTAATCATTTTGTGGAGTACAGAGAGATTGACAAATCTGTGTGCTCCTGTTGCATTCATTGCTCAGTTAAGCAGCGCCTCTGAACCTCTGAGTTAATATCCATTATTTGGAAGCACATCACAGAGTATTTGRATTTGGGTTATTTGACTGAAAATTGCCACAGTTTAACTGTGGAAATACCTGCCAGTTATGTGATGTATGGGCTTAACTGGGGCTGAAGGAGGAAAAAAATCAAAATAATTATTTTAGTTCTAAACTATCCCCGTATTTTTGGTGTGCTGCTGAACTGATTAATTCTGTTTTAGTTTAATAATAGATAAGTTTCTGTTCAGGGACCACTGAAGAATAAAAATTTGATTAATCAAATAAGTTTTAAAAACATGTACTGATTGTCTTAATTTAAGAGAGTAGCAGGTAAAAAGAACTATCCCTCCTTTTCTACACCAAATTGACATGGAGAGATGGACAGCTTCTGACAGAATGAGTGCAACCCTCCACCTGAGAAATGACACTTGGTTAAGTGTTAGAAATTAATTGGTATATTGAGCTTACCCACACACTTAAGAGCATTTGCCTCCAGAACATTTCCTCCTTGTAGATGTTCCTTATTTATTTTTGTGACATATATTTCAGTTTAACAACAGAAGGATAATCACAGAAGCTGTAAACATTTAAGAATTATTATTGTTTCTAACTCTGAAAAAGCTGCAGCCACTTCAAATACAATTAGTGCAGTTTGAAGTACAATTCCTGGCYCTGCCAGTGTGTATCACTCACCTGTGAAATGCTCCAGGTGAGGTTTCTCCCTGGCTGCACCCCAGACTGAGATTTGGTGGTTTTGGGTGGATGAACAGGGAGCTGCTTCCCCTCGGTGTCTTTGGAGACAGAAAAAAAACSAGATAATGCAAGCAAAACTCCTGGGTGTTGCATGTGTTAAACATTCTTTTTCTTGAACATGTTCTTCTTTTGGTTTTCTGCTAAATCTTCCTTGGAAATGTAGTGGAGACAGTCAGMTATTTGTATTTATCATATTGGAATATACATGATTGTATTATGGCTAAAGATCTGATTTACCTGCTATGCTTTCCTCATGCAAGAGGAAAAATAAAGCCTGAATAAAGCCAAATTAGTCTCATTTTAAATGCTTTTTTTTTTCTCTACAGAAGAAACATCTTCTGTTACAGTTAATGAGCACTGTTGTCTTTTGTTTAAAGGCTTTGTTACAGAGGCTTAGAGCAAAAGGGCTTTAATAATAAAAAGGCCTTCTTCTCTGGAATATCTGTCTGATAATAGCCTGTATGATTTAAGAATAATGCTGTAAAATAATTGGTTTTCAAACGAATAATTTTGTATAACTAATTGGAGGGCAAGTGGAAAATCTGCATCCTCCAAATAAATGCACTGTGTCTCTAAATATCCAAACATATTTTCCTCCTATTTTTTTCCACCCTTGAGACAAAAATAATATCAAATCTCATTCAGGTTGTACTTAAATATGACCAAACTGATAATTACATTATTACAGAGAAGGGCAGGATAGCTGCAGGATATGTACAAGGTGCATTAGTACTGCAAATAGAAGCTGATTTACTTATTGATAGTGGAGACACGTTTTAGTCACTTTATAGAATTAACAATTGATCAGCTTGTTAGGTTCKAGTTCTTCATAAGCACAGCATGTTTATTCATTATTGTCATTACATGGTGCAGGCAGCYGAGGTCATGATTAGCAAGGCAAAATCTAAAAATATCTAAACTTCATTAAATATAACTTCAGCAATGGGCAGTTTGTGAGCAATGCACCAATCCTCACCTCTCTGACATAAATATAACTTATACCTGCCYGGCTAATTTGCATTTCATTAACATTTTTCAGAACCATCAGATCCATTTATTTTGCCAAATGCCAGCGATTCAGGCTTGTAAAATTGTAATAAGATGGGCAACATAAAAGCAATACTTTCAAATTGCCTTGGCCACTGTAAATATCCCCCAATCTGCAGCAGCACAACAGATAAACGAAACCCGCTGCTGGAGGAGAATGGAAAGATGTTATTCCAATAAATAAATCCATGATTGTTTGTTACTAAGGGTAAGTTATGTTTTCTAAATCAGCATTGACTTAGGCTGGAGCAAACCCGATAGCAAAAATTCCCACAGAGGCTTCCCCTGCTCTATATGACTAATATATTAAAGAAGATAAATAGTCATTTTTAAAACTTATTACACAGTAGGATTGAACACAAGAGGAAACCATTTTACAAATCTGAAACTTAAGGTCACCTTGAGAAGAAAAGGACACTTTAGATGACGAGAAAAAGTCTGTTTCCTCCAGAAACTGAGATTCAAAGTTTACTCTTTTCACGGTGTCTTTTATAAAGCTTTAGAATCCCAAGTGTAAAACCAGAGTGTGTTTTGATGTGCAAATATTTCAAAACTGTGCAGTAGATAGGCATTTAGACACTCACATCTAACCAGTGCTACAGAGGAGCTTCCAGTCTCTTAGTAATAAATAAAATGCACAATAATAATTAATAAAAAGCAGAATACGAAGCTTTTTTGCTGTTTTTTTTTAATAATATAACCCAGAATTAATGCTGAACTTTCTGAAACATTTCATTAGATTGTTTGAATAATTTTCTGCCCTTTCTTTTTTTGTTTCTAAGCATTTAAAAAMAATCATGATGTATATCTTAGCTATACTGAACACTATTAAGCTATTGATTCTTAATTCAAACTTTTAGGAGTATGAAAATGTGCTCAATGTCATGTTTTTAGGGCTTGCTAATAAAGTTAATGAATTTTTTTTTTATTACTCAGTCTTAGCGTAGATAGTACTGCTCCCTTGTTTGAGCTGTAACAAATCAGGACAACATTGATTTTCTTTAAGAGATGAATAATGAAAGATCTACATTCTTAAATATGTAGATAAAGATAAGTAACTTAATTAAAAAATTATCAGTGGAAGGTAGTAAGATGAATTAGCTGTTTTAATTTGTTGTACATGTCAATAAGCTGCACCATAACCTGGAGTTTTGCATAAAATCCATTTATGATATCTTTTTCTCCAATTTTCAGCGTAAATTCATAGCGTCTTCAGTTACTAATTCTTCTGGAAATCACTCCTGTATAAGAATTAATAAAATAAGTTAAATGTTTGGAGCTGTCTGCCCCAAGTTGAGCTTGTATAAGCGTTGAGTGTGCAGATGGAAATAGTCCAGSGCTGATCAATAGTGATGTTTACAGGCTCTGTCCTCAGCACTGAAATCAGCTCACGGGGCCTGATTGCTTTTCCAGTGACTGGCAAATTCTGCTGTTTGATCACATGTGCTATGAATATCCCAGCTGGCACAATTCCAGCCCAAATTGCCTGCTATTTTTTGACTAGCTTTACAAATTATACATGATGGAAAAAAAAAAAAAAAAAAGGGAGACGTCTCGGGGCCTCCGCCTTTCATCCGGTGCTGCTTTTAATATCGAGGAGGCATCACTGGGGTGCAGGGGGTGGAGGAGGAGCTGTGAGGAGGAGCTGCTTTATTAACATGTGGTTGTTGATGTTATTAAAGGAGCAGAGAAGCAGTCTCGTGCTTGAAGGGCTCCTCTGTGTCTCGCACTCGGGGTTTTTTTGGTCTCACAGTCACCCACATGGTCCCATGAGCGGATCCTCCAGTGGGAATAATGATATTTTAGTGATTAACCGTGCCTGGAATCAGCCTTTCACAGTTCTCATGCTTCAATTCTGAGGGACTCCTGAGCTGTGCTGGTTTTCAAGCTTCAATCTCAAATCTCAGTGCAGCAACAAATGCATCATTTGACAAGCACGGCTGAGCTTCTGCTCCAGGCCCTTGGGTCACTGCCCTTCCGTGGAAAATGCATTGTCCAGGGCTGGAGTTTGGTTATTCCTGTCTGTTTTAGACATCTCTGTTTGGTTTTTAGGGTAGAACAGAGATGCTTTACCAAGATCTGCAGATTTTGTCTTATTACTCAGGGCTGTCCTGTTTGAAGGGACTCAGCTGGGTGCAGAGAAAAGGGGAAAATTGTAGGTKGGCCACCCCTAATGGGAAGAAATTGGGGAGTTTTTGTAAAAGTTCTGGGTAAGGTATTGCTTGGCAGACAGGATGGGATTTGAGCAGGATGTCTCTGCAGAGCTGCCACGGGATGGTTTGACAATAAAGTGTGTGATTTGGGCAGCAAATTTTACTTTTTCTGTTCCACCCAACAATACCCTGCAAACTGCAAAGCGTTGAGGATGGTCCGGTGCTCCAGGCTTTACTTTAACTTGTTTTATTCATTTAGTCTTACTTCAGCTCTTGATTTAAACATAATATTAGTGTGACTGAGATGAGTAACAAACACTGCACCACACTGTGGATTTTGCTCTGTTGAGAGTAAAGGATTGGAATCTGTGTTTTTTGTCCAGAATAGCACTGCCACAGTCAGAGATGTAAATAAGAGGCAAGGAAAATTAATTGCAGACCTGTCAAGTCCAGTCTGTCTCTATTTTTATTACATGATGTTTAGCAGATTTTTTTTAGAGATTTTTTTTTTTTTTTTTAAAAATCCCATTCCTGGTGTAAATTCAGCAGCAATTTACTGACAACTGAGATTTTTCCTGGTCCTCTGTGCCAGGGCAGCAATCTCTGGGTTTCCCTTTCATTCTTGGCCTTCGCTCAACCCTGTGCAACACACAGACAGGACCTGGCTGTGGTTCTGCATTTTGGGACATGCAGGACATGAGTGACCAGAGGATGAGAGCTGTGAGAGGTCCCAGATAATCTCCAACTGTGTCCAGATTGTTGGAATGGAGCTTAAGCTGGGCCTGAGCTCTGCTGCCTTTTCCTGAGATAAGAACAGGAAACCTCGGAAAGCAATGCTTTCCACTTTGGGTGACTGTCATAGGAATATTCCATTATTAAATTCGAAATTTTTCATATTCTTGAAGACTGAATGCTGRGACCTTCAGGTTAAAAAGGCCATAGATTATTTATGCTGTGCTGCTATTCTCAGGTAATAAATTAGATGGTGCTATTGCAAGCAGAGAAATAATTAAGAATTCTTGTACAATTGAGAAGTCAAATTAGAAAGGATAAAATCATGGTTTAAGAAACCAGCTGTCTTTGGCTRGAGAGCAAAAATAATTTAAAATGATAAACCACACCCTCCATTGGCCATTTGTTGTGGTTTGTGCAGCAGTGTCAGTTTTCCAAGTGGGTTCTTCTGTCTTCCTGACACAGAGCTGCTGCTCTGTGTGAACACTTCACACTCACAGGTACCTCCTCAAAACAATACCATCTGAATGAAGCTGAGCAAATAAAGAGTATTTATTCTATTTGCCCAAAGCCATCAGCCTAGGAAAAGAAAAAGGGCCAGGAGGGTAAAATAAGGGTGATTGCACTCTCTCAAAAATATTCTTTGGGTTGGCTTACCAAACAGTTTCTGTGAGCAGAGAAATGAATTTTTGTCATTATCTGTGAATTTTAAGGGAGGATAGAGGTGGACAGGGCTTCATCCATGGTTTAAAAATTATTTATTAGACTAAATTGGCAGTACATAATTGTGTGAAAGCATATGGGGTTTGCCTAGTGCAAGGCATAGCTCTAAATTAAAAATCTGTGTCTYCCTTTTTGGATGTGGTGGTACCCTCTGGTGGGTGAAGGTTTGATTGCCTGCAGCCTCTCTTTTTAATCTTTCCAAAACTCTTGTCATGTCTAAGGAGAGATTTTCACTTGGTGAGGGAAAAATATAGATACACTCAGTAATTATTTCCATATTAAAAAAAAAAATATTGCTGTTTCTCATTTAATTAGTGACCAATATTAAAGCAGAAGACTTRAATTGCTGCTCTGGTCCCTGGGATGGAGCACATTTTAAAATACAGCAGTTTTTAATATAAACCAGTCCTGAGACTGCCTTTGCTGTCTTGCCTCTTGCCAGGCCATGGAAATGTTTGCAATAACCTGGAATTTGAACCAGCARCCCCTCCATGGGCTTCTTTAAAAATCTGACAGTGCAGGAAACTCAGTTGGGAACAGTTAAACTGAGAGAGTTCCACTTTTGTGTTCCAGTTCATCAATCTTTAAAAGACACACTAGTAGGTCAARTGGGTACAAAGCTGATCGATGGACAAGAAAAATCCCTTTTTAAAGTAATCACAATTCATCTCCAATGGGCAATGGGGAAAATAAAATAAAATGATACAGCCAGTGGGGTCCTGGTGGGGGAGAACACAATTAGCTGAGCAGTCACACACTCTTTAGGAAATCTTTTGGAGTCCATAAGGGATTTGCAGTCCATTACTTTTTTTGCAGGGCAGGCTCCTTGTAGTGTGACTATTCAGTCACCCATCTGAAATCACAAAAGATGATACTTGAGATGTTTCATACCTGTTGCTAATTCGAGTGTAATTGAAATTTGGAGGTTGCTCTCTTTATTGTAGTTAGGTTTGAGTGCTGTTTCCCCAGAACAGAAATTCACAGATTATTTACCCCAAAATGGAAAAAAATGTGTTCTGTGGGGCTCTGAAAGGCAGGGATCTGTGAGCAGTCAGAAATCAGAGAAATGAAAGATTTGTGCAATCCATTTCCTTAAAAGAAAAGTTCAGCAGAAATATCTCAGTGTCTGTGAAAGGTGACTCAAAATTCTGCTTCTTATTCAGGTGCCAATATCCAGAACCTCATACAAGCTCAGGAAGCACAATCCAATCTCTGCCAAACAATATCTTGTTGCTTAAAGAGAGAACTAAACGTGACATCAAGTTAACTTTTTTTTTTTTCTTTGAATCTTGAGCGGGTTTTTTTTCCATAAAATCACAGTTTCCTGGATGAAAATAATAGGAGATTTTTCTTTTCTGTTTTCTAATTATTTTTAAGAGAGTTARTAGCTCTCTACCAGTGATGAGAAGCTGATTAAAAGCTGATTGTTGTCTACCCTGAAAATAAACAACCATAGATTTGTTACTTTCAACAGATCTCACATCTTTAAGGMAATCATAATTGCCTTCAAGTGAGGCAGGGGAAGTGGGGGGAATCTCATACTTCATTTCCAACCCTGAGCATTTCCAAGCATAATCAAAATTACAGCATTCCCCCTCCCCATTGCTCTTCCCATCAATCATGCACAGGGTTACAYGATCACGAAGATCAGTCTCTGATAAGCAAAGAAAGTTTGGTTTATTTTTTTTTTAATTTTTTTTTTGTAACATTGAGTAAAAAGCTGATCCCAGTGCATCAAAATAAAGCAGCAAAACCAGATCAAGAATCTGGATAAGGCTCTTTGGTCTGTGCTTCCCTCACCCTGTTCAGGTTTTACCCTTCATTATTGATATTCTGCATGTTAAGGGCAGGATTTTAAACCAGCCCAAGCTGACTGTGTTGTTTTTGTCACCAAAATGGGAATATCAAAAATGCCACCTTTCAATACCCTGGTAGTGATCCTGCCCTGCCCCAAGCCTGACAGAGAGCAGGGACAGCACTCCACAAGGTAYTTTGCTATTGGTTTATGTAGTGGATAACACAGGTGCTAAAAAATGTGKGTTCAGCCTGTAATTACACTTCAGGAAATTTAGTGCTGTATTTATGAAATGCTTTYCCTTAGAATCTTTAAATAATTAGCTAATGAGTCCCGAGTGGAACAATTATCCCATAGACCCAGACAGTYGGGATTCTTCATCAGCCAACGTGCATCCAGTGCTCATAAAACATGCTAAAAGCAAGACTGGCTGCTCTCTGCTTGCCTGTTGGAGTGTGTTAGGAACTGAAACAAAAGCAGGGACCAGGTGACATTGGTGACACAGAAAAGGACAGACCCTGTGGCAGCCAGGGCTTGATGCAGCTCAGGAAGGCAGGAGTGGATGTGCTGTAGCTGCTTACTGTGGGTGAGGTGTTTTGGAGAATAACAAGAGAAAATAAAATTCTAATGCAGTAGAAATAGAAAGAACAAAATTTTATTGCATGAGCCTAAGAGACACTAGAAAGATATCTAAATACAGCATACACTGACTCTGCCTGCATGAAAAAAACAAAAATGTGCAGGAGGCATTTTCAGTTTGTTTCTGCCACTGTTTTTCTCTGACTTGGTGACTCTCTGTGTTCAGGGTKCTGGGGATGACACCGAACAGTGACTGACTACTCACATTTATATTCCATTGGGTKTTTTTTTTTTCTCCAGGGCAYAAAGGAGRTGTAGTCCTGTTACACATCCTGAGCAAACCTGTGCATGGAGCAGGGCGCTTTGACCACCCCACAGGTGTTCATYCAGTTTAAAGAAAGCTCCACCATGAGATTTTGAGCAGCTTGTGCCACTGATTTTCCACCCCTAGATACAGAAAGTTCCTCTTTGTGCACAGAGCAATAATTCTTTTCAGGACACTGAATTTATTTTTATGCTATTTATTTGCTGTACCTGCTGAGAACCACTGAAACCCTGCCCTTCTWTAAACCAAACCTCTTAAACGACACAGTTGACATGTCTCCAACAAACTCTTTTTTTTTCTTGAGTAAAACACAGCTATTCAAACCCTTCTTTACTCTCTTTATTTTATATAATTTCTCTGGGATTGCCTCTTTTCTTAATTTGAATGGCCACCCCTAATTTAATCAGGGATTACCTGCTTCCTGCACATGAGCCCTGGGCTGACCACCCCCAGTGCATCATCCAGAGGCACAAATGGACATGAGTTTTCCTCCTCCAACCCTTCCATCCATTCCCCCTTCCTCTGAGCCACCTCTGCAAAATAACCACCTCTGCCAGCTCAGCTGGGTCTGTGGTGAATGGGAAGGAAGGTGGGTGTCCTGTTCCATAGCAGGACACTTATCTTTTCCTTCCATGGGAGAAATTAAATTCCTCCATCAGTCCAGGGCGTAGAAAACAGTGTTTTATGGCTCAAGATAACCTGTGCAACAAYTTCAATGCTTTGCTACCTGGCAGGCAAATTTTACAGCAGGGGAAAATGCGGTTTTGCGGGGTCTGAAACATCCTGCTGAAGGGATTTCCTTCAAAGACGTTTCTCTCCATGTGTTTTTTTTCTTTTTTTTTTGGTGTGCTGCCTGCTTTAGATGAGAACTGCTCTGCTCCTGGGAGGGCAGCTGGGAGTGAAGCTGGGCACTGTCTCTGCTCTGTGTCCTCTTTGAACAGGGCTGCAGCAATTCCTGCTCTCCCTTGAACTCAGTGCCTGAAGCCTGCACGTCTCTTAAGCAGGGCGTGCACAGGGGGGTGGAGRAGATTCTGGGCTGCAGCGAGGGACTGAGAGAACCTGGATAATCACAAGGAAAAATTCCTTCTGATGAAGGTAATTGAAAGAGTTGAAATGCTGGGCTGTAATGAGAGATCCTGTGCTGGCTGCCCACRTTGGTGAGTCTGTGCAACCTGAAAAATGAAACCTTGATGGAGATACTCGTGATTTTCACGAGTTTATTTTGGCAGAATGGTTCCTAGTGGGGTGATGAATAATGAATAATGCTGTGTGGAGAAAAGGGTCCGTTCTGCTTCCATTTGACAGTCAGAATAGCTGCACTTTGCTCTCTGAGCAGTCCTGTCAGTCTTGGTGGACTTCATCCTGGAGGAAAGATGAGAAATCACTTTGTGTGGAGACAGCAGAGGAAGCAGCAGCTTTGATTCCAAACTCCTCCTTACTCTGCGTGGCCTCGAGGTTTTCTGGCAGTTACTGCTCTGTTCCTYGCCCCAGTCCCTTGCTGGAATTTGTTTCCTGATCCTGGCCATTGCTTTTTTCTGCTTTGGTGTGACCTGAGCTCTACTGGCTCAGAYTTGGAGGCCACAAACTCTCACTTAAAATGAGTTCAACTGAAAAACCTTTTTAACAGATCACCCACCCCAGTCACTATTGTGACTCTGGCACTATTAACTGAGGATGTGTGTGGTGTCTGAGCCAGAAAATCAGGGTGATTTAGGCATATTTTGCAGGATATCCTCCCAGGGTATCATCTTTGCATGCCCACAACAGATGAAAGGTGTTTTTTATTTATTTATTTATTTATTTATTTTGTGTTTAAAGGAGGTAGTGAGGACAGATTTAGCCCAGACAACTGCAAATGCTGCTGAAGACAGACTCAGCTCCCCCTAAACCCACAGCACACAGGATGTCTGTCTGCCTGGGGATGCTCTGTCTGCTGGAGGGGTCGATTCCTCATGTTCTGTGGATATAACAGCAGTTCAGTCCTCCCTCCTGAGGACGAGGTGGGGTTTATTTCCCTTAGCTCTCACTGGCATTGTTTTCTTTCCCTCCCCACCTCCCCCAGCTGCTGTTAGTGAGAATTTGAAATATTCCTGTGGAAAGGGCTGACCAGGGCTGACAGACTGAGCTGCTGCCAGCAGAGACCCATGTCGTAAATGGGACGTGATGCCATAAAAAAACAGTTCAAAAATTGCCCATGAAGTGTGTCGGGAGTCTGCTGGGGYCTGGCAGGGCTGGGCACTGCTGCAGTGCCCCCGTGGTTTTTTGGATATCTGCCTGGCTGATTTTTGTGCTGTCCAAAGAGCTTTCTCACTTCACTTTGCTGTAGGGAGCTCGATGTGATCAGAYATCCATCCCTCAGAGATTCCTGTAGGGAAGCAGAAGAGCTGATGTAAAGTCTGGGAGCAAAGGGAGGAGGGAATGGGCCCAATAAAAATTTTATTTTCTTGCACTGTGAACTTCGTGTTCARTACCTGAGGGGAGCCTACAGGAGGGATAGAGAGGAACTTTTTACAAGAGCCTGTAGCAACAGGATGAGGGGGAATGGATTCAAACTAATAGAGARCAGGTTTAAATTGGATATTAGGAAAAAATCCTTTACTGTGACGGTGGTGAGGCCCTGGCACAGGGTGCCCAGAGAAGCTGTGGCTGCCCCTGGATCCCTGGAAATATCCAAGGCCAGGCTGGACAGGGCTTGGAGCATCCTGGGACAGTGGAAGGTGTCCCTGCCTTGGCAGGGGGTGGCACTGGTTGGTTTTTAAGGTCCCTTCCAACCCAGACCGTTCTGTGATTCAGGGATTCTGCTACACTGGTAACTTCATGTCCTCTCTCAATTTGCACAGTGCCTTCCTACCTGGTGTAACCCTTACTTGGTGTGAGTAAGGATTGGCAGAACCGAGGCCTTTGAAGACCTGATGAATCACTGTGAGCTGTGCCAGCTGGGAAAACAACGGGAATGTATCGGGAGGGGCCAGCAGGAAGGCTCAGTGTATAAAGAAATGTTAATTAACTGTTGGAATAACTCGGCCGGGGTGGATTTACTGACACTCCAAGATCAGGCTGCAGTTACGTGACCTGATACAGAGATGTCTGCGTGAGGGTTAAGGCACCAAATCCAGAATGTGAGATGCGTTATTCTCCTGACTAAAATCCACCCAGGAATGGCCAAAATCTGAATGGGAATGGTGAAAATCCTAACGGGAATGCCCAAAATCTGTCCAGAAATGGCGAAAATCCATTGGGGAATTGCCAAAATCCTTTCTATCTGGAAATGGCCAAAATCCAAATGGGAATGGCTAAAATCCATTGGGGAATGGTCAAAATCCGAACAGGAATGGCCAAAATCTGTATGGGAATGGCCAAAATCCGTGTGGGAATAGCTAAAATCCAAATGGGAACGGACAAAATCTATTCGGGGAATGGCCAAAAACCATCGGGGAATGGCCAAAATCCGTATGGGAATGGCCAAAATATATCCAGGAATGGCCAAAATCCATCGGGGAGTGGTCAAAATCCGTATGGGAATGGCCAAAATCCATCGGGGAATGGCCAAAATCCAAACGGCAATGGCCAAACTCCGAACGGGAATGACTAAAATCCACCCGGGAATGGCCAAAATCTGAAAGGGAATGGCCAAAATCCGAATGGGAATGGTGAAAATCCTAACAGGAATGGCCAAAATCCGTCCGGGCATGGCCAAAATCCAAATGGGAATGGCCAAAATCCAAACGGGAGCGGAATGTGTCTGCATGCGGCCGCCAGGGGGCAGCACCGCCCCGATGGATCCGCGGGAAGCGCCGGGAGCGGAGCGGGCACAGAACGGGGACAGCAACGACCATGGGGAGATGGGGACAGCACTGACCATCGGGGGGATGGGGACAGCAGCGACCATCGGGGGGATGGGGACAGCAGTGACCATCGGAACTGCATCCCTTGGGGACATCAGTGACCATCGGAACTGCATCCCCTGGGGACAGCAGTGACCATCGGGGGGATGGGGACAGCAGTGAGCATCGGAACTGCATCCCCTGGGGACAGCAGCGACCATCGGGGGAATGGGGACATCAGTGACCATCGGAACTGCATCTCTTGGGGACAGCAGCGACCATCGGAACTGCATCCCTTGGGGACATCAGTGACCATCGGAACTGCATCCCTGGGGACAGCAGTGACCATCGGGAGATGGGGACAGCAGTGACCATCGGAACTGCATCCCTTGGGGACATCAGTGACCATCGGGGGGATGGGGACAGCAGTGACCATCGGAACTGCATCCCCTGGGGACATCAGTGACCATCGGAANTCGGCCCTGTATCCCGACAGGGACATCAGTCACCCTCTTCCTCTTTTTTTATAACCCCCCCTCAAGTACTGTCACTGAATATCTGCCCTGTTTATAGTGATTTAGCCCCAAAATGGGGCTCTGTTACTCAGCCAGTAAGTTTTTTTGAAGATGTTTGCTTTAGCTCTCTCTTTTTTCTCTAGGTTCCCTCAAACAGCAGTACTTCTCGACTACATGCAATGACCAAACTAGATTTTGTTCCCCCTCTCCTAAGAATTGTCAGATATTGCTCTATTTCCCCTTTGTTTCCCTTTTTCCTTTATTTGTAGGAGACAAAGGTTTAGCCAGGCTGACAGTGGGGTGAAAGCCAGGCTGGCAAATCCTCTGAACAGCACATGGCCCCCARATTTCTTCTCTTTTCACCCCTTGCTTTACAAAAGAGGAGTCTTTAAGGGATGCACAGTTGTATTTTAAGTGAGGAATTATTTAGAATGGAGAAATTAAGGCCTTTTAAATATTTAATGAAAGGAGGTTTCCTAAATTATTTAATAGCTTATTATAAAAGATGGCATAAAATGGTTTYGTAATTTATTCTTTGCAGAAAGTAGCCGTAAGAAGCATTTTACAACATGTAAATATTGGTTGGAAATGCACCTAATTTAAAATGTTATCTTATTCTATCTGTCAAAGGAATTATACAGTGCCTATACAGTTTTCAAATAACTTTAGACCTTTATTGTTTCTGGTCTTGAAACACTTTTCTGGCATAGAGAAATGCTGTTTACACCCATTTTCCTGGAGTGCAGAGGCACAGAGAGCAGAATATACTGAGATCAAGGTGCAGCAGATCTAACCATGGCAATTCCTTCCAGATGCCAGAACCCACAATCTTCATTTGCCCTAAACACTGACCATGGGGAGCTGAGAATCCTCTGGGGAACTCCTGTGCAAAGCAGGAGCTGCTCATGGCCAGTCCATGCACAAAAACCTTCCCCTCTCCCATTCCCTCTTCTTTCCTGTGGCTTTGCAGGAGATGCAGGTGGGGTTCAGCTGCTCCCTGGCATGAGCTCATTGTATAAAAACAAAAAACAGCTCTGTTTCCCACAGTAATGTGTCACCCTGAGACGAGGCAGGGACCAGCAGCTAAACCAACTGTTCACAAAACACACACAAAGCATGCTTTTGCCTCGAAAAGCCTGGAATTCCTGTTACAGTTATTAACCAGGTGAGCCTCTTGTTTCTGYTCTGATCTGCCTCCTTTATTGACATAAACCAGCCCAAGCTGGTTTCAGGAGTTTGCCTTAATCTCCCCTCAAACAACTCTATTTTAAAAAGAAATATCACTGCCTGGAAGGCATCAGAAAGCCTGGAGATATGCAGGTGGATGTATCATCTGTCACTTTTGCTGCATCCACTTAATTAGAGTGAGTTGGGCTGATCAATACTCCCTCGCCTTTTACCAGTGTTTAACATGTGTTTACAGAACAGGTTGCACTGACTATTTGTATTTACCTGTAGATGCATCTGCACAGGGTTTTATTTTCCTCTCTAAAAAAAATTATGGGACAGATAAGCACTAAAACCCAAGTTAGTGTATTGCAGTATTGATTTCTGCAAGAGCACTGTAAGAATATATTTATCTACCTGTCCTAATATGAAATGGGTAAAAATGTGCTGCATAACCATTTCAGTCAGTCAATGCTGTATTGAAAATCCTGTTTATTTGCTTCTTCTTAATCGGCCTTTTGAGGCACACTTTTTTTAATTTTATTTTTATTTTTATTTTTCATTGTATGTGTATTTGTGGAAGAAAGGATTAATACAGGATGGTAGTGCTTTTTCTTAAGACAACTCTTTGCCCACATTTTGTTTTGATTTCCAGTGATGATTTGATAGAAATGCTGATTTTGGCTCACCCTGGAACCCCGCCTTGGAAAGCAAAGAGAGTAAAATGTGATTAATCATAGATTGCTGGCCTGGCACCTCTTTAATTCCAGCAATTACTCTGTTTTTCTCATGGCATTCTGAACTGAAAAGAGCTGTTAAGGCCAGGTTGGATGGGGTTTTGRGCAMCCTGGCCTAGTGGAAGGTGTCCTTGGCAGGGGTTTGGAACAARATGAGCTTTAAGGTCCYTTCCAAGCTGTGACTGGAATATTCTGTGATTCCRTGAGTGTGTTGAGCCATGGGCTTTCCTGTCCTGAGCTGCTCAAAGGTGTCTGCCTCTATATTTTCACAACCCCAGACCTGCTCTTCCCTGAGTGTGGTGGTGTACTTTTGTGTCTCCTAAAAACAGATTTCTAATTGATCAAGGGAAGAGTGAAATGAAAAGCACCGTGGATAGGATCAGGAGAGGTTACTGTGATCACTGTGTAGGTGAAGACCACATTATTATTGCTCTCACAAATTGCTCTGTGTTGTGTTTTCAATAGCAGAAGGTCAAGTTGTGACAAGGGATGGAAGTGAGAGAACAAATATAAACAGCAAAGCAAAGAGGCCTGAATGTCTATAAAGTGGAGTGTTTGAGCTCGTTATTCTGCAGAAAAGTGATTCCATGAGGAGGTTTCAGCGTGAAACTCCTGGGTGTGGGTGGGCTGGGTGTGAGGGGGATGCTGGAAGGGAGGACAGGCAGAAGGTGAAGTGATGCATCCATCCCATGGACTGATCCTGTGGGGTGACTGACCCTCTGCCCCTGAGRCAGCTTCCAAATCTTCATGAAAACAATGACAGATCTTCCCCACTGTATTTAATAATCTCTGATTCAAATTGTTGGAGGCTTCATGGACTCATGGAAATGTGTTTGCACTGTGGTGCAGTGTCAGACCTCACAGCTTTCCCAGCAGCTGGGTGGTGAGACAGCACTTGATGAGAAGCCCCCAGTGAGCTTCACAATTCTGTTTGCAACTCCAGCACAGCAAACTCTGCCTTTGGTTAATGCAGAGCTACCCCAGACCTGCCTCACCACAGCTTCTGTGAGTTCTCAGAAAGAAAACAGCAACACAACTGCTGCYTTTTGCCCCGGATTGCACTGTAGATGGCACTGTGAAACCAAGATTTTGGTAACAAAGATGTGTTTTACAGCACCATTCCAGACGTTAATTGCAGTGTAACGTGGCTTTCTTTCCAGGTCCCCGAAGTGAAGGAAAAATTCTGAGATGCAGAAAGGCTTATTTGCTGCTGCAAATGGGAATCTGGAATAACTATGAAAAACACACTGAAATAATTGTGTTTGACTGGAACAAAAWTCTCGCAAAGTCCCCAAGGTAAGAGCACTTTTTATCTTTCAAATGACACGGAGATTCGCTGTTCTGGTTAGCAACAATATCCACTTGAATCCGATAGAGAATGAAGGCTTGACATTTCTGAGAGCGGCAGCCCAGTGACGCTGAAGGGCTCAGCACCCCTCGCTGCATCTGTCTGCCAAATTTCATTTTTTCTCTGCCTKTTCAAAGATCCACTTGTATTTCTCTACATGAGCAGGATGAAAACCTGCGTCCTGTCTACCTGCAAGGCAGACTAAACTTCAACACCAGGAGGGTGCTGGATGCTTTTACAGCCTTTCAGTTCAGATGTGACCGAGTGGATGCTGTGTAGTGATACACTTGTTCCTGGATTTGAATGTCCTTACACAGGGGTCAGGTTACCCTGCTGTCCTGAGCTTCACATTCCTTGTTTAATGTCTCAAAAGAGCCAAACTCAACTGGGAAAAACTTTTAAAAGTGGGTCAGTGCATGAGCATTTCCACTGAGACCAGTTTGCTCCTGCGCTGGGAGTGGTGGGAGCACCAGGGTCCATTTGAGTGCTGGAGCAGTTGTGGAACATGGAATGAATGGTTTGGGACCTGCCCAATATCACACCTGTCCCTTCCACCAACTCCCACCAGAAATGGAACACCCAAAATGCCTCATCTGGGGTGTTTAATTCCATGGTTAAATCCTGCTTGCTGTCACACCTCGGGAAGCCTGGAGGAAGATTTCTATCTTTGTTGTGATACACAGAATTGAGTCTCCACTGATACTTGGATCAAATCTGATGTTTGCATTTAGAACAACAAAGGGATGGGATTGCAAGATGAGCGGATGATGACATCCTGTTTAATGATAATTGGTGCATGAGCTGTGAGCTCTGTGTTTCTCACAGAGACACCAAGAAAACAAAGGGTAAATTCATCTCTATCCTGAAAAGAGTTCAGTTTCCTGGGAAAATTTTGGAAGATCTAAATTTGAACTGGCACACTGATTTCAGAACTACCCAGGCAGTTTTCTTAGGCTAATGCTGGATCAACAGCAATAATGCCATTTATGCTGTTTCACAGTGACTCAGTCCCATTAGCTGCAGTGACTTTATGAGGTTCAGCTGGATGTGAGAGGTGAATTAGGTTCAGCTGCTCTGAATTAGCCTGGGAGCCTCAAAAACAAGGGGCAGGTGAGGAGCAGGGAGGTATTTATCTTCTCATATACAGCTATAAAAGACCCTCAGGATGTTTGTTCCTGTTTTTGGGATGGTGACACACTGGGCTCAAAGGCAGATCTTCCTCTTCAAGCCAGAAAAGGTACCATTTTATTGATTCAGTTCCTCAAGTGTGGCTTCTTTACATGCATTTTTTCATTTTCTGAAATMGTGAGCTACTGTTTTCTGCAATATTTGTGTAAGTAAAAAAAAATTGTAGGTGGARGGTGCTGGGGTTTGCACCAAATTATTTCTTTCTCAAGTGTAAAACAGTATTTGTTGCTTAAATATATTTGCACACAGCAGGCTTCTGGTCTCTGAACTTTTGATATTAATAAGTGCATTTTTGATTTGTCTGGACTTTATCAACATTTACAATTAGAGAAAAATATTATTTTGCAAAGTGTGTAAGGGTAAATTATGTAAGCAATTTTAAATGAGAAAACATGGCTTCTGTTTTGGTTTCATTTGTAGATTTTTATAAAATTTAAACAACATCCAGTTGCTTTACTTGGTGTGACTGTAGAGCTGTCTAAGGCATGAGTTGCTTGGGATTTTACCTCTTTTTGACAGAATTTTTTCAGCAGTTGAATATTGGTTGAGTTGCTGACTAGTCTTAGGTATTTTTAAGATATTCAGTTAATTTTTTTTGAGAAAATGCTTGGAAGACTCTGAATTGGAATTCACAGAGGCAAGAAGTTCCCAAAGGACTTTTTGGTGCAAATCAACTTGTGATAGGCTTGCCCAAATCCCAGTGTGCTGATTAACTGCAGACTAACGTCACTGCCATGAAAACAGTATTTGGTTCAATTTATGCAAATCTATGAATTGCTTTTAATTAAATTTGATATATTCCTGTTTACAGAATTTGCTGAAACTGTGGAATATGGTATCTAAGGGTTCAGCTACATAACACCCATTTATGTATCATACAAGCAATAAATCATCATAACTGAGTTTAAGAAGATGATTAGATTCCCTTTCTATATGATGAATGGCATAACATCAGCTATTGAGGGATTTAATTGTAGGTATTCACAGAAAAATTACTGAGGATTTGCGATCTTAGTTCTAATAACACGAATAAGAGTAACAACACCTTCTCTAGAGCAAATGTTTTCTGAGATGGAATTTTCAACACCCTGGCAGAGAAGTGAATCCTTGCATATTTGACTGAGGTGTTGTCTCATGAGTCTTTTGCTCTCAGCAAACTTGCCGATCTCCAGAAAATCTCCCAAATATTTGGGAGACCCAACCAACTCYTGTGCATGGCTGCAGGGGAGTTAGTAGCTTTAGCAAATATGTCCTGAGGAGTGTTAAGTAAAAATGACTTTTTTTTTCTGTCATGGGGGAGATGCCATTTAAAAATAGTAGCACAACTCGTAAATATGTATATTTAAATTTGAGTGTGGATGGATCTTAATACAAGAGAAAAGAACCCCCCCTTATCTCAGATTCATAGAAGTGTATTGCACTCACAATGTGTTATCATAAATATGTGTTTGTGGGTAATGTGATGTGTGGTAGACAYTGCTTCTAATTTTAAAATGAATATGATTGTGTGAGTGTTGCCTTGCAATAAGCCACATAAATTATTCTTCAGTGGATTCAGCTGTTCCTTCCCCACATCATTTTTATGTTATTCCCTACKCACATTGTTCTTTCACTCAACTGCTTCCTTTTCTGCCTCCAGGATGAGATTCTGTGCCAAATCAATGCTTCTGTCTGACTGGCTCTTTCTGGTCTATGTGTTAATGGTCTGCTGTAAATTGTTGTCCGCCTCTAGTCACCATCCCCGGGGGCACACAGGTAGGAGCTTTTAAACTCATTATGTGCTACTGAGACCAATTAATACCACTTGCAGCATGTTAGACTCCACTTTCTAGCAATGGATAATTGATGAGGCTGTTGACAGCATGTTATAATCAGTGCAATAGGTTAAAAATACAGCACAGCTAGAAAAGAAAAAAATGAGTTATTGTAGATTTTCATGGCTTTTCTCTGGTAATTTTATGTACTGAAGCTCGCCAGGCAGTTTTTTGAGTGACTTCATGACTGCTAGGACTTTGGGATTTGTTTGTGTCATTTTGCTTTATCCTTAGCCAAAGACATTCTGAGATGTGTTTTTATCTTCACCCTCTTAATCCTGTCRTTATCAACTGACTTTACAAGGGTATCATTTGCTTTGGTGGGCAATAAATCGAAGCCCTCAGACTCCTGTTAGCCATTTCTTTCACTAACACAAATTCTGACCCGTGCTTTAGGTCAGCCTGTGATACTCCTTTTCCTTACTTTCATAGTGAGGCAAACAAAGATCTTGAATTTAAGGGGATGTACTATTGCAGTAGGGAAATATCTACCAGGAACAAAGAGTTATTGTATTATAAAGGACAGAAAAAKCTCAGAACAGGTTGGCTTGACTTCCAGACTGGATTTTTGTGACATTGCTGGTAGGATCATGCAGACACATCAGCTTGAAAGCTGAAATACAGATGTATTTCTTTATGCAAAGGTTTTTGTGCAAGACCTAAATGAAATGGGGTRGCTGTGCCACCTTTGATCCCTCTAGAGAGACAGGTAAGGTAACAAAATGCCAGCACTGCTCTTCAGGAGAGGCCAAAATCTGGCTGCAAACTCCCCCATGGGTTCTCAGCACCACAGTCAGCTTCGTGCTGCCTTGGGGGTTTCTGCAAGTGCTGCTGTTTGTGGCGTGACTTTAKTCTTAAATTAGGTGTCAGTCCTCAAATCCATTTGCAATGTTCTTAGCTCTGAGCCAGACTCTTGTGGGTCCAGGTCTAATGTTAGCCTCCCCTCCACTCAGGGAAATGGGGATGCATTTGGTAGAGGCTCCATCCTCCARAAGAGACAAACTATTGATCTCTGTCCTGGCTGCTTCCAGAGCTGTCTAGGTGGGAGCTGAAGGCTCCTYCTGTGCTCACCAAAATATCTTCAGAACTGGCAAACAGGACTGACTGACCTGCTGCTGTGTCTGAGAACTGCAATCCCCTCCTTGCCTTCCTCCATCACCAGCTCTGCTTTCTTTGGCTGGGCAGCATTTGGATGTGTTTGATATAAAACACAGCCATGGGTTGTGGAGGATAACTGCATTTTGCAGCTGAAGAGCAGTGATTTCAGTGAATGCAGTGTTGGAGGATGACCCACACTGCAGTTTTGTTCTGGGAATCAGTTGTGTCACTTCAGTGAGGAGGGAGATCTATGCACAATGACAAGTTAATAGTMGAGCATTTCAGAGCTGACTGCAGAAAAACCTGGAGAGCAGCTTTCCACAGCTTTTGTCATTTGGGGAAGAGTCTTGTCAGAAGAAATGTTAGTTTTGTCCTTTCAAGAAACACCTTGCCTTTGTGCCTAAGGGAAATACCTGCAATAAGGCAGCAGTGATCTTGTGTTATGGCTTGTAAGATGAACACTCACTGTGTATTATGTAAATGATGACAATATTTTTTACATAAAATTTCAGAATGCTTGAATGCATAGTTTAAACTGACTTCAGGAATCCTTTCCACCATATCAAAGAGGTATCATAAAACACAGTCAGGTTGCTCCACTTCAGGCACTGTGATTCCTCTGGCAGGCTGAAGGAAGGTTCTGCTGCTCATCAATAGTTTGGTCTGATTGTGGAGGTGTTTTTTGAATGGACTCTCTTGATGCTGGAGTGTTCATTCCCTTTTTTTAGACTGTGGTGTCTTGTCCTGTCCCAAATGTGAGTTTTCCTCCCTTGTGCACTGGAGTCAGCCCTATCCCACTCTGTGGTAGATGAAGCAGCCACCCCGTTTTTGTTCCTGCAACTCCCTACATTTRACTTTTGGCACCACAGAGGATCTGGAGGGTTTGGGGATTCTCCTCAAGGGGCCTGAATTTCCCAGCCTCATCTTATCCTCCCTGCTCAACACAACACACAGATTGACCTTCTAATGTATAATCAAATCTCTGATGGAATCTATTATGTGAGCAAGGTGCTGCCTTGTTCATCAGGAAAGCAAATAATTCAGAGCTTTTAGCAGAGCCTGTTTTGTGGAAAGCAAATAATTAGCCTCATTTATTTCATACAAATTAGCATGTTCCCGGATAGCAATTGAGATAAAATTTTTGCAGTCAATAGGCAGCACTCACATTTTTCAAAGTTAAGTGTCCTGAGGCACATAAGGGGGGTGAATCCAAGCCCTGGGTTCAGGAAAGGCTTTGTCCAGTGTCCCTTAGGTCCAGCAGGTGCTGTCAGCTCCATCCTGAGGTGGAAATGCTGCTTTTGAGGAATGARGTGCCAGCCTGGGATGCTTTGAGAGGAGCTGGTTTTTGAGGACAGCTTGTGTCAGGACAGTGTCTGTTCCTGACAATCAGTGTGTTTCCTGTGAAACCATCAGCACCTTTAAATAAATGTGTACGTGCTACTACAGCTAAGAAACTTTATTAACTAAGAGCAGACAAGAGAATTTAAGATGAAAAGTGGGGATTGACTTTTTCTTCTCAGAGCACTTCCATTTTTAAGGAGCCTAATCTGGGAAAAGACAATTATTGACCCGGGTCATGCTAGATGGTGCCTGAAACAAAGGCATTGGACAGCTGTCTGCACTATTGAGGCAGGAACAGASTGGATCTCATGGATCCAATACACATCCTGCTCCTGAAAAGTGGGACACAATGGCATGGAGCAATCCMTGTGACAATGGAGGCCTCTTCACTGTAATATAGTGTGAGACAGATCTGGTTCTTTCTTTGTTCTGTGAAATGTTCACCCCCATCAAACACCTGTTAGGGGAGAGATGTTCAATCCTGCAAGACAGCCCTGCCATTGCTCTGGAGCAGTTTGGATCCTGAATCCAGCTTGCAGGCTRCAGCCCATTTTTTGTTGGAACACTRGTAATTGCTTTGACTGGCAGAGTCAAAAGGCAGAGGAGAAATGCTCCTTCTCATCACCATTAGATCACTGAAGGTGCTGCTTGTGCAGATTATTTCAGCAGCAACCTTGTCCCTCTGTATAGAGAAGAAACATGAGAGTGTTTATCTGACTTTGTTGCTGTGAATATCCCTCTGAAGAGCTTCTCTTTTGCCCTGACAACAGCTAAGGGAAGCATAAGCACCAATTTTACTTTTTTTTTTTTTTAAAAGTGGGCAGTATTTCAGGCTCTTGAGTACCTAACACCAATATAATGATCATGCTGTGCTGGATGAAGCAATGCACATTTAGTACCAGGAAAGATTTGTTCCCACCTSACTGCTCTGAGTCACAAATGGAGAAGCATTGAAAGGACACTTTGTCAGGTCAGCTGGTGTGAGGGCTGGAGCTGCAGACCCTGGGCTGGCACAGCAGCTGAGCAGCCTCTGCCATGAATTACTGCTGCAGCTTGGCTTTTTTGAGACTGTTTTATGGGGTGATGCTCACCCGAAATGCTTCCAGCTTGGCTGAAGGGTTTAAATTTTTGGGCAGCGTGTTCCAAATCAGTTAAAGTTTTCACAATTTTAAGTACTTTTTTTGTCTGCTGTCAAGACTTTCTGGACAGACTCTGTCCCCAATAGAATCAGAAGAAAAAAATCTTCACTTACACGTGCTCCAGGGTTTAATCTTCTTTAAGGAGWGCTGAAAAATGCAGCTTTGCATTAGAAATATTGCTGCTTTCAAGAAAGCAGGGAACACCCTGRCTTCTTGTTCTCCCCTTATTTTGGKGTGGRAGCATCATTTTTCCATCAGTGCTGAATGGATTCCCATTTCCACCAGAGGGCCCTGCAAGGCTGTGGAAGGGGCTGCCTCCTGATTTAAATCCCAACTCTGCATTTTGCTAACTAGAATTATGAGTCCTTTGTATTTCAACGGGTCAGACATGGTTACTGCACAATAAGCTTTAGCCCTTTGTTCTATTTAACACCTTTTATGTCTTAATGTTTTATTCAGTGTGCTATTTATGTGGTTTATTACCCAGCTTCTAAATATAGGGTAGCTACAATATACAGCCCTGACTGTAATCTCTTCAAGTAGTAAGGTAGGGAAACCAATTCAGTTGAGAAATAGGTTCCCTTTTAAGACAAAAAGGAGCAGAATTCTTTGTGTGAAGTTTGCTGTGTATTTACTTTTGAGGAGAAAGAATATTAAGAAATATTTCTTATATTGYTCTTTTATTTTTTCCTTAAATGACAATGASAACTTTYAATAMATATGAMAGATTTTCACARTGACTTCAAATCAGATGCACAGCTRTGYCACCAGTAACAATTCAGTTTGGATTTACTCTTTTATAGGGTAAAATGTAGCTTCTGGTGTCGCTTCCCATGAACTTTTAATGTGTGGGATGTGATTGGATACGAAAAGATTTATGTATTCTGGGAGTTGAGGGGTGGGAGGGGGGAAATGACAGACAAACTGGTACATGTGCAGGTTTGTGTATCAAATGTCTTTGTTCCAAAGTGTGAGGGGGGAATTCTGTAATAAAAAGAAGGCAGAGTCTCATTTAATACAAATGGCCAAGCCCAGTGTGTCAGATTGTAGAGCAGGAGGCTGAAACAGAGACCTCTCCTGCAGTATCAAAGTGACCTTATTTTGAAGCCATTGGTGAAAGCTTAGGAAAACACTGTATTTTATTCATTTTACACTGACACCATCATTTTTTTTTTTATAAAACTGCCATTTGCAGTAAATGATAATCTTTACATTCCATTGACCAAAATTCTAACCAGGAAAGCTTTCTTTATTCTGTCTTTTCTTTCTAATCTGCTTCTTCCACACTTAGAACGGATAACAGAAAAAAAAAAAAAAATTGCATTGCAAATGGATAGTCTTGTGTTAATGTGAGAAAGAAATGGTTGGATAAGCATAAATCCACCGATAGAATAGAAAAGATCTTGTCCTCAGTGCTCATTTGAGTGAAGTGGTGCAACAAAAAGCAGCTCATGCTCTGTTCTGGGTTTATGTGGAGGTCAACAAGCTGAGTCCTTGGGAGGAGGGATGCCAGAGTGATGAAGGCAAGAGATTGAKATGTAAAGGACTTSYGTCAAGTTCCTTGCTCTGAAATGATTAAAAGACCTGCCTAAGATAAAGTCCTGACCCCACTGATGTGATTTAGTTTCCAGCCTGCTTTGGAWACGTCTCAGCAGAAAAGTTAAACTTCATAGTTAYGATTTTATTAAAGCTTAAACCAGCYATTCTCACAGAATCCACCATTCAGTGCTTGGCAATCACTGCCATTTTGAAGGATGGAAAATGTTTTAGGTCTTGTTTTTCTGTTGGATTTCCAGGCCTGTGCTCACTGCTGGGCTGCACTGCTGCAGCCTTGCTTACATTAATTGTGATGGTGCTTCAGAGCCTGTCCCAAAATTAGAGTCCAGTTTCAATGTAATTGTAAGGCCTTTCATCCCAAATGAGTGGCTGCACAGGCTTCAATAACCATCCATGGGAATGGGTGGTAGTTTGTGTTGATTTGGTGATTTAGACTGTTCTTGTCTGTGCTGCCTGGTGAAGGGGGTTMAGAGCCTTGGACAGGCTGACCCTCCACATTGGCTTTCATTCACCCACTTGGCTGTGGGTAAACACAAAATATCACCGTGTGTCCAAGAGCAGGAAATCTGTTGTGATCCTTGGCTGCAGTGTCAAACCTGCCCCACCTGTGCCTGGAACACTCAGACTCCAGGGAGTGCCAGCTCTGCTCTTGTGCCAAACACAGTGTTCTCCCCTCCAGAGAGCTGCTTCARCTTGGAAAGTTTGTGGTGTTGATGTTTCTGGTGTCAAGGACAGTTTGAGCAAGCATTTCTTCTTGGAAACCAGAAAATGTTTAATTAATAATGGAAGGACCTGGAATTCTTTTTTTTTTCCTAAAATTTAAGCGTTTTGTTGGCAGGGCACCTCGGGATTGCTGCTGGTAGCCCTTTGCTGCAGCTGTCTGCTTTTC
This sequence comes from Malurus melanocephalus, assembly GCF_030028575.1. Lineage (NCBI taxonomy): Eukaryota > Metazoa > Chordata > Aves > Passeriformes > Maluridae > Malurus > Malurus melanocephalus. Next base: position 1,070,665 of record NW_026623296.1, on the reverse strand, counting down.
AGTGTTTGGCAGCATCCTTGCATTCATCCAGGAGAGTGACAACTGATAGCAGACAATGGGTTGTAAATCAGGAGATTAAAGATGTCTCATAGGCTTCAGCAGGGTAATCTCTCCTCATCACACTGGAGATGGAAACTACACCTGACATTCATTATCTTCCAGGGTGGCAATCTTTAACAACACCTCCAGAAATGCCAGAAGTTATGAGTGGAAAATTCTAGGATCAACAGTTCTTTTGCTTAGTGTTTGGCTTCTATTTATTTATTTCCTTTCTTTATCTCCACCTTTTTTTTTCCCTTATGGACACCATCCATATGCCTTGCAGTCTGTGGATGGTCACTAATCTTTTGATTTGCATTGTTATTTGGAGAAATAATGACTAGATAAGTGCAAGGCAGGATTTCTCTCAGCTTTATTTCCTCCTTGCATTTTCCTGTTATCAGTTCTGGTTTACACCTGTGTTTCCTTGAAGTATCATCTTAAGAGGCAGTGAATATTTTGGAATAAGCAGATTTCTTTTGCTGTCTTTTTTTTTTGCACAAACTGTTGCAAATTAGCTGGGGTGGAATGCAGGATCTGTGTTTAGTAGATCAGGGGTGTGTTAACAGCTGTTTGTAGGGTGTTGAATTGTGTTGGCTGTTTTTGCCTGATAGCGAAACTAAAATTGTGAGTGATTGTAAAGCAAAAATCTCAACGTACCAGAGTAGTCTTTTGGGTCCATTTTATTTTTAGGGTGGATGTAAAATCTTAAAGCATCTTTTGTACTGTGTATATYTCTCTTTTCTGTAGCTTCCTTTCTTTCCTCAAAGAGAGATTTTCTTCTACATAACAGGAAATAAGTTTGATAGAGAGCAGACACTGACCTGCCTTGTTTGTGGTGTTCCTGGATCATCTCTGAATGGAACACAAAGCCTCTCCTGATTTGTTGAGGAGATSCCCTTTTCAGAGGAGATTGACCGTGTGTTGTCACTGRCATTYCWAAATTTTCTTAGATTGTCTTTATTATTTTCAGTAAATTATGTTTTCTAAAATCAAGTCAGAATATAATTTGAGAAAAGAGCAAATTATGTCAGTTGGCTTAAGTCAACTCCTATTGGAGTTGGTACTATCATGTCACTGAGAGGAGAAAATGCAGCTGATAATTTAATTTTCAGTGTTTTCAAATGTATATTGTTTAAAAAGAAGCCTGATTGCCCTGCAAGTTGCTCTTTAGGATTGTTGCTTACTTGGCCAGGTGCCCAACTGTGTCATCTGTTTTTAGGAATGGGTAGATTATACAGTTTAATAATTTACTTGCAYAGAATTAATTTTTCAGCTTCTGTCCTTCTTCCAAGGTTTCAGAAATATGGAGATAATACAGTGGATTTTACTATCAGACCTATGTTTGATGGTTTTTGTTGTTTGAATAATATTGGAAAAARGAATAGTTTGATATTTCATTTGGAAATACTGTGACAGAAGTGTTCTTTTTCTCCCCCCACCACACACCATTTAAAATACTTTATTTGGAAACACAACCCCCACAACTTTGTGTTGCTATTCTTTACAAATGGAGTAAAATTGCCATCCTCAGCAAAATGCAATTTACTGCAAGGGATGCCASAGTCCCCAAACAAGGAACCAAGATAATTAGTCAACAAGTGACAGATAAGTCTGCCATGCTAATGTAATGAAACATCCTTTTATCAGACTGTATCACATGGTGGTTTGTGCCAAGCTAGAGAGAAAAGAGAGTTTGCTCTGAAAACAGGACTCTTCTGAGGCAATAAATCTAATCCAGCAGTGGCTGTGGAAAGAATTTTCCTGACCCTTCCTCTGTATCAAGGGATTTGGGTTGACTGAAAACTGGATCAAACCCAAAACCTGAGCAGGGTTTTTTGCAAAATCATTTCCATTTTTCTTTTGGATGTAGCAAGAACAGCATCGAAGAAGCATTAAAAAGAACTATGGCTGCAGAAGGACCACTTTATCAGGGGGATAAAGGTGATTCAGCATTTCCTCTGTATCATCTCAAAAAACCAGAAGGGTCTTTGCCCCAAATTCTGCAGGCAAAATAAACAGTGATCTGCTGGAATTTGCTCCTCCTGCAGCCAAATCAAAGCAATACAAGGTGTTGGTCAGCAACACAGACTGATTTACAAATGAAATGTGATTATTCTCATTTAAAAGATGGGGATGAAGCCCTTGAGTGCGTGGTGAACACTTCCATGTCTTGGGAGCAAGGACGACTTGGTTGCAGAACTGAGCCAGAGGTCAGGTTTTGCCTTGCTTGGGGTTTGGTGCATGAGCTGCAATTTATGCAGAAAACACTCTGAAATACCATCATTGCTCTGTGCTGGCCAGCAAAGGTACTCACCTGTCAGAGCTGACACGTGACTGGTGAGCTCCTTCCCAAACTTATTTGAGCATTTTGTGGTCCAGTCTGTTAGCTGAGTTGGTCAAAAGGCACTGCAAAGAAAAGGCATTTGTTCTTATTTATTAGGTTTTGCTCACTATATAATTTTTATGAAATATGACATGACCTTTCAGTCTGAGATCTGTTAGATAATWAATATTATTAGCAGGGTCATTCCTTGACCAAGGGAAAGCTGCCTGTTGTGAAATGATGAATTCAGTCAGGGTACAGGCCATRGGAGGATGTCTGGTTTGTCTGAGGTTTGCAGCCTCAGCAGGTTGTTGCACTGAGACAGTGAATATTGCTAATTGCCACTGCTTTTGTATTAGCATGGTGATAGGAATTGGTTTGGTGTTTGGCTGTGGGGATGGGGAGGGTGGAAATGGGGTCCTTCAGTCTCAGATGAGTGTGGTGAAGGCTCAGGCATTTTGTACCCATTGGCTGATGCTCGTTTTGTGCAGTGTGAAGGACATATGACACTTAAATTCCTGGATTTGAGGAGCAGCTGGTACTGACCTCCAGCAGAGAAGGGGTCATTGATGTTACAGCACACAGCAAATAAAGCATTAAACAAAGAAATTCTGAATATAAAAATAAATCAGTATGAAAATCACAAGGATAAACACTGCTTCAGTAAGAGTGTGTGTAAAAACAGCATCCAATTGCAAAGTGCTCTCTGGGGCAATGACAGCTACTTATTCTTTTTTGCATAAATCTGATGACTTCAGCCATCTGCTTTGTGAAAGGACTGGTTGATAGAGTGAACAGGACATGAGTCTTCAAGGAAGAAGAAAGGCAGAAATCCCTTTCAGTTGGAGACAGGCTYTCATGATGTCATTAGCACTTGATAAGCCAATTGAAATTCAAAAATCATATTTAAATTTCTGAATGATGAAATGAGAGGGTGATAAATAGGTCTGCACTAATGATTACATAACCTCTTGACAAGGATCTAATAATATATTGCACATTTTCAGCTAAATCTGCTGTCCTGTATCCAAACAAGTGCTAAAATTTGAAATACAGCAGTAACATGGCAGAAATGTTCAAAGGCTGAAATTATTCTTCATCTTGGGTGCTGTGCAAGTCTCATCTCTGCAATGTTTGTTTGGGTGTGTGGATTACCAGGGTTTTAATGCTCCAGTTAACTTTTTTAATAGGTAAATGGACTTCTTGTGTTTTGGTGTAGAGGAAAATCAAGCACATCTATTCACTGACAGAACACAACCATCCTAAATGAGTCCTCCTGAAACTGAGCACTGAGAGTGTCCTGGGCTGGGTGTCTCACACAGAGCTGAACTGAACATAAGGCAGGAAATAGAGGCAGATACCCTTGCAGGTTCTCTGTAAAAGCTGACTTTGTGGTGCAGTGTATAGCCTGTAACCACAGGACAGCTCTAGGTTTTGTCTGTGACTCCAGTAGAGTGTCATTTACAGCACCCAGGACTTTCTGGAGAGTTCTGGTTGCACCCCTGCCTTTCAGGAAGGTTGTCTGTGCAGGGAGGACAGCAGGTGTCAGGCTTTCCAGCTGCTGCACAAASCCCAGGATAATCAAAGATAGGCTCAGGAATCAAACCAGATGAAACATGGATTATGATCCCCCATTCTGTCAATGGTGCAGTTGGGTATCAAGTACTGGTGAGTGATGTTTATCAGTCACAATTCACCTGTTTCCTCCCTTATACCAGAAATAAAGCATCATTCCCTTTTTTTTGTTGGCTTGCACTCGAGTACTGCTCTTTGGGAGAATTAAAGTGAATTAAATGATTACTTTATGTAATCTATGTTTATCTTCTAGCAATTTTACAAGGAATATGAAGGTTTGAAAAATACAGAGACTGACTCTCGTTTCTCTATCTCATCAGTATCTCAGAGTCTCACAGAGCAGAGTATTGATTGTGGAGCTGAGGAAAGCTTTGTCTTATCCTCTGTCCTGGTCCCAAGTCAGTTCACTTCCCCCCTGCTTCCCTCCCATTCTTGATTTGGAGGAGTTTGTGCCACTGGTGTCTTGCTGTAGAGTCCTATTAGCAATAGAAATGTATCTTCTTCATAGATTGCCCTGTAAATGGTTCCATGACAATTTGAGTTGGCTTTAAATTGTTGTCACTGTCTCTGCTTCATCATCCCCAAGTAACAATGTTGATCATGAAAATGTTATGCTATCATTTACACATTCTGAGCCCCTCTTATCTGTGAGGAGATGCTAAGTGGCAGAATATCAAAGTCCCACTTTGCTTTACACATATTCTTAGCTCCTGAGTACTGAAACAAGGCAGATACAGGAYTTAAAGCCAGATTTAACAAGATATTTAGATACTTGTCACAGCAGATTAGCAGCCAGTAGTTTTTCAAACGGGTTTATGCAAGGTAGGTGCTTCCATTTTAACTGCAATGAAATTCTAGATTTGARGACTTTAAATTTGTGCTGGTGTAARTTARATAAGATCYTGCATGGTACAAAGCTCAGTGKAAYCATTCCTCTGTCAGTTCCATCCTAAAAAGCTGCAGGATGGAGGTGGATCAGGTCCATGGAGTGAATTCCCGGGCAGCACCAGGAGCGAGTCAGGGCAGGAGGTGCCTCAATGTCCTTGTGGAGAAGGAGCAGACTCTTAAATCAGCTTCTCATTCAGCGCCCCTGCTTTATTTCACTTTCTCTGCAAACTTTAGTYGTGTTTGGGGCTGTCAGCGAGGTGCAGAAGGAGCATCCCTGCTCACCTGAGCTCTGGGTATCATCTCCCGCTGGATGGCAGCAGCACAGCGGCCACCGGCTCRCTCATCCTCACACATTTCCACGGGATTTTCTCCCCTCTTAATCTTTTAGTTGCCTCTTTGTATCCAGGAGAGACCCAGCTCGGTGTTTCGTTTTCTCAGTGTCCAAGAACGTGCGTTGCAGATTTTCCGAGGTCGCCAGGTCAGGCAGTGAGAAGGGGACACATCCCTGGTGGGGTCACTGCAGCCAGGAGCATCCCAGTTCTGACACCCAAATTCTGGCTGTTAGGCAGAACTTGACCTGGGAAAGGAAACAGAATTGAGCCTGGAGCGTTTCYTTCCTGAGTTTTATTAGGCTGTATCAACAGCAATTAAAACAGGCAGGTATTTACTGCCTGATAACACCGGCAAATAATTTAATTTCCCACTGCTTAAAAAATGATCCTCATCTTAGCAGGCTTTGTAATTAGGTTTGACCTTGAGAAGTCCCACATTCCTCATGTTAGYATMCTCATGTTAGAAGCAGTATCTGAAYTTCTGAGTCTATTTAACATATAAGTTATGTTTCTCAAAATTTGTAACAACACCTCATGAAGTGTTCTACCTCTATAACATAAAGGTACATAATAAGAAATGTTTCATAACYGAATGTCATGATTTTATGCTGAGTGCTGGGACCTGCAATACTTTATATGTGTGCCATTATTTAAATGAGATCCAGCTCACCTCCAAGGCTAACAATCTATTAGGATGAAAGTGTGGGCAGTTCACCTCAGTGTCAGTGCTGTATTTTTTTGTTAGTTCTGTGTAGACTCTGTAATGTGAGAGAAGTGTGGTTTGTACAGTTAAGGCTCTCTCTTCAACATGATAAAGTCCCACAAAAATGAAAATTCGAATGATAGTAGCATTTTGGATATCTAGGTAGAGCCTGAACTTCAATCAACAGGATGGAGTTCTTAAATTTCTAACATCTGGTCTCTTGCAAGTAAATATTGGGAGTCTGAGAGTCAATGAATTTTTTTAAAAATTGTTCTTGGCTCATTAATAAATACTGAAAGTAGCTGAAATGACAATGAGATATATTTTAGGAAATATCACACCTGCTTTCTTTTGAGGAGGTTCTAAGTTTAAGACGAAATAGTTGTATTTACTAGGATGTGAATATGGCATTAAGTGGTTGCAATAAAGATAATGCTGCTTGTTGCAAGCAGGAAATATGAGATCAAAACAGACTCTTTCTCTAGAACAGCAGGGCTGAAAATGCTGAATTATTAACAGTAATTCCACAATATTTCYTTTTGGATATGTAGAAGAGACTTAATCCCAGCCACAGGTCTTTGTGATGTTTCTAGGCAAGAATATGGAGATAATGAAGTAAGAAAAATTGCTATAGGGAGAAAAATGCAAGCTTGGAGCTGGCAAAGGCTTGACCTCTGTTACAGCCCTTAATCTTGGAATGAAACAAGATTTTGGCAACTTGTTCACCTCCTCTGAACTTGCTTGCAGATACAGTGGCACAAAACTGTTTCAAACTTATCAACACCRGCCCTGGCTGAATGTATTATCTGATGCTGCACTATGGAAATTGGGGCTGTTGGATTTACAGGACTCTCCCAGCTGCTGGATTTATCTGGGATGGCTTAAAAGCCTAAAGGAAAAATTGCTTTGAAGGAGAATTTTTTTAAAAATAAAGAGGTCCCTTAGTTAGGGTTAATTGTRCCATCCAGGGAAGATATTTCATTAGCATTATTAATCTAGGTCTGTGCCTGAGCCTGTGGGAATGTGCTGTGTATGCTCCAGGTGACAGATATGATGGAATACCCATGGAGAGGACAGAACAACYCTAGCTGGCAGTCACATAAAATAATCCAGATGAAATTGGGGAGTTTTAGGGGAGTTTGTCAGCTTTAAGGGCACAGCTTGGAAGTGCACTGGGATTTGCTCCTGTGCATTCATTATGAAATGATGCAGTATAATCAAGAGATGATTTATGTGGCTGTAACAGTTGTGTAGACAGGCTGCTGTTAAGCATATCCTGATGTTGGTGTCCTGTTCCATGCATAGGGATTGGCTACAGGTGATAAGAATAATACTTTGTTTTSTATCCTAAGCAAGTTATTTCTTCACTTTAGTTGGTTCCATTTCAATTTGCTCTTGGTTATTATGATATTTGTCGATCCAATAGTCCAGCATGTTCTGAATCAATTATGAAATGCTTCAGAGTAAATGGAGCTGGAGCTGCTGCAGAGAACAGGAGATTGTTGTGGTTTGCTGAGTTGWGTGAGATTCTTTATTTCACAGTGCTTTCCTAAAGGGTGGCCATGTGTGCATCTTGAATTTCAAACACCCCTGAACYCTGAAGGACTGAAAATTCAAAAGGAGCAGGACAGATGTTGTTTTGCAGTGCCTYTACCTGATTCTCCAACAATTTTTGAGATGCTGGGCCAGCAGAGGCTGTCAGTGCAGGTGTGATCCCAGCACTGGGGTCCCTCCATCCCAGCACTGTCTGTGCTTTTCTCATGTGTGAGTGTCCCACTCACACTTGGTTTCAGTTCCATTAGATTTTGACTATTAGATATCATCCATTGAGTTAAATATAAACAAAAAATGCTGAACAGGAAAGGTCATTGTTTGCAGTGCTCCCTTTAGATGCCTCTGAAAATCCTCTTTTAGCCACTTTTGTTGCATGAGCAATGCCATTCCTCATCCTCAAATGACAGGGAAACACCAATAGTACCTCACCTTTAATCTCTTTAATGTTGTTTTGTGTTTAGTGACAGAATTATAGAATACATTTAGCAGGATCCCATAAATAATTACATGCTGAGAACAGAATAATGATGGAAAGCAACCAGATCATAAAACTGCAGCTCTCTGTGTTGACAGGAAGGGCTCACTCCAGGTTGCTTGCAGAGTTGCTGTTTTGAACCTTCTTGAAACCTGGAAGATGTGTAATTTGAGCACTTTTATGGATTTCTTCATATAATAGTTCTGAGAAGTCTTGCCCCCAGTGACCTAATTATGTCACCTGCGTGCTGCACAACTTTGTACTCAAGCAAGACTGCCATGGGCATGTGAGCTTTGTACTTTTTTTTTTTTTAATTGGACTTCATCTTTTCTCCCCCCCCCTCCCAGCACAAGCTGCTGACCTCAACATTTTACCTTAGGTTGGAAGCTCCACTGATTTTTGTTTTCTTTTGGGTTTTATGTTTTTGTTGTGTGTGGTTTTGTTTTATTTTTTTTTTCCCCAAAAAGGCCATGGTTACAATGATAAAACTAATTTGTATTTTTAATCTGTACCTTGTAATTAGAGCTAGGAGGGGCTGGAAGGAGATGCCATGCAAGTAAGCGTTTTTCCTTTAGAAATTCTCCAGGCACATAACCGAGTCCAGGGGGAGCTTTAAAGGAAAGCACTAATGAAATTCCTGCAGAAAAGGAAAAATAAGCCAACACAATTAAGACTTAAGTGGGCTACTTTTATTCAGGACTGGGGTTAAAAAASGCTCTGGTGCCCCCTGGGTTCATTCTCAGATAAAACATTTGAATCACTAATTATGATGTTCTTTTTGTGTGGTTGAGTTTCTGCCCCACTGATTTCCCCAGTACTGAGATTTTTAGGTGATTGAAGATGATGTTGATGTTACTTGGAGGTTTTGCAATCATTTTCCCTCAGCTTTGTTTGAAAATCAGGTTGTTTTTACTGCGAGATTAGTAATTTTCATAAAGTTTTGTTTTTCTAGAGGGCAAAGCTCCAAAGCACAAACCCCAGCTCATTTAAATCTTGGAAATGGAATATCTGTGGAATTTGGGCACCTGGATCTTGTGAAGGTTTACAAATACCACACCTTTCACTCAAGCAGAGCACTGAGCTAGAAACAAAGCTCAGCCATGGTTTCCCATGTTTATAACCTCAGAGAAGGTGGTGGTGATGAGAAGGTGTTGAGGTGCCAGTGCTGAGTTGAGAAGCTGAAATAAGCATTTATCATCATTGAAATAAGCATTTATCATCCTTTTGGGTGGGATTCTGCAGTTTTAAGCCAGTAGATGTCCAGTGGTAGAACAGCACAGAGCTTTGTGCTTGGATCAGCTGATAGGATTGCTCCCGCACAGAGGATTCTTTGTTTCTAGGAAGCCCATATACAAAATCTTCACGATCTGCTCCCTTCTGAGTGCCTGTAACTCCATTATCACAGTGAACTCCAGTGCCTTCYTTCTGCCAGCTGATCCTCTCAGGCTTCCCTGACTTCTTCTCTCAGGTGCTTTCCTCCTCTGTGTTTTTAGCAACCTTTCTTTCATAAATACCAATTTATAGAATCAAARTGATGGCTCTGAAATAGAGGCTTTGCTGAGCTAAACTGTGTTGTTCATTGGMACATTGTGCTGTGCACGAGATGGATAATTTTGCATTCCATGTACGAGTAGGAACATAAGCCCCMGCTTGTGCTGGCATTCCCAAGGACAAATGAAAACAAATGCTGAACAAGATTTCTTTTGATAAACAAGACACTCKCTTAAAATCAAACTCAAGCCCTTTCTTACTTATGCAAGACTAGCTTTTAGCCTTTCTAAAGAAGTGATGTCCAGGTGAATACACTGGGTCTTAGCTGGCATTGCTTAAAACTGGAGTATTCCCCCCCTTTCCTGGTGGGGTTCATGAATTGTTGCCTTTTCCTCATTTCTCTCTTTCTGAATGGATGTGGAAGATTGAAAAGCTGGTTTTCTCTCCCTATTATTTAGTAACTATTCCCCATCCTTTGCATTCTTTTGGGGGGTTTGAATTATTTCTTTGGCTTAGTGAAGGCCAATAATTTGAATTATTTCTTTGGCTTTGAATTATTTTCATGGCTTAGTGAAGGCAGCTTTCTCTTCTGTCTTAGCTGAGAACCAGGCTGAATATCCAAGTCATAGATCATCCATGGTCTGAAGAAAGGGAAGAACCATCAGAATTAGGATTTGTGAACTGAAGAGTAAATTATGGGTATTTTTATATCTCTAAAGCCAAATTTTGGAAACGAGCAATATCCCCCATCACTAAGGGTGTTCTCACCTATACCTTTAACTTAACTATATCAGCTTTCCAAGTGATGTAAATAAAATCAGTGGGCCTGGGTTTGTTTATGGGCACACCCTCTCATCCTGGCATTAGCAGGCAGCTGTAAACCTCCACTCCTTACAGCTCCTTTGTAGCTCTGTGCTCTGATGCAGCTCAGCATGCAGATTTTTGAGTAAGGAGAGGCAATAGTTTTCAACATAAACAAGTCCGCTGGGTCACATTAACCTCCTTCAGTCTCTGTGTTAAATAATTAAAATAAACTAGGTAATGTTTAACTATACGTATTTAGAGGCTTACTGGAGGAGCTTATTAGTTCAATATTCTAACACAGTGTCTTAAACCTTCCTGAGCTCCAGGATCCCTTATTAAATATTTAGTGCCAATTGCTGAAAAAGTCAAGATTTGCTTTATTTTTTTAGAGGAAATTTCTATTCTCAAAACTCACTCAGCCTTTAAAATACTGGCCATCTATAAATACTGCTTTTCTCAAGTTGTCATTTCTTGCCACCAAGGAGGATTTTTCATTTGTACCAATCTCAATAGTGCCCCAAGGATTAATACTTGCAGAAGGCTCTGCWGTGCATCCTTGCTGCGTTCTGTAGAACCACCTCAAACACCTTTTTAAACAATTCATTTGACAGCAGCTCCTTTGGAGAGAGAGAAGATGTGTGTCAGCTGCTGACTGTGCTTTGGAGACATCAATATTTCTCCTCTTCTGCTTCTAAAACTGTCAAAATGAAATYAGTTAATTGGTGGGTACTTTAGTGCAGTTGCTGTGGGATAGTAATTATTGGTGACAAGAGCTGCTGGATGTGCACTAATACAGTACAGCAAAACCTCAAATTTGAAAATACAAGGCATTATCTTGCACTGCTRTTATGAGTAGTCATTTTGCCACTGTCTAGAGATTCAAACCTTCTCGTTCAAGGACTTCTTGCCAGGAGAGAGGAGATTTTKCTTTGTACAGAGCAGAGTTTTGTAAGACTTGCCACACAGCTAAGCAACAGCAGCTTAGTGGATTAAAATAGCATCAGTGCTATCTCCAGTCTCTGGGGTAATGAGTTCTGAGCAAAGCAAAGACCTCCAGGAAGGGATTTTGTTTCTGTGGAGTCYCTATCAGATGTTAGTGTACAATAAMCAAATAACACRCTGTTTCACTGAGTCCATTCTCATTTTGCCTAATTGCCTGTCTTGGCTTGGAGCTCCTGAAGACAAGACACAAACCAAGTTGCATTTACCTTTACACCCAAGGCCTGGTTGCGTTCTGAAACCAGCAAATTCTGTGATTCTTCTCTGCTTGTAGCCAGGTACTGGTCACTCCCTGCTCCAGGATCATCTTTCAATATTTTATTTCATCACTTTCCATATTGAGGCAGCAGCTGAGGGAAAAGGTTCTCTGCTCAGCCCCCTTGAAAGCAGCACCTTTCAGTGTGAAGGTACCTGGGCAAACCATTTAGAGAATCCTACAAACAAAAAGCTGTTTCTCACTTCTAACAGAATCCCCATAAATGATCTCTGTGCCATAAAACATGAACTGCCTAATAATCCACCTGTATATGGGTGCTTGAAGTTACTCAATCTGACAAAGGACAATGTGTTGGACTGGCAGCATATGGAATCTCCAGCACAGGATCTATTAATCCTTCTAATTGCCATCCCCCTCTCATCTGAAACTCACGTGGGGTTTCAGCAGTGAATGTGATCACTCAGCTCTGTTCTCGTAATACTAGGAAGGTGAGAAACTCTTTAAAAGGGGGTAGTCCCAGTTTTGAAAAGGTGTTTCGCACACAAATATATCTGTTTCTTCACTTTCAGTTATTTCAGGTTTTATGGGGCCTAGATTAGCAGATTTTTCTACTCTACTGTTTTTTTTTTTCCTGAAATTTGGTGGACACATAAAAAGTTAATTAAAAAAAATTCCTCTGGTTTGAACTGACAGGCATGTTAGAAGAAATAGAAATCTATTCTCACTTACCCAATTTCTGTGTTTTTTGAATAACAAARTATTACTGAAGTTCCTGATAAAAGGTCAATAATTTTAAATAAGTTAAAGGAGAAAGGAGTTATGATTTTCAAAAGACTGCACCTTTTAATCTTAGATGCAAAATGCTTTCCTGAAGGAGAAATAATGCTGKTTTTTTTTCCCTAGACCATTGCAAGTAGGTGTTGGGTTTGTTGCCAAATAACATGTCTGATTTTGTGTCTAATAGTGGAATTTAATGAGTACAAACTGAAAAGTGGAATYGTTCTCAGTAGGAAGGGAGCTGAGTTCTTCTTTTGACACACCCTGCTGTTCATTCCATTGTAAGAGRTACCCACAGGTGGCAATTCAGTGCTCTCAGTGCCTTGTCTGTGTGAAAGAATGGATGTGAAGCCAGGGCACACTGGGAACAAATCCACCCTGGCTCACAGGCTCTATAGGTTTCAAGAGGAGTTAAAAAGGGCAGCTTTTGTAGCTGAAGGAGGGCGTTGGTGGTCTGAGTTTTTTGCTATTGATGTTTAGGGTACTTGATATTTAAGGTAATTATACCTAAAASTTAGGTAGGGAGTGAAATTTATACTGAATGTGGTGGTTCAGGCCTTCAGGTGCCCAACTGCTGCAGTGATTTGGAAGACAAACTGAAATCACCTCCAAGTTTTTCTGCTGGGAATTGTTTTCCAGCTGGGTGCATCAAAACACAGTAGAGAGACAGCASAGAAATCCTTGTGAGGASTGAAGGGAGCCCATGAGAAAGATGGAGAGAGACTWTTTCCAAGGGCTTTGAAACTGAAAGGGAGCAGGTTCAGAGGGGRTATTGGGAAGGAATTCTTGACYGTGGAGRTGGTTGCCCAGAGAAGCTGTGACTGCTCCATCTCTGGGTTTGGAGCAACCTGGGGTRGAGAAAAGGGTCCCATCACATCAGCTGGTTTGGCTGTTCAGCTCCTGTCTCTGGGATGTGTTGGAATTTAAGGACCCTGAGGAAAAGGTGCTGCTGAAATGTGCCATTCACTCACCCCATTGGAACTACAGCATTGATGTGTGTTCTGGTGCTTCCCTGCTTTTTTAGGGACCTTGCACAGCAAATTTCCTTCAGGTAACAGCAGCRTATTTTAAGTGAAATGTCAGATGTTTTGAATATCTGAAAGTCTCATTCTCTCCGGTGCTGAGYCTTGTAAACCACTGCTTTGTGTAACTTGGAGTTAGGAATGGTCTGTACATGGCCAGGTCAAATTATGGCCATGTTGACTGTCAGCTCTTTGGTCTGCTTTGCTGTGGAGTTTCGAGTTGTGATTAAAGAGAAATCATTATTTTGCAGCCTCACAGAGTGCTTGGAACAGGATAGTGAGAAACCTGCTTTCTTGTTTGTGAGTGAACTCTTCTGGGGTTATGTTGCTGAAGCCGGATCCCTTCTCAGCTAAGGCTACTTCCAAAGTGTACATATTTATGATAGCCTCAGGCTGTCTGCCACCAATTTCAGAATGAATTAAAATATTCATTCTAGATGTATGCTGCCTTATCACAGCCAGTGATTCACAGTGGAACGGATCTTTTGCTGTATTTTCTCGTTTTAAACCCAATAACTTTTTAATACTCATTTTATAATCTTTTAAGTCTTCCACATTTTCTTTCTCTCCCTTWACCTTTGTCCAAAATTAAAGGGGAAATTTTACCTTAGCTTCTGYACTGCCATTTTTGCATTCTCAGAAGCAGCTTGTTGGAGACTGCAATTAAAATTATTACATATTTCACCTGTAATACAGGAGTAAAAAGTAAATTACTTTGTTAGGAGTACTTAAACAGAAAGATTGCAGCTACTTAATCACGTATGAAGTAACAAAAGACTTTTGAAAAGCCATTTATATTTCTGCATTGTCATACTGAAYACCACCATGCCTGTTCCCTAACAATAAAATTTTATAATATTTGTTAAGCAAACCTCATATTTTTATTAATGGAGAAATGTAGTTATTTTTACACTACAGAACTCAGAGTATTTCATTAAAAAAAAGTCATGGCAGTCCAAGTGGGTGAGTTATTTTCCTTGAAAGTTCTGTTTGCCGAGGTAGAATTAAACTGGACTAGCCAGGACTGTCAGTGTGCTGACAATTGAGCTCTCCTCAGGGAAGTGGTGGTGCAGAAAGCAATCTGTTAATTATATTGTTTAATCTCAGCTGGTCAGGTTTGCACGCTCTGAGGGTGGATCGTCATTGGAAAGAAAATCTTGTAATTTCTTATGCTCAAAAGAGGGGCTTGCAAATAATTACGAGATGCAATAAGATCAGGAAGCCTCAATGGATTAGTGATGAGATACAGAGCCTTCTACCTCAAGGTCATTGTTCCTAATCCAGATCTGCCCGGGGTGTTGGGAAGTGCCCTCAGACAGGAGCTCAGTTTGCAGTGAGCTGGAGCTCTCAGGGTTCTGGATAAGTACAAATTCACTGAAGAAAAATTGCTGTGGCTGTGGTTTTCTCTGTGGCTGTCTCCTTCCCTCTTATCTAGGTAGGAAACAGAATTTCTGCTGTTTTCTTGGGTTGTGCTGACTGAGGGAGATTAATGTGACTCCAGGCAGGTTCCTGCTGCTGGAGCTGCCTGCTGGGCGGGGAGGATGCTGCTGGACACGAGTCCTCTGGTGTGGGCAGCTTGGCAGTGGGAGGCAGGACAGGAGTTTGTATTGAAAGGAGAGGCTGCTGGAAGTTCATGTTTAAAGGCTCACAGAACAGTGTGAGGGAGGCAGTCCAACCCCACACAGTGTCCTAAGCAGCTTTGAAAATAACAGGAGTTGAGCAGGTGTGATGGAAGGGGAATCTTGTTACATGTGCTATCCAAAAAGTATGTGGTACAGGACTAGATGGGACAGTGGTACTAATGCAGATGTCACTGATTCCTGCTGCTGGCATTCTCTACAGATTAAACTGACCTTTTCTTGGGCTTTCAGCACCTTCAAGCAAGGGGTCTGGCAGAGGAATGTGCCTTTGTACAACTGCTGCTGCTCTGTAGGACAGCTGTTGCAAACAATAGCTCCTTCCCACCCTGCTGGGACATTGAGTTGAATGAAGTATCAGAAGGACATGATTTATAGTCTCACAATGTCCAAGGGTTTTCAAAGCTAGCTGCCCTTCTGACAATTTATATTGCAAGGCAATGTGTGTTTTGAGATCCAGAAAACCCAACCATACTAGCAGAAACTGTTTTTTAATGAGTTAAAGTCAACACAATTTTAAAGGTAAAAAAACTCAGTCTAAACTGTTGGTTGAATTTTTTTTTTTTTTGAGAATACAATCAGAAGAAATCTGTTAAAAGTTTCCCCTCTGAAATGTGCTGACTGCAAGGGGGAAAACCCAACTGCTTTATTTAGAGTGCCATCCTTGTGGAAAGAGTGGAACTAATGACAACTGCACCAGGTCACCTTTAAACTTCCTCAGACGGGAGATGGTGCAGCATTGCTGTTAAAGTCAATGGCTCTTGGGGGAGCCTCACCAGCACTGTGCAAAGTRATGACATGTCCTCTCCTGCCACCTATGGCTGCTCCATTATCCTTGAAAGCAGCCATGAAATTTGCACAGCTTTAACAGGAACATCTGCTTCTCTCCCTTGGTTGTTTCCTTCACATCTGCAGCGSTGGTGACAGGGCATGTGCTCTTCTTCATTCACCCTCGCTGTTCTGACCTTTCCTGKGGCTCATTTTTTATGCTCTGCCTCCTTAATGACTATTCTAATTCATCTCTGCATTTGCTGATAGTCTTATTAGGGCCAAGGGAAAATTCACCAGGTGAGGAAGCCTGTTGTTTTCTGGTAAGAAAGAAACTCTGTCAAATCTGACAAGCTGGCTGGGATGCTTTCGAGGGACAATCTCACTAYATCGTTTCTGCAACTTGCCCAGTTGGGACAAGTGTTCCTGCTAAAAAGAGCATCCCTCTCTTCCGTGGTGAATGAAGTAAATTCCTTTTCTGACTGACATGGATGCTTTGGTTTTTTTGGCCAACATCTAGAAAAATATCCAAATGCCTTCCTGCTATTTAAACACCTAATTTCCGYTGATTTCAAATAGATTTCATTGCCAATATAAGAATGGGACATTTAAAAGCCCTTGGGAATTTGAGACTTCCCCTTCAATTCTAACTCCTTTGAGCTTCCAACCCAAATATGCTTTGTCAAGTGTCCTGGAGCTAAGCCAGTGTCTGTCTGGTTTCCTGCAGGCTCAGGGAAATGYTATTATTGTATCAGCTGCATCACAAAATAAATGTGCTCAGTTATTGGGGGGCARATTTCCATCTCATGGTTGGAACCTCCTTCCAAATACAAAAACCTGCAAGAGTCTCTTAGTCCTTTGAGTGGTGGCAGTGAGGATTGAATTTGATTCAAGGATCAAAYTGTTGGACTTTCTCCAGGAGCTGTGGTCTCTTTCTGTCAAAGCTGTGATATGATGTGGAGGGAGGCTTTTGATGCTGCTCTCCAGTTTGTTCCTGTTGTACATATTATAGGGTACAGTGGCTTCTGTGCCATTTCAAARTTATATTTTAACTTTTCACTTCAAGCTGAATGGCTTAATTAAAATGGAAAATCTTCCTAACCATTGTTAAAGACTGTCAGTTTTTATAAGAGTGGAGGAGTTCTTGGAAGGGGATGTGTGCAATAGGAAAATAATGTTTTAACTTATAGATCTTCCATTTCTGAGAAGGGTCTGTTAACACTCTGTTTTTACTGTCTCAAATAGCTTTTTCAGAGCAACTCACATTGTAAGCCTGGGTGAAATACCTTTATTGTTGCTAGTTGCCAAATGAAAAAAGCTGAATTTGGGTAGAACAARCTGTATACTGACTTCAAAAACACCTCTTGGTGCATAAAACAATAGGGTTAATAAGATAAATGACTTGGAAGAAATAAGGAGTGAGATCAGCAGAGTTTTGTGAAATCACCACTTGTGCATGCCCAGATAGTGACCAGAGATTTCCACATTTGCCCTTTGAACCTCACCTCTCTGGGATTTTCTTGGGTTACAGCCTGCAGCTGGAATGTTAAAATTTTAGTCTTGCACCTTTATTCTTAGGTAAAGAAGATTAAGAAGTGAAAGTTGAGAGGCTCAAGAGATCTTGAAAAGAAAAAGGAGTATTAATAGTGAAGCTTTGACAGAGAGTAATCAGTGTGAAATAGGAAATGCACAGACCCCCACAACTTCTGAAATCTGACCTTTTAAATAATTATTCTGTCTTTAGCAGTGTAAATCAGGGTCAGGAGTTTAAATCTGGGCCTGTGGGAAACTGTTACCAGGTTGATKCTCACTTTATTTCACAGTGACTGTATTTTATTGTGTGTCTGTTCGAGTTCAGCATGAAGCGGGCAGTCTGCAGAGTTATTTTTTTCCCATATAAGATACCCCCCCCAAATTTCAACAATGCTGACTGAMAAAGTGTCTGTTGATATTCTAGAAACCTCACTTCTGCTTTGCACTTATGGATAGAGCAATTGAAATAGCTTAGGTTCAGTTGGCTCTTCAGCCAGGTTGGATAGAGAGTGTGCATGCTGAAACCACTTAGAAGTCCTCATGCCACTCAGAGTTAAAAATGCATTTGTTCAATTTAGTTTTATGACCTGTTATTGCTTATCTGGCAGCTGGATCTCATTCTTGGACTGCTGTGATGCTTTCTTTTTTTCTATTCCATCAGACAAACCCAAGGTAATCATTACAGCTGTATAAAACCTGATACAAAACAAGACAAACTTTGGAAATAATTCATCAGTGGTGATCAAGACCTAGGGCTTTTCCCAAGGATTAAGGACTAGCTGAGGAGCTGATGGCCTGGTGCCCAGTGCATTAACCAGTCTGATTACTTGTAACATTCCTCAGAATTCCATTTGCCTGATTTGCTTATCACATGAAAATTTCATCCTGCTTCAGCAGTGAAATCTATCATTCAAATTCACAGTCTTATCTGCTGGTTCTGGTTCTTGCAAAACACAGTTCTTCTAGTGGCAACAAATGCTGATTTTAATAAACATAGAGCAATTAGTGGAAAGAGGGATTCACTGTCAGTCTTTCAAAGGAAGAATGTCAAGCAGGACAAGCAGAAGAGCTTTCATAAACCACACCATTTAATGATAACAGTTATGTCAGGATATTCCTGGAGCAGATTCTCAAATAAGGGTTWAATAATGAATAATTATTTACTTGCCTACCTCTAACTGTCAAATTTAGGCACAGTCCCATTATTTTATAGTCTTATAAAAATAATTTCGGGAGAGAAATGCACTTTTACATTAAAAAAATGAACTCCAGGAAAGCAGAAGTTTTTTATGCCTTGTTAAGTGTGAGCTGTTTTGAGCACTGAAATGGAGCAGAGAACATGTTTCCTCGCTTTCTCTCTCCAGTCTTACTGATTTTACTTGGACATGAGAATAAAGATTCAATTTTCACTTGAAATGAAGAGAATGCTTCTTTCCCCATCTACTTTGTTTTCTGGCAGCTTCCATTTACTTAATCTGCAGAGCCTAATGACTTAGACGACAATTAGTGTTTCATATTCTCTAAACAAATATCGTTCTTGTCTGATGRATGACCTTGAACTGGGTTAAAAATACCTCTGGTATTTTGTAGATTACAAATGTTTATTTTGCACAAGTAAGCCCAAAATGATCATTAGCTATTTCAGGTGATGGAGGAATGCTCAGAAGGGCACAAGGCTTAATCCTCAAAATAKATTTTGTTGCATGCACAAGACAGACTTAAAAAGGTTTTGTTTGGTTTTGTTTTTKWARAAAAAWTCTTAAAGATTATGATACTATTAAATGAACTCCTGTGATGCCATGCATGAGCAGTAATAAGCTGTGCAAGAGCAGCTCTGAGATGTTGTGGAGAGCAGCTGCAAGTGACAGTGAACTCCTGGTGCCTGCAAGGGCTGTGTTATTGACACCTTGGTCAGGATGGCTTCATTATTGATGTAGCTGGGGCAGCCTTTCCCAGTCTCTGCTCCCAAAAAATGCTATTTTTGCTTTCCTGTGGCGAGAACAACTCTGTTTTAAGAGGCAATCCTCTCTCGATTGAGGTGGAAAATTTAATTTTTGCTTACAAAGTGGTGAGTAACCATCAGCCTGGCCTGTGTGCATGTGTGTGTACCTGCTTTCTGCAGGCAAGCAGAAATCTCTCCAGGGAACTGGTTTCATTCTCCTTCCCTTTCTCTCATGACAAATTTGTGAAGGAAGGAACAAATGAGAGAAAAATAGCGGTCGGTGTGTAATAGCAAGAGTGAATGTTAATGGGGCACATGGGAAATACTTCTCTATTACAGAGCACAATGTTGCTCATTTGCTACAAGTTATGATTGAAAACCAAATCTTTCCTTTGCATTTTCTCCTCTGCCTCACCTAAAACAGCCCCACAGTAGGAAGCTCCCTACAGGAGATGATTAGCACTGCTTTGCTCTGAGGTGCCTTATGAGGTTTTTGGATTTTTATCTGCACKAGTGATGTGTGTGCTTGAAGCAGGATGGATATTAGTGCCCAGCAGAAGGGCAGCAGTCCTTATTGATCGACTTCAGCRAGCACCCTGGCAGATAGACACACTCAAGTTTTAATTTGTTTTTGCTTCCAGGTCACCCTTCATCCACCTTTCCATTTGCAGCCGCTTTTTCCTCCTCCCGCCGCATTTACAGCACCTTCTCAGCTGTTTTGATTTATTGACCACTCAGATTTAATGCTTGGTTCCTGGGAGAAGTCCCCGTGCTTTTGTCTGATCTAAGGTCACCTGTGCTCCTTATTCCAGGGGACTTTAATCTCCATATGGATGTGACCTGTGACACCCATCACAGAGCTCACTGTGTTCCATGATTCTCTCCAGCTGTGTCAGCAGTTCCTCCACCTGCTCTGAAGGGTTGTGCTTTTGATTTCATTAACTCTTTGGGTCTCATTATCAGGGTTTGAGGTCACTCACCTATTTTCAAATGCACAGCTGCACCAGTAGCTCTGGTGTTTCTCTCTACTTTCTTGTTTTGAGTGTTGTTTTTTTCCTTGGGTCTTACTTCTTATGTGAAACAAGTTAGAGTAGTTCAGGGCTGATTTTCTGAATCCCCAGTTCAAATCCTGATTGTGGTTTTGCTCATACCACACCACTGGTTTCCACAAGCAAAAAAGCACGAATGTCTTGATTAAAAAAAAAAAAAAATCTGTAACTTCAGGGGCTTGAGAAAAACTTTGGTTTGAAACCTGCACATTGTGGAAGCTTCAACCTCCATTCCTACATATAGGAGATACTGGAGTGTATTTGAGSATTGTAACAGTATTAAATAGCAAACCAAATTCCTTGCTCCTTTTTTTTTGTTGTTTGTGTTTTTGTGTGTTTTACATCTTTGCCTACTACCATGGGCAAGTGATTATGGGAAGATATTTCTTGCCTATTTATTCCTAGAACAGCTGAACTGGGCTTTTGTGGCAGTCCTGGACTGTGGCTGAGCACTCCCTTACTGCCCATAAGTGAAAAGATTGAGCTTTAAAAGTGAAACTGGACTGAGTTGTGTATGCAGAGACAATTTCTGAAAAAGAGGGTGTGTATTCCGTATATCTGTGAGGAAGGAGAGCATCTAATACAGAACTTTGTGACAGGAATGTGAAATTGTGATAAAAATCCCATAGCTGGTGGAATGGTAGCAGAGAAATAGCTCTGCTGATGTTCTCAGCCTCTAACATGGTGTGTAAATTTTACTTTCCAAGTGACTTTTGGCTTTTTTTCTAGAAATATCCTTTTCCAGTTTTCCATCTCAAAAAATCCCCCCTTGTGAGGTGGATTGGTTCTCATAAATATGTTTGGAAAAAAACCATGAAAAATAGCAAGTGTTATTCCCTCTAATATTGTGTTTTTTAAACAATATTTGCTTTTGGTGTGTGCATCCATGTGCTCATGTATTTGCAAGCAGAAGCCAGGWTGAGCTGAAGGCAGATTATGAACTGGCACCAAGCTTCTTAAAGTGCTTTCCTTTTCCAAACAGCATCAGTGCCGACTTCTAAACTCATTTGTTTCTCTTAATGTAGTCTGCAATATTTAATTCATCCTCCTATTGGCATGTATCCCCTCACCCTTCTAATAAATGATGCAGTTGATTTTGTGCAGACCAAGCTCGCTGGCTTTGAGCTTTTTGAGGAGTGTGCTGAGCTGGGCTCATCCTCCTCCAGATTTGCTGCTCTCCACAGCTCTCTTCATCAGAGGAGRCAGCTTATGTAACAGAGATAAAAACTCACTTTAAATTTGTCTTTTCCTTGTGTTTCCTGGCTAAGAAATGAGAAAAAAGGAGGAGGTTGTTCAGGATTTCTGATAGAGGCGTGCTGCMTGCACGAGTATTGCATTGAAACAGCACTCCTTGGGAGTGATCAGAATTAGTCACAGAGATGAAATGGATGTGGACAGAATTGGTTAGCAACCTTCTGAGAGCCTCCTGCTTTCTTTAATATGTTCCTTGGAGTTTTGAAGTGCATCACTATGATGATTGATATTTTATTAACAATGATTGTATTTCCCTCTGTTCTTTTGAGCATTTCAAAGAGTTTTAGAAGTATTAATTGAGTATCTGCCCTCTGACTTCTGTGAAGAAAGTGAAAATAAGGTCTTGTCAAATATGTTTGTTGAAAAAAACATTAGGAATAATACTGAGATTATTAAGAATACCACTGAGAATGTGATTATTGAGTCAACTCTACTCACAACACTTGTGCTGGCTTCTAACGTGAGAGCCTAATAACTTTTTTTGTTTGTACTTTTTTGTTCTTCAGAGGTGATTCTGTGTTCTCTGAAATCTCTGGGGGYTGAAAATCCTACAGGCAGCAAAGAAATGGTCACAGGACCTTCATGTGGCCMCTTCTCGAGGTCATTAAGAGTCRTTCTGGGCTTGGSCACCTGAGGGCTGTTTTTGTGTGCWGGTACCTCAYTATGGAAGGCAGCAAAATTCATAGCAAGGAGTCTCCAGGAGGTTGCACCCTTTGGGCAACCCTTTCCCATTGTGTTTGTGCCCTGCACTCAAAGTGTGCTTGGGGAGTTAGAACAGGGAATTATTTCCAGAAAGAAATTGTAAAGAAATTGGGATATGGATGGCAACACACGAGCCAAACTCCTGATCAGAGCAGACACAGCCCCGTGGGTTTCAACACTCATCCCCTGTTTTCCACAGTGCTTGGCTGGCACATGTTCTCTCTTCAATATGCAGAAGGTGTTCTGTGACAGGAACCTTTCTGTGGTGGTGGTGCTGATAAAMTGTTTCTCCCTTTGGAGAGTTTTCTTATTTAAAAGTGAAGATGTAACTGAATTTCAACTGCAAATACTGACAGCCCTTAGGTTGCAGATCTGAATAGGTTTACAGGTGATGAGCTATGAATTTATGGGCTTTGCTCTCCACAGCCTTTCTCCCTCTCTCACTGCATTTCTCCCTGAAATGGCTTTCCTGATGTGTCCAGCATAGAATTCACTTATTGTGATCTTCACATTTTAAAAACTTTTCAGTCCCTGCTCCTCTAATGGCTTGGCTTCCAGAGAATCTGTCGATTATAAAATACTTTAAGGCATTTCTTGAGTGTTTTTTGTCAGTGTAATCTCAGCTGCACCTTAAGTGCACTTTAAACCTGAGATGAAGGCTTATTTAGTGCAAGATGAATATTAAAACACCAGGAGAGGATTCTTTTATTCTTTCTTTTTGCTGCTGTTGGGCACCTGAAYGCAGATACAACAGGTTTCAGTAAACGTAGGGAGGAATAGACTGAGTTAGGGTGGTGAAGATTTTCTGGGAGTTTTCTTAAATGTAAGAGCCATTCTGCAAACGAGAGTGTTTATACTCCAGATCACTGAATGCTGGCAAAAAACAGGACCAAAAGGCACCAGCATTAACCCTCAGCATTTGTTCAGCACCTGCTCACAGATGTGCCTGAATATTAAGGAGAAATTCATACGGTGTTCAACAGCATAAAAAGTGTCAGGATGTGTGTGAACAAGCAGGAGGAAATATCGATGGGAACGTGTAGGAGGGTAGAGGCTGTTTACAAGGGCAATCCAATTAATGCAAATGATGCATGCAGATGTCTGTGGCTCTTTAGTGCTTTCCTGGTGTACTCCATGAGCTGTGCTTTGGGGATAAGGGAGGGGAGTTCTGCCTTCCCTTGAGTGGCACTGGTGCTTTCAAACCTCAGCATCCCACTTGTGGCAGCAGGTGAAGAGGTGGCACCTTCCCATTCCTGTTTGTGGAGCTGCAAAACAGGAACATGGAAGTGAAAAATCTCCTAAAGCATGGGCTGCATCCATGGGGGGACTCAATCTCTCCTTCTGCAAACAGCAGAGTGTCTGTTGGCTCCTGGGACTCGAGGGCAGCACAGTCAATGCTTTAAAACCCAGACAAGATAATTGAAAGAGAGCCCCAGGTTTGGGGCTGTGTGCTCAGKGCCAGTATCTTTGATTTATTTTGGTATTGGCTTAATGAGTCTGTTCACCTAAAGGAAGCAGGATTTGAAGTTGAAAACAGACATGCTTGGTGTGTGGTGATTGCTGGAGCTGGATCCAGTCCATCCTTGTGATGTACCTTCTGAAAAAAAAGGCTTCTTCTCTTACCTTGGCATCTGGTATCTGGTGAATAATGCTTTTAATTAAAGACAGGGCCTGGTCACTTGGTCTTTCAGATGACATACACGGCAAATGCAAATATGTGGCCAGAGCAGTTCAAAATTTTTGCTTTTTCTTCCCTCCCTTATAAAATCTGTCTCAAGAGACAATCCAGGCTGACTTTGTTCACCTGAAGTTCATAGAAACTTTGCTGTTTACTCCAGTGAATGCAGGACCACCACAGCTGGCACTGGAGGAAACCAATGGAAATGTTCTCCTGTTTGCTCTAGAGAGTTTCGAGTCAGGCTGTAGATCTAATAAACAGATAACTCAATAAATATTAAATTTAGTTGAAAAATAAATTAATTACCTCATTAAATTAACAACTTATCTTAAATTAATAGTCTCATTTTACAAAATCCTTTCTGTCAGAACTGGTGCCACTTTTCTCCAAGTATTGTCACCTGAGGTGTTTTGTGGAAGAATACTTTGGGATGAAGTGGCAAATTTACTTTCTCTTTTGTGTGTTTGTTTTCTATATTGACTTACAGAGAAGCTGCTGTCCTCATGACTACTAGCTGTTACCACTTTTTTCCATGTTTAGTACAATATGGATATTAAATACAGCATGAAAAGTCATAGTCTGCCAATAAACTCATTACAGTGRTTCTGTAAGGTACTTTTATGTTATCTTCAGCATTTTGCCAACTTTCTGTAAAATACCTTATGCATTTTTCCACTGTAGCACATTTTGCTTAAAAGTAGTGTAGCCTTGTCCTCAGGGAAAAAAGAAAAAAAAATCTCTTTATATATAATTTCTTTAAAAGTTGAGTGCACAAGTAGAACRCTACATTTCCACTCCAAGATTGAATATGCATAGTTTCTTGTCCATTGAGATTGTTATGAATACAAATTTGGCAACAAAACTCAGGCAGAAAAGCGTTTTCACAAGTATTTCAGCTGTGCTTGAGATACTTGTGAAGCCAAAACACACAGAGAAAGGAACATTGCCAAGCTAACTTTAAAAAAGTTATGTGTATATGTAATACTCTTTTTCTTTTGCATTCCCCGCTTAGAAACCTAAATTGCATTGCTAACTCTGTGAAGGTGAAGATTTCACACCCAATCAGCTCACAATGTTTTCTACCCAAAATAATACAGTGATCTTAATCCCTCAATAAGATTTTGTTTGTAAGGATGTGTCTGATAGTTAGCAACAGATACTTTAAAAATAAAAAAAAAAGGAAAAAGAAAAAAATCCAAACAAAACCCCCTCATCAGGGCAAATAGGGAGTGAGGAAGCAGGATTATCCTCCAGGCTGGCCACTTGCAGGAGTGTCTGTTGTGGAGAGTTTTCTCCCTTCYCTCTGCATTTCTTTATTCTCTGTGCCTTTGATTTCAGCCCCACCTACACCAATATCTGCTGTCTCTCTTCTCATACCAGGAGCCTGCACTGCTTTGATGGTGACTATTTTTATTATTCTCAGTGCTGTCTCTCTGTCTCGCTCACTTATGAAATAACTCACCCTGCTCTGTAGTGCTGTTAATTTACAAGGTGCTTTACAAACACAGATAAGAGCCATCCAAGGCTCCACTCTAAATAAGACAAGACAAACGCAAGATGAAGCACTTGAAGGCTGTTCAGCAAAGTGAGGACGTGGAAATGACTTCTGCAAAGAGGCCAGGGGCTTGTGAAGTGGAGTTTCTGAGAAAAGGTTTAGGCAGGATGGAGAATAAGTTTGTCAGCAGAGGAAAATGGTCAGGGGCAAGGAGCAGTGGGCTGAGACGTGAAGGCAAGAGCAAGGAAGAGAAAGAGTGGGGGAAATAAACTTGGAGAAATAGGGGATAGTGAACTGTGAGGAAAGGAAGATGATGTAATATTTATCAAAGTTTTGTTCAGAATGGTTTGGGAGGGAACTGGAGAAATCCATACAGTTTGCRTGTAATTTTTTTTCCTTGTGGACAATACTTGACTATCCATGGCAGCTTTCCAGCCTGCCTTGTTSTCAGCCTGCCTGCAATGACAGGCACAGCAAGCAGTGCTTACATGATGCTGTGTTAGAAAGTTTCCCTGCTATTTAAGATATTTAGATATTATCCTGTCCATTGTGTCCATTTTTGAAGGGAAAGAATTAATATAAAACGTAATGGAAGACAGGCAGCCAAAGGAAGAGAGGTATGCTCTGTCTGCATATCTTTTTGTCTCCATCATTTAATTCAGTTCTCCAACCTCTTTTTCTGTCTTTGTAAGGCTGAGGGAAGATAGATTGAAAAACTGGCTTATGATAACTAATTTTATTAGTGAGAATAGTTTAAAACTCAGGGAATGAGCCAGATCCTACAAGATGCTTGGCTTCTTTGTCCTCCTGGGATTTGAGATGGCATTGGGGGGATTCAGTAGCTCGCAGAACTGTACAAACAAACTCCTTCTTTATGCACTGATGCCATGCTTTTCTCTCCACCTCTGACCTCTGGAATTAAGCAGGCCAGCACCAAGTGAAGCAGGGCACGTGTGAGGTGGTGGCYGTGCACCGGTGCTGCAACAAGAACCGCATCGAGGAGCGCTCGCAGACGGTGAAATGCTCCTGTTTCCCGGGCCAGGTGGCGGGCACCACGCGAGCTCAGCCCTCGTGTGTGGAAGGTGAGATGCTCTCCCCACTCGGGGCTCGTTCAGATTATTTACAAAATTTARTCAAATTTAGTCTCCTTGATGTTTGACTTGCCGCTGCCTCAAAAGCGTAATCCTTCCTTTTGTTAATTTTGGAAACATCTCTGCGCGCTGATGATAATGAGTCTGTGCATAAATCTTGGTGTAATTAATCCTCTTAATATATGTACTCGTCCATTTCATGTCTGTGCCAGTAAAACTTCTTAATTTTTTTTTTTTCACATAAGAATTCTCCTCTAAAACTAGT
The DNA here is from genome assembly GCF_030028575.1 of Malurus melanocephalus. NCBI lineage: Eukaryota > Metazoa > Chordata > Aves > Passeriformes > Maluridae > Malurus > Malurus melanocephalus. The sequence goes on along the minus strand of NW_026623296.1, from coordinate 1,044,049 downwards.
TTGAAAACAGCGTAAGCCAAGAAATTATGATATTATGAAATTATGATATTAACTGTTCCAGATGTCTTAAGATTTAGCAGCTTGGCTAAAAATTCATGGCATAATAAATGTAATCCTAAGGTTGGTGACCTATTCTCTAGATCATTGTTTCACTATTTCATGTGCCCATTCCTTATAGAAGTTGCTGCTCTTGTTAAGGCAGTTAAAGCTACTCCAAAACTGACTTTTTTTAAAGTTACCAAAATCCCAAATTTCATTAATGCATGGGCAAGATCCTATTTTTATTCTTTTGCAAGAAAAATTGCAACCAGTTCAGTTAAATATAAAAGAAAAAGTTTCAAAGTCCAATTCTAATCTAATATTCAGAAATATTTAGTGTCAGACATAAAACTAAACACATGTGAATTGGCTTTTTGAGTTTTTTTACCCGTTATGAACCTCTCAAAACAKATATTTAAGAAAGTAGCTTTTTATTTTTAATTTTCTTTTGTTGCTTAGTCTTTTTATGCTTTGTAATTCAGCAATGCTCAGTCCCTTTTGACTGCAATTTCTTAGGGAGTTTTCTTGTTACATCAGAAGTATCTTCTGTATTTTCAGGTGACATCAAACAGCAGAAATACTTTTACATATGACAGTTAATGGAAGTCAGGCATTATTTTAAACTCACTTAAACACTGCAAAGATGGCATTGCAATTCTGTGGCAGAAATATATAAATACTGTAGAAACTTGATTCAGTCAACAGTTGCAGAAGGAATTTAAGAGCTGTTTTTTTTCTTCAAGTATGGTTGCAATTAAACGCAACAAAATATTCTGAATGTAAGATTTTGATTTTTAAAGTGGAAGCCTTTGATTCCCCCTCACCCCTTAGGGTGATGCTTTAGCAGGCTTTGCTTATTTTTGCAAGCATCTGGGACTGCAGTGAGTTGATGCAGCACAGAAAATGTAACTCTCTTTCCTCAGCAGGACCAGATGTGCTTTCTCCCACTCTGTACCTACCCCTCAGTAGACTCCTACACTGTGAAAGCAAGAGCAGTTTGAATCTTGAATTTGCATATTACAGGCTGATACAGACATTTAGGGTTTTTCTCCAGCACCTTTTTCCTGAATCCAGTTTTGTTTAATTTGCCTATAATTTGCCCTGAGTTCAAGGTGAAAGATACACTTAAAGCATAGAGCTCTCCAACCAAAAAAACCCCAAAAAATTTCTATAAAGCAGTTGGCTTGCAACAATTTTTTATTTTCATTGAACCTCAGACTTTATCAGGTTTCACTCATATTTTGTCCGTGATCTGATGTCCACAATCAATCAGTACGAATGCAAATGATCTGAGACCCAAATGACTGGTGAAAGTTCATACATTTATTTTATAAGGCTKMAAGATTATAAAAGCCAAGCTGGTGYTCCAGAAGTATATTTGYTCATAATGCTTTTCAGTTAAAGTACAAAACAAAAGTAATTGAATGAACATTTCGGCAATATCCTGATGTCAGCTTGCCTGCTTGACACCCTAATTTAAAGGTTGCATAAGAACAAATATCTCTTGAAATTAAAAGGAAAAAAAGTGCTTTAAAAGAAGTAGACTCCATTATTTTTGTTCATCTTTTCTGAAAGTGTTATCTTTTAAAGCATGCAGCTCAATAGTTTGTGCACATAGTAGCATAATGCAGACTAGCTGAATCAACATTTTAAGCCATATTTTATTTTGAAATCCAATATAGATTATGTAGGATTGTGTACTGATATATTTCATAATAATTTTCTGGGATTTGATGAGTGCCATGAACAACACAAAACTGAGAAATGCATGCAGATGTTTGTGCTGTTGTTAACCACAGGTTTATAAAGCCATGACTACATTTCTAAAAATAATAGCCATGGGCTTATTAACAGAAATTGGCTTAAGGGTAGAAAATTAATAAATTTGCCAAGTTAAGGTGTACAACTGTAGCCTCCCAAAACATTGCAAAAGTGGCAGTGTAACTGCAAGYAGGTTTTTATTTGATATTCTGATGCTTACCAGAGTTTCCCCTTTCTTCCCTGCACTATTTGCTGACAAACCTCCCAGGTTTACATCTCTGTGCAGGTTTATTTTCTCASCCAGTGAAGGAAGGAGCTGACATTTCTCTGTCCAGTCTCCCACATGCATACATGGGTGAAACAAGAAGCCTCAGCTTCATTCCATCTTACATCAGGTACCTGACTGCAGCAGGCAAATGACACATTTCTGTCGTCAGTGGAGATGGAAAGGCTCTTCCAGGGGTCACTTCAAATGCTGGAATCAGTCTCTGGTGGTGCTTCCCTGACTGCACTATTTGCATGTGGCATTTACCCTTCTGAGGGCTGGTGAAGTTTTTCAGCCACCTTTTAATCTCAAACTCTGTGTGATTCGCTATGAGAAATCAATCGATTGAACGTGGCACAGACAACCTCCCTGCAAAAAAAAAAAACCAAAAAAACAACACTCTTATAAAAGATATTTTATTGTTTCTCTCTCCTGCTTCTTTTTTTTCCAGCTTCCATTGTCCTACAGAAGTGGTGGTGTCACATGAACCCGTGTTTGGATGGAGAGGACTGTAAAGTACTGCCAGACTATTCAGGTTGGTCTTGCAGCAGTGGAAATAAAGTCAAAACCACAAAGGCAAGTACAGAGATCGCCTGTATTTAAAGGTGCCRGTGTGCTGATTGCTCTTATTGAGTGGTGTCTGTGGCTGTGAGCACCAGTCTTGGCCTTCTCAGTGTTTTGGAAAGCTGTGATTAATGTGATTGTTCTCAGAGAGGAAATRTTGGGTCAGAAGTGCCCCTTCACTCCTTCAGCCAAACTGAAAGTGGTYCTGATTCAGTCTTTAGTGAGCCAAAGAAGCTATTCTGTTGTGGTCAGTGCTAAAGCGATAATCATGTTCCAGGACCAATTCTCCAGTTTGCAGACTGAGTACGTGGATCTTTACCAGTGTCACAAACAGTTCAATTCCTGTGCTGRAAAGCCTTTTTAAATTTGAAGGTGCCAGCCTGGCTTGGGAGTGGTTGGGAACCTGCACTGATGCCACTGTGCAACACAGCACCACTGGAAATCAGGCTGGTTCAAAATATTTCTAATTACAGACCTTCATGTAGCTGGCCTGGTTTTTTTTTAGGAAAAAAAAAATCAAAAAACCCTTTGCTATGCAATCTTATTTCTTAATTAATGGAGAGAAAATACCATGTCCTCTGTCTGCTTAGCAATTTAAAATGAGTTCAGTGCATTGGAGTTCAACAAGTCACAGCAAACTGCACTAAATACATCATAAACCAGGAGTCTTTAGCAGGCAATAGCAAGGGGAGACATATGCTCAGCTTTTCCCTTTACAGCCTCTTCTAGCTGAGAAAGAATGTTCTTCATTAGGTTACAGTCTGAGTTAATAAGCAATGCTGTCACCAAATGCTGGTTAATAAAGGCTGTTTTGAGGAGGGAAAACTGCACAAATTTCTGGATGAAAGAGAGAAAAGGAGATGTTTTGGGCAGCTGTGGGGTGATAGTGGTGGTCCAAAGTCCAGCCATGGGCAGAACACAGTGGCACAGAGGAAGTGGCACTCCTGCCCATGGCAGAGGGGTTGGAATGAGAAGATCTTTAAGAACCTTTTCAACCCAAACCATTCTCTGATTYTCTGACCAGTGGTATTTATCAAGTGCCAAAGATGTAGTCTATGGCATACCTGGGCCCTGCTGCTTTCCTGTGGTGGAGAAACTGGTCTGCATGCTCTGGGATCATGTGGGTCACTGGCACTCAGTTATTGCAAGAAAGAATTCCCCTGAACCTTTCAATTTTTTCACAGCRCTGGCTTTTAATTACTCATGTGTAGATAAGGAGTAGCATTGTGGCATCACTCTGAAGGGTGAGACTGGTGAATTAGGAGTTCTAGATATTGAATATTGCAACTTCATTTCTGGACATACCAGAAGAGAGCTGGAAACTTATACCAAAAGTGAGTCAGAGTTAATTGTCCTTGAGTGAGGGTTAATTATCCTTGATGCCTTTAACAGATACTCRAGGGATGAGGGGCAGAACAAAGATTTTTTTGTTGGCACTGGTGGTTGAAGGCCTGAGATATCAAATTGTCATTCATGCAGCTGCCTCTTCCTTCCTATGAACAGTTGTAAGCAAAATGGAATGGAAAGAAAATTTCCCGTGTCATGGGGAAAAGGGAAGTACGATGTAACTTATATTTTTATTTTGAAAATTAACCAGAGATTTGTTTCTGATCAATAAGCAAAATTTTTCTTAAGTGTATTATCAAAACCTTGCACAAAGAGGACTATTTGAACTGTCAGACCAGTAGCCCAAATTGTTCAGCCACCTCTGAATCTCAGCACTGGGATGCTTAAATCAGACACAATTACAGAAAATGTACACATACATGATTTTTTTCCAATTTTAGAGTTTCTTTGTGTCTGAAACACAAGAGCTGAGATCCATTCCATACTAATTTTTTTCTGTGTTATGYACCAGAGATGATCTCATTACCATTTAAATTTGTAATCAATTTTTAAAGCTTTCTAAGACCCTGGGATCAGTGCTACGTGGGACAGTGGCTTCCACAGGTTAATTATACACTGAAAGAGGAAATGCCATTTAATCAACTTTAAGTCCTCTATCTTTTCATTCCATGAAAATAAGTAAAAATAGTGTAACTAAAATATCTGAAGCACAGGAGACTGCTGACGCCACTCAGTATTTAGATGAATAGTTAGTGGCTGAGTGGGACAGTTAAAATGTGCARAGCTGAGGAGTTTGTATCTTCCATCCATTCCCTCAGGGAAAGAAATAAAAACTTCTCTATGCTGAGTGTCTGTTTAGTTTTGTGACACATTAGACACCCCAGAGCAGAGCTGACAAAGCTTTCCTCCTCGCAGGCTGCCTGTTCTCATCCATTTCCAGGATGGGAAATCCAACAGGAGCCTCCTCCCTGTGCAGCCAGAGCTGCTGGGTTTGTGCCCTGTGTGTGCATTAAGGCTTGAACACATCCCTGCAGCCCCTCCAGGGTCCTGTGGGAGTTATGATTTCTGCTGCAAAAAACAGTTTATTCCCTCTGCAGACCATGTGCTGTCTGCTCCCTGGTTCCCTCCCATAAGATGGACCACTGGGAATGGGCAGCAGTTTGTGTGAATGGTCCTCTGGGATGTAAATCCTACACTTGTGCTGGAGGCATTGATGTTGAAAATGACATGAAGCAAAATAAAATAGGRGATTTCCAGGAGATGTTGGTGGCAAATTTAATGGTGAACAGCAGTTTCCTTCTCTTCAAATCCCCCTCATGCTATCAAATAACAGTGTAATTTATATTTATATAGAGATTCTGCTCCTCTGTGTGGCATAAAAGTGTGGCTGGGGCAAGTTCCTTCGTTGCCTATTCATTTGCACAGTTCCCTTGCAGTAACAATACACCAAATATCATCACTTTTGGTCAATTCTGTGTGGGTAACTCTTTCCTCTTCTTTTATAGGTGACACGGTAGCAAAGGCCAAACCTGTGGGTCACTCCCGGAGCTATGGGATGTGGAACTGTTCCTTGGCTGTCACACAGACCCTTTTTTGCCATGATGCTGTTGGCTTAATCCTTTGAACTTGCAAAATGAATTGGGAAAAAGGACAACGCTTCTCCTTTCAACCGTGGCTGCAGTTCCTCAAGCTGGATTTTGCTATTCAGTGGTACATTACAATTTCACAAGGAAAAGCCAAGGAGGTTTGGTTCTACTTGAAATGCACCTTGGATTCCCAAGGATCTGAGACCTGGCTGAAATCTGTGGAAGCAAACACCTGAACTTCTTGTGGTGCAGCAAGGATAAGACTTTCTTAGTGACACAAAGATATGTAAAATCATTTTAAATGAGTTTGTCATGAATGTAACTTAGGGGATCATAGAAAATGCTGATGTAAGAACTGGTGCAGATGATCTCAAAGGTCTTTTCAACCTTTATGATTCTGTGGATTTGTCTGAGGTGTTTCTTGCATCCAGTACAACATAAAAATACAAAGTTGATCCCAAYGAATTGATGGGACTGTGTTAGTAAATGATGTCTTAGTGTATTTTCAGCTGTGATTTAGTACCTATCAAGGTGGTATGAAGATGAAAAGATGGAACTTAGAGTATCAGTAGCAATTATTGTAGGGCATACTTTGGTTATAGCTGTGCAATTAGATTTATTTCCTTAGATAGTTCTAGGTAGTTTAACTTTTACATTCATAAGTGATGGCAGGAAAGCATGAGAAAGAGATAAAATTTGAAAGCAGGCATAGTTTTTCTTGTCCTAAAATAAATCCATTCTCTAGGGGAATAGCAAAGTATACATATTCCTTGCCTCTTTGAATCTAGATATGGAAAAGAATTTAGCCATTAGCTAGAAATATTCATTGAGATGCCTCAAAAAAAAGGAGAGCAGGCTTGTACTGCATAGGGAAGGCTTACTGGAAGGGGAGTAATTTGTTTGGATTTTCATAGCTTTGGTTATATCCTAATAGGTAACATACTTAAAATTCATAAGCAAAATTCTAGATAAAAGTGAATCTTCAGTTTCAATTAGTTCTTGTTTAGAATGATTATAATAATTAAATGTCCAGTTCCTTGACAGACTGAACTTCCAAGTGGTTACATTTTGAGACACGTAATTGTTCCCTATTATTGTAGCTGCATTTCATGCTGCTTTTCTTATTTGCCTGTTAGAGGTTTTTTTGTCTTCAGTCTTCATAAATAGAATGGTGGGTMGAGGTGAAGCTGTAGCCAGTCTGTCCCCATGACATTGAACTGCTGCTGACCCAGCCACTGCAGTCATTGTCATGCTTTGTGTAAATATTAGGGTAACAACTCACATCTCATTTTTATATAGAGAGAAATGTGAGGGAAAACAGAAAAAAGGTGTCTTGTACTAMTGTGGGTCATTGTGGATAAGCTTTCTAGTGTGTGGGAAGGATCCCATCAGCAGTGGGAAGCTGTTCAGGGTCATAATTAGTAACTTCTGGTTTGTTGGAGCATTCACCCAGTTAATTCCACCAGAGCCAGTGGTGGAAAGATCTGACCCTGTGTCTTTTGGTTTTGATTTCCTTGGTTTAGGTCATTTTCAGTTATGTATTTGATTACAGCTGGGATCATAGTGGTYATTGTACACGGTGATAAACAATCAAGAGATTTTCTGCTCTGTGCTTGGACAGCTGAACAGTTAATAGACTCTGCTTGCCCTAATGAGCTCTACATTTCCAATATTTTTTCATTGTTTTGGTTTTCTGATTAAATTTTAAATTTTACCTTTACTATTTCTATCGTTTCTGTGCATATATATTCATGGTGTCAGCAGGGAAGATCATTTTCATTTGCCATTTGTACAGTGTCGACCCACTGGAATTTATTTTTTTATTCTACTAAATGCTCTTTGGCAAGGCTTAGTCAAACCATTCCTGAGATGTTCTAGGTGGGAAAAAAGAGAGTTTTAGAGAAAAGTTTTCTGTTTGAAGCTAAATACAAAGAAAATAAGTGATCATATAGTGTATTTGTGGTGGAATTGAGAACAAAACAAAACTTATTTCTGATTCAGTCCTACCCCAAAGGGGTACAGTAAGTCACATACCCTGAAAAAGCCACCTCAAAGGTGCTTTTGCTGTCACTGAGGAAGGGGGGAAAACTACAACGTGAATTTGGTATCATGGGATTATGGAATACAGCCCAAGTGAATGACTTGCCTTCCTAGAACCCCAGCCCGTGACAGAGGTTTTATATTCCTAAAGAAGCTTTGTTCCAGAGGATCTTGGGTCGATTTGCAGCCTTTTCTGACTCATTGCACAAATGCTGGGATGTGTGCCTGTCTCTTGTTTTGGAGGATTGCTGCTGCTCCTGATGCTGCTGTCTGGAATGTGACACCAGCTCTGCCCTTCTGCTGAGAGGCAGCAGAACTGAGAGACAGCAGAATTGAGAGACAACAAAACTGAGAGGCAGTAGAATTGTGAGGTAGCAGAATTGAGAGGCAGCAGAATYCAAGTCCTTGCCAGCAGCTCTGTTTGTGGAAGAGATCAGTGCCTCACATCCTTGCCGTGCTCCCTCTGGGAATAGTTTATGTTTAACTACTGGTTCTAGAAGAGCRGTTTTTGAAAGCAGCCACTCAGTTTGCATCCCACTGTGGAATTTCTGTGGTGCTAAATCCTATGGGTCATCATGCTCAGGGTTTTGTCTGGACAGAAACTGTCCTATCCCTGTGCACAGAAAATCCCCTTGCTCTAAAAATGGCAGTCTTTCCATGTAGTTTCAAACAAAGATTATTGCAGACACTCACTTTTCTGATCATATATTAATATCCAAGCTGAACTGATTCATATCCTGATTATACCTACATGATATTTCTTAACTGTGTTATTTTTGTCACTCATTTGGATGACCCTGATGCCTTTCCTTTCACCCAGATGACATTTCAGTAGGCATAAAATAACTGTGGTCTTTTCTTACCCTCTTTTTTCCCTTCTCTGCCTGTCTTAGTAGCCTTCTTTGCATCCCTTGCAGTTTAGGTGAATATTTTTTGAACACAGATTGCCAGAATTTTGTGCTTTATTTGACATCTGCCATTGCTGTTTTTCTGGAGTGTTGAACACTGCCAGGACTGACAAGGAGCTCCATCCTCTCACTTTGAGCAGGAAGTGCCACTTTTCACTCCTCAGCCATTTCCTTACCACTATCCTTGCCTTCTCCAGTTTGATAAGGAAATATCTGTGATGTCAAAATAAATGCTTGGATATATAGATTAAACCAGATATATGGCATTTTATTTATCTAGAAATTAAATTACCATAATGTAACYCCCCGCAAGGTTTCTCTAGCATCCTACAACTCTGTTAAATCCATGACAGATTTTTTTTCAATTTTCAGTTTACTTCCAAGTCTGTTATCTTCAAGGATTTTTGWTCGAATCTGGATCTGAAGAGAGTGGATAAATTTTTTACACTTGCTGTAAATTTTCTCAAGGGTTAGTTTATAACAAACCCACAACAATAGAAAATGGCTTTGAAGACTCACAGTTTGCTTGCAGACTGAAAAGACCCTGAGGTAAGAGAACAGTTAAGACTTCTGTCATAACAATAGATGCTTCTATTGAAATAGAGATGCTCCTGTAACAAACATTTAACTATTTGGGATAAATTAGTGCCTCTAAACTGTAGTAATGTCATTTAAAGGACTTTTTGCAGCAGTGTCTCCCAGCAGTGCATTGGGGTAATAATTCTGGGCAGACTYAGAATGGATCTGCTCACCTTGGAATTTGGAATGTGTTGGTTGTGTTCAGGAGGATGGCTTTTTGAAGGTTAAGGCTGCAGGAATTCTCACTGCCTGGAAATGAGAATCCTACACCTGAAATTATGAAGTATGTACTATTTTTCACTTCAGTTACCTTAAAGCTCAGAAACCAGAATCTCCTTTGCAAGGGCAGGATTAACTAAACAATGATACAACTTGGAGGGTTTTTTTTTCCAAATGAAGACTTTGCCTTGATGAATAAGCATCATGTCTCCCATTGATTTCCTTTGTGTCTTTTGCTGTTAAAGTTCATTAAAAAGAAAAGCAAATGAACAGGTGCCTGGGCAGTTTACAACTTGTACTTTAGAGTTTAGAACCTTGCATGAGTATGTCTCAGTTACTGGATTTTTCTGATTTGGATGAAATTTTCCAGATGTAGTGAGTTGGAATAACAGCCTGTTCCAACCTTCAGGAGACCTTTTGCATTTTATAAAATAACACATCTTTATTATTGTTATGGGGRCAAAGTCACCCACCAGGAGAAATTAATGTTGAGCAAGAACACGTCAGGGGCTGTTGTGCCCTGCTCTGTGTGTGTGACATTCCCATTAATACACAGAAATTAAGCTCACTAAAAAGAAGAGCARTTTTGGTAGCATGTTTTATTGGAAGCATATTGTTATATATTGTTGTTACAGTTATTTTTTTTGCAAAATGAGTCAATGACAGCCAGCCAGGAGTGACAATCTGACATAGGTACGATAACTTTACCTCAATATACCCAYTGCTTAAAATTCACAAGAACAAGTGATTTGCAAGCAAAATTGTCAGCTGTGTGCTTACCCTTTAAATTAAGTAGCTCACAAAGTAATCTACTGCAGTGGCAAAATCAATGTGAAATGCATTACTCTGACTCCTGACAAAATGAAACCGGGCGCTTTGTAAAACAGCCCTGCTATTCACAGGACTGCTGTCACTGGGATTCCTGTGGAGCTCCTGGAGCTGAGGGGTTCACACAGGATCAGATGAATGCACAAAGATGTTCTCGATCTGCCTTTTGAAGATGTGCCCGCAGCCAGCACGAGGCGTCAGCAAATCCACCAGGAATATTGCAGGAAGAGCAGAGGAATGTAATGCTGCTGCTTTCAACAACTTTTACAGGGCCTTTGGAAAGTAAGGGAAAACTGCTTCATTGCACAGCATCCCATGGCTTCCACAGCCTGAGGAATTGGCTGTGCCTGTACAGAGAGCACGAGTGTCTGTCAGTGGTRAGCAGTGAGCTCAGGGCTTGYTGGCTCYGATTAATTCACATTTTTTACACAGGGATGGTGCAAGTTGCAATGTGGYTGTGTGAGTGTCTAAATATGCATTSCAGGTGTTGTAAAGGAGAGGCCATGGGGGTACTCTGCACCCTSAGATGGAGTGGGGTGGGTGTGAAAGGACTGAGCTTTCCCCCACACAGTGCTGTGTCCGGATACATATCATGTGCTGAGAATCCTTTCCAATCTTCTGATAGTCAGAAAACACCAATGATTGCAGAGAGGATGTGAATTCCTGCAGCAAGGGCTGGAAAAGAACATTTTTTGTCACTTAAAGCAGAGCAGACAAGGTAGCACATCCCACAGGACACTAATGAGCCACCTGATAACTCCAAGTGCACACCTGACCTCTTGACACGTGAAGCAAGGATGACAGATGTACTGTCAAAATACAAATCTATCAACTTCATCATGTAAATCTACCCACAGATGCTTTACWGTAGAGATCTGAGGGCAAACAAACATTTTAACTTACAGAGTAACCTTGTAAACAGGAACTTTTTACAAAAGACTCCAGTTAATAATTTATGAATTGTAACAGTGCCTTGAGAAAAGGATACCGAGCATTGATTTTTGGCATTGAATGACAACAAAGCCAATCCCCCAGTTTCCACAGTAATGATGCACTCACYGTTCCAGTGTTGGGGTGTATTGATATTCATAATGCATTTGCATAAAATCCTGTCTCWCATCTTGTATATTATTCATTTGGTGCTTTCCATCTCTTTCCCCAATGTGTTGAGTTGTTGTTCCCTTAAACACACAGATTTCTGTTCTGCAAGTGGGGASGCATCTCAGAGTCACTTCAGTATGCTGATTTTTGCTCTTTAATTAGGTCTGTGAAAGATTTGGTGCTTAGATCAGGAATTAATTTTGTTTTCTTGTTTATAAGTAATTTATTGTGACCTCTCCAAATGATAGCATGTGCCCTGTGTGAAGACAGTTAATTTTCCAAGATGTGACAAACACAGTTTTTAATTAGATTAGGGTAATCATGTCAAAAAAGGAACTTTCTTTTATGAAGCACAGGGATATTTGCATTCTTTTAGCAAAATCTTTTTATTTTTTTCATGATTGAAAATTAAGCCTAGCAACAAAACAGATCTGGACTCTTGAAGTTCATGCAAGAATAATTTTTTTTGAGCTGTTTATAATACCTTTCAGGRCTCTTCTCACAGAGCTGCATTCGTGGTACATCATATTTATTTATGATTTAATGTATCAATATTTTAGTTTCTATTTTAGAGAGGCTTTATCCAAATAGCTGCAAGTATTTTTGCAGAGGAACCCTTAAAATATGGATTGGGTGTAGCTCTGATTGTTGTGTCCTTTTCCCCTTGCACCCTTGAGCAGTGATGGCACAATGCCAGTCCTTTTTGGACATCCTYTCTTTGGGGAAAGGCCCTGATGGATGGGGAAGGCTGGCTGGGCCATGTGAGGAGGTTTTTCTGTGTTTTATTGACATGAATTCATGAATGAAATCTTGGTTTATCCATTGGAGTCCTGGATTTGGGGCATACAGAAGATGTGGGCTTTCCAACACGATCTAAAGCCCCCACAAGCACCTTGGAARATATTTTAGTTAACAGTTCTGATGAGGCTGTTTCAGTCTGCCAAACCAAATCAGACTTTGCTCCTCCTTKAGGGAGAGGTGCTTTTGTAGAGCCATGGTTTAATGGGCTGATGGCARTTTCAGGGATGTTACAGTTCTCAATTGCTGCAGGTGCACTGATGGGTGAGACCCTATAGGCCTATTCYGAGCCATTAATGCTCACCACATCAAGAATATTTCACCAGAGTTATGTTCCTGGATCATTGATCTGCTGATCCACGGCTSTGCAGAATTATGTTCTGTCAGACAAGCTGAAAAAGGCAGGAATGYTTTCTGTATTCTCCAACAATAATTTTTGTTGTTTCCTTACGGGAGTCTCAATTCAAGGATTGATTTGGAGATTCTAGAGGTGTTTTTAATGCAGGAATGACATTATTGAGCCTACCAAATGTGCTCTCCCTGCTTGATAAGTGGCTATGTATATAGCTGCTATTCATATATATCTGTGTGAATAAGTAGTGTGTGAAATTATAAACTATTTCCTTTCTTAATGCTTTCTACCACTGCTCGGTATGTTCTGGAGTGTGATTACTTGTATCCTTTCCAAATCCAGGACAAATCAATATTTGATGAACGATAAAGTCACTCCTTTAATTTTTTTTTTTATCTGTCAAGTTCATAAATGTCCTGTTCTGCATTTCTGGGCTCCAGCTCTGAGTTGATTTCAGGAAGTGGCCAAACACGAGGCTGAGAGAGAGGGTCACCAGCGTGAGAGAAATGCTGGATTTGGTGCTGCTGTTAGCCAGAGTCCTGCCCTGGAGCTTGTATTTGAGACCCAGCTGCAGGCTGGGACACAAAACCAATGCCAAGCTGGCTGAATAAATACAGACAAGCTGTTAAATGCAGTGAATATCCTGGTGTGCACCTTTATCAATAGAAACCCTGCGTGAAAGATGGAGCCCCAAGGTTTTCCATCAATGTCTGAAAGCAATTCTCTGTCTCTGCTTTCCTGCCGATGACAGTGAGAGCTCAGCAGCCGGGGCTGTTCCCATCCTGTCCCCAGGGCACAGCTCCAAGGCAGAAGRCAGAGTGTGGTGTTTCCCCAGAGTGGATTCCTGCAGCCTGGCTGCCTACAGCTCAGTCTGCTGTGTAGCAAGCAGGTAATGTGAGATGGAAGAGCTTTGCCAACTTGTCTGTCAAATATTGACTGTGTGCAGCGACTGTGAGGTTTGCAGGCAGTGGAAAGCTTGGCTGTGTGGTAAAAGCTGCTGCTACACTCGCTCAACCCGAGATCTGGATCTAAATTTGCCTCATTTCTGTTCTCCTTTTCCTTCCACTCCTTACATCCAAGCTGTATAAACTCCCAYTCAGAAGGCAATGGAGAGAGATTCATTAAAGCCTCCTGCACTGCTTTTGCACGGACAGAATGAGATGAGAGCCRTTTTCCCTTTCAAAAGAGCCCAATTTGTTCTTCAGGAGCGTTTACAGTATTGTGCAGCTGGGGAAACTCTTCATAAGAGCATTTGGTTCTTACAGCCAGGTGCTGCAGAATGGTTTCCCATAAAGGGCTAAAGGTTTGCCAACTGCTCTGTAGCGTCAGCCAGCTGCCATCCTGACACTGCAGAGAGCCTGGTGGCTCACTGATCCCCTCCCTGTGGTGGTAAAGCTCACTTCCAGCCACTGTGGAGCCCCTGGAAGGGTTTYCTTTCATGCAGCTGGCAAGGCTGTCCTGCTATGAGGATGCAGAGTGCATGGCACAGCTGAAATTGTGTTGTCACTTTTGCTGTTGGCCCTGCTGGGATGGGTTTGCATTGGTGGTGAAGGAAAGCATGGCTGGAAATGGAGAGCCAGTGTCAGGGGACAGGCAGGTGGAGATTTTCCAGTGGCAGAGGAGTCAGATGCTGGCTCTCATCCCTCTCCAGCACTGCCTCAGCCAGTTGGGTGCTGTAAAGGAACAAGGAGGATCCCATTTCCCACTAGTTTGCTTATTTGTGTGGTAGGGAAGGATTGATTGCACAATGCTGTGCTGCCAACAGGTTGCAGGAAGGGAAGGAGATGCTATATGAGAAACTGGAATGCAAACACTTTTTTTACCCCCTCTGTAATTTGTCTAAATTAGCTTGATATTCAGTGATGGAATCATAGAATAACCAGAGTTGGAGGGAACCCACAAGGATCATTGAAGTCCAACTCCTGGCCCTGCTCAGGTCATCCCCAGAAATCACACCATGTGCCTGAGTGTTGTCCAAACACTTGTTGAATCCTCTTCAATCTTGTAGATTAAAGTACTGTTGCCTGAAGGTAAAATGTAGTATTTTATTATATATTATGAATGATAAGCCTTTCATTTTCATGTGCTTACAAAATAAAAACATTAGATTTGCAGAGGTATTCCTTTATAACTGAAAGTATTAATAAAAAAAATCCAAAATTAATTGATTCAGCTTTATAAGCCAACACGAACTTTCCTTACTTTGCATTTTGTTTCTGCAACCCAAGGAGAGAAACTGTCTTCCATGGCCCTGGAGATGTCTCTGCAAATCTTAATAAATCCTCAAACTTCAGTTAATGTCTTATGTGCATTAGTCACGTGTGAATTTAATTGCCATTATGAGAGCCCATTGTGGGTCATGGTGAGCCATTTCCCCTGGAAATAATTACCCTCAGCTGCAGCATAATGTGTTAATAGAAGTGCTTTAAAGCAGGAGAGCAGCCCTTATTAGCACTTGTCACTGCTCTGTGTAYTTTCAGGACGTCTCTCACTTCTCTTTGAGCCATGAGCAGGGGAAGGGCTGGGGTGCAGTGAAGTGATRAGGGATTTATTCCAAGGGAGAACACCTCACTCTCCAATGGTGGCTGTTTCCCAGGTGTGCTTGGTCCAGCAGTGGTCAGTGTCACTCTCGAGCCTGGCTCTGCTTGGGGATCTCAGAACTGCTCTGCTGGACCAGGCAGAGCAGCTGCACCTTCCAGAAGTGGTCTGCAGCAAACTCTGCTTTGTTAAAATCACCTCAAAAGCAGAAAATGGAAAGGAAGGCTGAGCAGGAGGCTTCTCAAACACGTAGGAGAGTGTGCAAGTGCTGCCTCTGTCTGCCCCAGTAATCTGGGCCTGCCTGTGCAATGTGGAGATGGTTGGAGTGAGGATGTCTGTCCCAAACCTGCACTGAGTGGCCAAAGGGGTGTCCTGGGGAGCTTGGGCTGAGCTTCTTCACATGCAGAATGTGACTGAGCCCTGTCCCACACCCTGGGGACGATGGAGGCAGTGGGCAGTGCAAGTGATACAAGAAAATGGAAGAGCTCATTTGGCTGCGTGGTGGTTCTGCTCAAAAACAGCATTTATTTTCCATGGCATCTGCAATCTCCCTTCACAAAACTCTCTGTTCATTACATTAAATTGGAAGCAAATGTAGAAAATACGTGACTATGGTTCAGTATATATTTTCATTGCTTTGCTTTTGCAATTAACTTGTTGGCAWAAAAGTCATTATCTGATGACATTTGGGAAAAAAAAAAACCCAATATTGTCTGGGGCAGAGGAATCCTGCCCATTTTTGCAGCAGCCATTAAGACAAACACTTCTGTGGTTTTGTGCAAACAACCTGATCACTTTTTTGGCAATTTAAATCAGCTGACATCATCATCTTCACATTCCAAACTCCACCCCAAAGCCCAAGGTGGGTATGTAATAAATGCTCAAGCCAAAGCTGACCCACTGCAGACCTCCCAGAGATTGGAAAAAGCTCACAATGTTTTAGCCACAGCAGGTGCATTCTGTAATCCTTTATTAAAAACTCCTGCCACACATCCCCCCAACATGTGGTGGGGTCTTATGMAGATTAAATCTGACAGGCTATGAAGTCACTACAACCTTTTCCTTACTCCTAATTAAAGGAAAGAAAGCCAAGAAGGGGATGAAACACTCCTAAAGAGAAATGTGAGGCAGGTGGGCAGAAATGATTGTGTGGTGTGTGGCAATCACAAGGTCTGAGGTTCACAGGATGGGGAAGGTGTTTGACCTGCTGTTCTTCCTGTGTGTGTGCTTAAATTAAATTGTGGGCTTTCTGTGAAAGGTAACTGACTTTGTTTAATTAAMAGCCTCTCTCCTGTTCTACCTGGACTTCTAATTCCAGAGCAATGTGTAGGCACACGGTGCTTTGTCTTCTCAGGGTATAATTAGACTTAGTAATGCAGCTGTCCTGTTTACAGTGTAAATCCCCCCGATGATAAATGGAGTAGACTTTTGGAGAAACCCTGATGATACTTCAGACAGGGAGAGTGGATGATCTTTGCAAATAATCAGTGGGTAGAAAGTAAATCCTGATCTGCTAATRAGCCTCTGATTGCTGGGTGTTTGATACCGTGGGAGATTAGAGAACTTGACTTTGCTTTATTTTAGTCCTGGCTGCAGAGCTGGAGCACGAACAGGAATAAGTGGTTTGTTTACGRGCAAGAGTCTGACCTTGTGTCTTGAGAATCTCTTTGAGAGTTCACACCATGTCAGAAACTCTTCCGTGGTGCTGGTGAGAAAAATGTGACAAAAAGGTTTTAGAAATGGGTAGTCTGTAGAAATATGGGGAGCAGGTTCTGTGTTGTGAARCACCCAGTGACCTCAATCAAATGTGAGGGCCTGCTTAAGCACTCCATGGCCAAATAACAGAGCACCTCTGTGTCTCAAAAACACCACAGAATCAGGAGAGAGAGGAGATTGAGGGTGGAATGAGGACATTCTCTTCTCCTTGTTTGCAGGTGGGGATCAGGCTCCTGAGGAGAACAGAGTGTGCCAACTGCAGTCCCTGACTTGTGCTGAGACAGAGCTGGGACCAGGACRGGGAGGTCACTTGAGCTGTCACATTTCAGAGACCAGAGACTGCTCAGCAGGGAGGGCATGAGGAGCATATGGTGCAGTGGGAGGAGGTGACAGTGGCACCAAAGAGCAAGAAATACGATGAGAAGTGAACTTTTGGTGTGTGCTGAACTTTAGGAACACACTGTCAGAGGGCAGGAACGGGTGAGAGCGGGGCTGTTTGTGCAAAGGAGAATCAAACAGATACAGACAGAACTGTGAACAGGGATGAGCCTCGGGAGGGAAATTGCCTTCTGTCATGTGTGTGCCTCCTGTGGCACCTCTGTCAGTCTGTGGGCCACGGGGGCCACGGTGTGAACTGGAGGAGCATTTTAGAGATCAGTGGTCTGAGCCCTGACCATCGTGCTGCTCTCCAGGGGAACAAAACTGGGGCCTCTGCTGGTTCTCTCCACCTCTGTTTTTATTCAGATGGGGACTGGAGGTGTTTTTCTGGCACACATGTGTGAGCACAGCCCTGGCAGGAGGGGATGGCCATGACAGGAGAGGTGACACCAGCCCATTGTGCCTTGGGGTCACTCCCTGGGACCACAGGGGCAGCTCCAGGAGAAACAAATGGAGAGGAGGCAACGGGTGAGGAGTTCCTTCAATTGGACTGAATCCCATTTCTCCTTGCTCTGTTGTACCTCTGTGAGTTGGGTGGCATTACCTTTCCTCATTATGTGTTACATCACACTGTCATTGTAACTGGAGTAGCGACACAAAATAATTGCACAAAATAATTTTCTCTGCAATGTTTGATGCTGATCCCAGTGTGTTCAGCCCACCAAGCAGACAGCCTGAGGAACTGCTCCTCGCTATTTTCATGTGCTCGAGATCTTCTGGACATTTAAAGATCTGCTAAAATTCATCACAGAGTTCTTGTGGCTCTTATGGAACAGTGGGAATTGTTTTCCCAGTCACTGARAAGTTCAAGATTGGAAAAAAACTTTGTCTCAAATTAAGACAGAAACCTGAAATCTCAACCCACCAGCTGAGGGAATTTAAAGGAAGGAACTGGCTCACTTGAAAAAACCTGTTTCAGTAAATTGCAATTACTGCAGTTTGAGTTCAGACTTTTAAAAATGTAAATGAAGTATTTGCTGATCATTATAAATTTCAAAGGAAGAAAGCAGGTCTATGTCAAATTCAGCCTGTTTCAAGARAAAAGCATATTAAAAAGTAGTTTAGGTTACAGGTTTCTTTCCCCAACTAACAAATTTTTGAACAATCCTTCATTTGCAATGTTTTGAATTAGGTGAAATGGCGTTTTCTGATGTTTCCTCAAAAATATCCCCAAATTGTTTTAATGATCTAACCAACAGCACTCTTCTGTGGCTTTTTGCCAATATGTTGGTTTATGTATAATTATACTGGAATTATATTAAAAGTTTATTTCATAATGAAAATAACCTCAAGAGGAATGAGAGTGGCAAATGRAACACTCTGCAAAAAGTGAAATTTGCACAGCAAGGAAATCTGTGCTCCACTTTCAGGTCTGAGGCGGTAATAAATTGRACACAGAGCATTCCACAGACAGTGTCAGATATAAAATATATTAATCTTGTCAGAGAGTGTACTAACTCTCCCAGATTTATGATCAGGTGYGCTTAAGTGCTGTTCTTCTCATTAATCTTGATTTACAAACAGTAGCCTTCGGAACAAGGGGTCAGAAGAGACAAGAGAATCATGGATGTGTCGCTTGGATAACTCACCTTCCCCAGCTGCCCTGTGCCTTYCAATGACACCCTTCCATCTTTAATTACTGAAAGGTCTTTAATCTTGTCTGGGTAAGGGCAGGATATGATGGATGGGAGGGGTTGTCTGTGCTACTCTGGGTTGGTTTTTTAACAAGAGATGTCATGGATGTTGGTGGGARCAGAAAGATAATCACATGCACCACTTGCAGGGCTTGGAGCTGAGAAAGTTCAGTAGGAGAGGGATGCACTAAGAAAGGGGAAAAAACAGCAGGAGAATTACTGAGTGAAAACTGCTCTGGGGAAAAAATACAGCTCCTGAAGAAACTGCATTTTGAAGTCTGCTTAACATGCATAATTGTGTGTAAGATCCTGTCCATCTGCAAAAGAATGTTCCTTTGTAATTCTTAAAACTATGGAGAACTGGAAAAACAAACTTTCAAAGGAAATAAACCTGGTAATTTCACTGGGTGATATTGGAGACAAATCAGTCTTCCTGCAGGCTGGTGTGATAAGTAGGATATCATCATCATTCTAGATGCTTGTCAAGGTGTTCAATCTGGAGGAGTGAATAAACAAACCTCCCAAATAAACAAATCTACTTATGATTCCTAAGATGAATGAACAAAAGAATTCACCTGATGAAGCTGCAAAACCACCAGATGTGAGCAGGTAGGTGTACACCAAATGGAAATAATGTCTAACTTTCTCTCTGGTATCGTGTGTCATCCAAAAAAAGYCAAGGGTGGATTGAAGCATTCAGCACATTCTTTCTGCTCCAGCTTTTGTTCACTTTCTCTAAGGGTGTTAAACAGCTGGAACATCTGTGTATTGTGGGCAAAGTCAGGGGCAGCATTAAGAGTCTCATGGACTTTGTAGGGCCTCTTCCAGTTCTTCCAAATGGGAGTAGAAACTYGTGGCATTTGATATGATGAGGGCTTTGGGAAGAGTTCTGGCATGAAACAGTTATCTGAGTTGTCAGGAAGTAAATCCACCTTGAAGAAATATTCCTGGAGTGCATCAGAATCTGGGCTCGCCTGATATCCACTAGAAAAATGTTCCCCAGCTATTGATAAAACCCACCTCATTTTCTTCACAGCTCCCCTAGATGCTTTGTTCTGAGCTYTAAGAACTCTCAGAGGCTCACAGATGCCATGGGGGCTCACGGATGAGAATTCAGACTTTGATGTGGTTGGAATTTGAGACACTAATTGCTTTGAAAAATRGGACCAGGGCCTTAAGCTGGCATCAGCTACTGGCTGGGAGCCATGGGAAAGACTCGAGCACAAACCAGATATGCCCTTGGCAGCACAAGGAATGAGCACTTACTCCCCATTCACAACCAGCTGGAGCTGGTGCAGTTTCCACACTGAGTTTCAAAGCACATTGAGTTATTATAATCCAGCCCAGAGGTGACAAACCCATGGATTACTGACGCCACCCAAGCAGCCAGACTTTGCAAGGTGTCAGACCCAATGCACAGCTCTGACAAATGTGAGCATTGCTTCTCCACACAGGGGGAGATGATGTTTCCACAAGCAGTTTGAAGAAATCCTTCTCCTCAATCCTGCATTTTGACTGTGTTTGGATTCATTCAGTTCAGCTTTCTTGGATGCAGCTCCTCCCCAAGAGCTCCTGGAGGGGTTGTGCTGATATCTGTGGAGAATGAGGACACTGTCACCTGCAGCACCTTCTCCATCTCTCCCAATCATCCTTCCTAATTAAAGTGAGGAGGAAGGGTTCTGTGGATGTCTTTGTTCAAGGATGGGAGAACAGAACCTGTCTCCACTCTCGGGTTTGCTGGGTACCAGTGACAGCAGCTGTGTTGGGGTTGAAATGTCCATCTCTGGTTCTTTTTGTTTTTAATGGTTTCTTCGATTTTTGTATCAAAGGCTGCAGACTGAGCCAGGAGTGGAARGGAGGTGGTGACCACAAGAACATCTCTGGGTGTCAGCAGAGCTGTCTGTGCCTTTTCAGGGGCTAGATCCCTCTGTTCTGTGAAGGATGTTGGCCAGAGTGAGACAGCTGGCAGGGAGCAGAGAGCTGTTGAGAGGAGAACACGTGTCAGAATCTTCAAGGTCAAGGATCAGCTTTTGAAAAGGCCGAAGAAATTATTTATCATTGAAAGAAGGACTTTGAAGACTTGATTTTTTTAATCTTTATTTTGAATCCTGTCTTTTTTTTGAAAAAAAAAACCCATGATTTTTCTGGAGCAGAGAAACACAGACATCAGTTTGGTTGTAGGTGAAAGTTTCTTTTCCAGGGAGAGCCATATGTACATGATTAATAAGCTGACACTTCTCAACAACTTTTTGTTTTGCTGGCTTACAGATTCATGGAGTGACCTTCCTGGTAGGGAAGGGAATAGGCAGAGAGAGGGCATCTAAACAGTAGAAGACAGTATATAATTATTTTTTTCCTGACTGGCTTGCACACTTAGGACAAGTTGAAGTTTCTTTGGAAAGCAAAGCAGTTTCCATTCTTTTCAGCCATGATGGTGTTCAGTTTAACCTCTGATCTCTGCTCTTGTTAGTTGGTAATAATTCCAACAGAGTGCGAGATTCCTAGTGCTTCCAGAACACAAGATTTCTGATTTTGTATTGAACAAATGATGCAAAATATGTTTGCCTCATAAGAAAATARCAGGACAGTTGAATATCTCTATATGAAGTTTCCATGTGGTGGTAGGCAGCTGATCTATAATTTCATTGAGAGAGTCAGAAGTCTTTATTTTTGGAGGAGAACATGCTGTTGAGCATCTCATTTTCTTTTTGTATGGGGGTGTTTCATTTATTTATTTTTAATTCYGATTATTCAATTCAAGAATGTTTTCTGCATCTGAAACTGGGGAACASCTAACCCCTCCTCTTCATTTGTCTGGTAGGTACTAAAATATATCSTAGAGTGTGAAATCCTAGAGATTTTGATGAGAAGGAGCAAAGTGACAGAGGTGTCTTTTCAAGAGTCYAAAGCATCATTGAGTCTCAGTGAGGCAATCACGACTAAGTACAGCAGTCAAATTGAAATCCTGCCTAGTCTGGCTCATTTTATTGGGATCTGATCTCTCAGTCACCTGACAGTGTCAGCCTTTCCCCCCTTCTGTTCTGTTTAATGGTGTTGCAGAATGAGCAACTGTCTTCAGAACTGATTCAACAAATGGTGAAGCTGGAAGAAATATTTTATGCAGTTTGAGAAGGTTTAGGGCACTGCTATCAYAGAAACCTCATCCTGGTGGTTTCTGCTTCCTGAGCCCTGGTGGGATTGGCTTCTCTCTGCTCTTCTGGACTCTGTGTAAGGTTATTTGCATTTGCTGCTCAGCTGGGTGCAATGGSTTTAACAAACCCCAGTAAACCTCAAAGAGTTGGAAATTCTTGTGAGGTGACAGAGTCAAATGCTCAAAGGCCTTCCTCCCTCTGATGTCACCAAGGCCAGAGCTGTGGATGGAAGTCTGTGGTTAGGAAAAGCAATTATTCAGCAAATCCCCATCCCTTGCTCAGCCAGCAAGTGTTGGTAGGAACTGCAAATGCACCATCCTGAGTGATCAGGTCCACCACTGTTCTCTGTGCATTGCCTGAGTGTCACTCAGAGAGCTGCAATAGCAGGTTCTCAAGTTAAAAACTCACTGTTTTTTAAAATATGTAAAGCATAAATGAACACATGTAATGAAAAGCTGAATGATTTTTATCCTTTAGAACCGCTGTTCAGAATGCTTCTTTGTTTTGTCACTTTGGAAATGCATTAACTTATTTTATTCATTATTTCTCCCCACGGGTTCCTTTCCAACTTCTTGTGTTTTTACACTGTGCAGTTTGGGACCTTTTCAGGYTGAAAAGTGCAGACAAAGAAACTCCCAGCTTGTTTTGACAAATCTTGTGTATTTTATGCACCAGTTTAAAGCAAACACCACCCCTTGACACCCTCAAAACCAATGATCTTTGATTTGATCCACTCCATGAACCTAAAATTGACATAGAAACCTGTGCAAGGACTAAACCATGCGAATAATTAAAAAATGATGTCTAAATACAAATGCAGCAGGATTCGCCCCTAGAAATTCTCAGAAGTGCTTAAAGAAGACCTTTCATGAATAGTTTAAGTAGATATGGTCCTCTGTTGGGCTTAGGGGAACAGTCTCGTAACCTTTTCTGCCCCCTTGTGGGTCTGCCTTCTGTAATTACCTAATTCACTGCTTTAAATTTATTTCCAAATAAGGAAGGATTATTTTTGTATGGAAAGCTTAGTGACACTGCAGCTTACTTGGTCASAGAAGCATGAAGAGAGGATAAAGAGAAATATGCCTGGTGCCAGAGGTTTCCCAGGAGTTTCAGTCAGAGCTGGGTTGGGCTCAGCGTGGAGAGGGATCAGCAGGACACGARCTGAGCTGGATTTATGGGTGCAGTTATCCAACAGCAGCTTTTGCCTCTCAAGGTCAGCCCACCTGAAGTGCACGTACACAGTGATGTTAYAGAGGAATAAGCCATAAAACCATAAAATGTACAGCAGACTGAGGAGATGTCAAGTGGATTATTGCTTTGACAGGCTCAGGAGACCAGAGCACAGATGCAGCCTAAGAGCAGACGATGAAGGAAGTGCTGACTGCAAATGAGAGCTCCTGAAATGAGGAGCTGCTCATCCTCCAAAGGAGACCATGCTTTGAGCTGCTCCTTCCAAGGGTGAGGATAGCCTGACACACTCCTAAATGGTGGATAACCCTGCTAATCCAARCTCTGCTTGCTCTCTCCATCCTTGAGGAGCTGTGTGATTTTCACCAGAGCTGCATAATCCCTGGTGTGCGTGAGCATTCCTTACGAAACGCTGGAAGGGCTGGGCRCAGCATCCTGTAGGACAGCAGCCTTGGTGGGTTCCATCAGCCCTGGAAATCCTGTGCTCCCACAGTCAGTGAGCACAAAAAGGTGCTGTGGGGTTTTGGTTTGTTCCTTTCTGTCAGGAGGGATGAAGGAGCTGRTGTGTTAAATGTGCTCCACCACTCTGGCCTCTGTGTGCCAGAGGAAGATCGTGTCTGCTGACCCTTTTCCTGCACGTTTTTTTCCTCCCCCACCYCTGTAGGAGCTGGTTAAATTTGTCAAATTAAAAAAACAAGGCACTGAGAGAAGGCTTTCCTGTCCTCAGTAGYTCCTCAGTGAAGGTTTCACCAGCAGTAACTGCACCGTGTACCTCACGGACTAATTTGATGGAATGAGCTTTGTAAAAACAGATTAAACTATTTTCCATTCACTTCAGGAAGGGATAATTAGGTGGGAACAGAACAGACAGGAGCAAGTCACAAGTACTGCGCTATCAGACACTGCCTTTGATCATTGTGTTACTCCCAGGTCTGCAGTCACAAATTAGGGTGTTCAATTTGCAGTGGATGGGGCTTCAAGCACGTTGTGCTCAAAGCTGCATTTTTTCCTTGATTTCCTCTTCAAATACCCTTTTTCTCATGCAGAAATTTTCAGGCTACTCTGGACTCAGAGAAACTGTGCTATCTCCAAAAGGTGTTCACAGGGGAAAAGGCAACTTTCCCAGTCTCCAGGAACATAAAGTTTGCTTTCACTGAGTTTGAACTAAAAAGTAGGCTCTCATTCGTGTCTCTTTGAGYTGCTTTCTCAGAAGTAAAATTAATTATTTAATCCTCTGCTCGCTGAGACCTGTCTGTGCTCTGTATATTGAGTTTCCTTTCCACGTGGCTGTGCCTGTGAAGGCTGTGTGGCTCATGAAGGTGTAATCCAAGTAGAAAATGTAGTAACAGTCAGCAAATTCACTCGGTGGCCAGGGCTGTGAATGGTGAGCCCCACTGGGAGTSCTGGAGCTGGACTGGACAGAATTACAGACCCCTTTGGTGTGTTTGCTCCCTCTCCAAGCCCTCAATCAATGGGATCAGGAAAACCTTCATTTCTGTCCTTCAGGTGTGTCTTTAGGATTGTCCTCAGAGAAAGATCTTGAAGACAAATGCCAGGAGTCCAATAAAGAGGTGAAAAATAACCAAATCCTTTCCTAGTGTGTGAGTTAGAAAGGAGGAAAGTGAAGGAGGGGCTCTGCTTCATCCGATTGCTTTTGAAACTGTGAGGGAGAACTCTGTTCAGCCTGGGTCTGCCAGGTTTGGCAGCCAGATCCTCTGTTATTGAGTCTCTCAAAACTCAATGTGACACCCTGGTTCCCTGTTGAGGGCCCTGGAGGGAAATGGAGCTGCTGGAAGGATCTTGTGTGAGGAAAACACAGTGAGGCTGTCACAGGGTGGAAATCCCCACAGCCTTGGAGAGAAGGCTCAAACAAATGCTTGAAAAGAAAATTTCAAAGAGAATCAAAGGCAAATCTTAGTAGAGATGGAGGAGAATGTTTGTAATGTTTTGTCAGTTTAGTGCGTGGGAAATTTCCCTCTGGGACCAGTGTGGGGGAGGCTGGGTTTGAAGTCCAGGGCTCAGCTCAGGCTGTTGGCATTTCTCTTTCAGTGTTGGCTGACTGTGATGATGTCCTGTGTCAGTGGCAGRTAGGTCAGCCAAAAGGATGACTTCCATGTTTCCTGCAGAAAAATACTGACTTTTGTGCCCCAAACACAGGTAATTTTTACAGCAAGTTCTCACCCTAGGGGTGAAGACACTCCAAAATATTAATTTGGTTTGAAACAGGGAATATTTTCTCTCCAGACACCTGGGCTCTATTTTTCTAAAAATTAAATCCAAGCATTTATGCCTTAGCAGCATAAAAAAAAATCCCCTCTAGGTAGAGGTGTGATAGAGTTCTTCATGGAAT
Source organism: Malurus melanocephalus (assembly GCF_030028575.1). Lineage (NCBI taxonomy): Eukaryota > Metazoa > Chordata > Aves > Passeriformes > Maluridae > Malurus > Malurus melanocephalus. The sequence goes on along the minus strand of NW_026623296.1, from coordinate 1,018,646 downwards.
TTGTCATTTCACATTATTGCTGGAGAACAAGGAGACAGATTGCACTGAAACCGTGGGGAGATGCTGAGGGAAGCAATTTGTGCAGTGGGAAAGTGAGACAGATCTGCTGGAAATGAGACGGACTCAGGCTGGAGCAGTGGGCACAAGGGGCAGGGTGGCTGCAGGGCTCTCTCCTGGCCAACTGGCCCCAGGAGCTGCTGGAAGGAGCACTTTGTGTTTTCCACGTGGGAATTCCAACCTTTTAGCTTTCATCTCTCTGCTGGGTGGCACAGAAATCTTCAGGAGCTCACAGAACTTGTTTTTTTTCCATGAGTCCCACACCCTCCTGTGCCATCTTCAAGACAAYACTTCCTTGGGTGGCCAAAGCCCCGTGCAGGAACCAGGCTCAGGCAGCAGATTGGCTTTGTATCCTTTTCCATTCTTTTTGCCTCATTCCCATGGCAGAGATTGCATTTGAAGCTGAGAGCCTCATAAATTCTGAGTTATAGCTGTAGGCAGTACACGAAGGGGAAATTGGGACTGGGGAGGGCTTGAAATTTGCATATATACCCCACCCACTGCTATTTAATTTGCATTTTGTTTGCATATATCATGGTTAAATAATACCCATGCAGCACTTTTAAGAGGTAAGGATTGGATCGATTTGTCTATGATTGATACAATTTTTGCTTTAAGTGTAATTTTATAAAGTAGTTTGGAGAGCATGCAGTATGAACTTAAATTTAATTTACAAAAATGATCAGATAACACTTATCAGCCATAAATATAGAGTTCTCTTTGAAAATAATGTTCTTTTCATATAGAGCTTAGATTAACAGCACTGCAATCTGTTGGTTAATGGCTGAAAAGCCATGATCCAATAACAAACTGGGATTGTAGGGGTATCTGCTCTGATCTGGGTGGGAACTCAGGCTCATGTCTGTTCAAAGGTGTGTAATTCCTCTGACTTTAGGGGTTGTGAGATTGGTTAGTGTTTTAAAGCATGTCCCTTCCTTGTTAGCATTACACAAATGATTTTTCCAGGATGAGTGCAGCAGCAGAGTGACAGTGCCTGTCTGTCCCAGGATGGCAAATGACACTAACACAATTATTTGATAATTGTTTCTGTGTCCCATGTGGGAAGAGAAAGGCCAAAGTTATTTCAAGATGCTTTTCATATTATCTTTTACCCTGAACTTGTCACAAATTCAAAAGTAGGGAGCAAAACCTGGCACTCTTTGTTTTGTGCCTGTCCCATTGGCATGGGCATTGCAGCATCCTGTTTAAAATTTGTTTCACCTTTTTTAGTGTTGCAACTTCTCTTCAGCACAAAGACCAGTCCTGCAGAGCTATTTCTGCGTTTTTCAGAGGCAGAGAGGTGCCACGCTCCTGTCATTGCATTTAGTTGAGGACTTGGAAATTCCACCAGTCCCACCTCAGGATAAGCTTTCTTCCTCAGGGATCTGCTCCAATGTGTTTGTCTGGTTTTTTTAGGCACCTGGACATCTTTTAGTTGAGAGCACATCTTTGGTTATGTGTTAAACCCCTGGGAGTACCAGGTACTGCCACCTCCTCCTCCTCCACATGGACTCAAGAATCTCACACTGTAACCACCCTCTCTGCTCCTTCTCATTAAAGGCAGCTCTTCCCTGGCAGCCCAGCTGTGAATCTGCTCTGAGACAGAGAATATTTCATTGTGGCAGCACTGAGATCTTTTTGTGTCCTTTTGGTGGCAGTGACTTGTGGCCCTCCCAGCTCTGTGGTGTCACACACCGGYCCCTGCCCCTCGCTCTGTGCTGCCTGCAGGGCTCCAGTTTGCCTTGAGTGATCTCCCAGTGGAGAAAAACAGCAAAGTGTCACTCTGGCAACCCGAGGCAAGATTGGTTTGTGTTTGTAAGGAGTGCTCTTGGTTCCTCTCCAGCCTCCCAGCAGTCACTCAGATGTGATGTGCAGCTTGTTATTGCTGTGGGTTTTTGACCCACGGGTGTGAATCCTCCCCCTGACCTGGCTGAGCCTTGCCAGGATGATGAACATCACCAAGGTCTGCTCTGTTTCCATCAGCACTGACGTTTTTGGGAGCAGATCCCTGATGGGTCACCTCTGTCAGTGTCTGAGTGCTCCAGAAGGGCTTCAGGAGCCAGTGGGGGATGTCTCACCCATCCCCTGTTTGTCCCTAACCTCAGACACTTGCACAAAGTTATCTGGAGGGGAGGATGGAGATGTGCCCTTACACAGGCTGCAGACTGTATTCAGCAAAATGAACCCAGGGTGGGTTTGTATACTTGAGTTCCAAGTGCTTTTCTTAGAACTTAGAACTTTACACTTCTTGTTATTTTCTAGCATTCAAAAGCAATTTCTTCTGCCTCTTGATCTTTCTCACAGACTTCCAGCTTTGCTGCTTTGTTTCTGTGCTCTGGTGTGCCATCAAAACCAGTGTGATTGCTGCTTCTCTTTGTCCAGGTTTCTTCGGTGGCCTCCTGGCCCCTCTTGGAAAATCACAAATGGGTGTCAGGCTTCTCCTGTCTGGCTTTGTATTGATGGGAAAACAAATGTGTTCATGTGGGCTCTGAACAAATCCTTTCAGTCTATCATCTGTGTTTGCACTTGAATGATTCTCTTTAAATTTGAGATGTGCATTATCAAAAGTGTGGAAGCAATCAGGCATGGGTTTGCTTGGTGGGCTCTGAGCAGGATTTCTGAGTAAAGCCTCAATGCCCTTGGAAACAACTGCATGGAATGTACTGGAAACAGAGGCACAGCCCTGAAGGCATCACCCTGTSCCTTTCTGCCCTGCCATCYTCTGGCTCTGGTGTTTCCAAGCTCGCTCAGGTGTTGCCACAACCTCAAAATCCCCTTGTTTTCCCTGCAAGTGTCCTTGGTGCCACCAGCAGCTGCCTGGCCTGATGTGYTGCTGAGCCCTCAGCGATGCAGTGGAGCTGCTTTCTGCCTCCATCTGTCTGTGCACATGGCTCAGGCTGGGGCTCTGTGTGCATGGACAGCAGCATGAGAGCCAGGAATGTGTGCCCTGCCATGGTCTGAGCGGGACAGAGCAACACCAGGTCAAGGGGAGACACGAGACAAGAGGGGGAARTGGGAGAGAAACCCATAAATATTCAATGAAGGAAGTGGGAAACACRTTCTGATTACAACCGTGGCTCTAATGTATGCAAATGTAGGAGTTTCCTCCCCTATTAAGGAATCATGTATTACATACGTTACATGATGTACTACTGTGTAGCAACATAGTTTATGACTYCTAGGAGGAGAAAATCATAATTCACTGCCATTAACAAAAATAATAGTGCTTTCACCCAGAGGAGCTTTCCTTGGAAAGCCTGAGCAGATCCTATCTAACCTAATTTAAGCAATGTCATGAGTTGGAACAGATCGCTATCAAGTCTGTCATGCTTGTCATAACATGGCACTTGAATCGAAGACATCCCTTCCCAGGAGAAATCCCTGTGAAGAAACTGTATTATTTAATGCAGTTTAAGATTCCCTTTGAGTTCCAGAGCTTGTTTGTTTGGAAACTGCTCCAGTAAAACACAACACAGCCAGGTTTCGTTTAAAGAGAAATGAGTTTGCACGCTGGTGATGATGGGATGCTGCTCCTCAGAGCTGTAATTAACTGGGGGTGCAAAGGGGAGGYGGCTGCAGAGGAGCAGAGCTCACACCACGTGCTCTGCAGCTGGAATTTGTTTTTGCAGGGGTGAGGTTTTCTGGTTTCTGTGAGTGGGCACCTGCATTCATGGGAAGAGAYGATCCCCCGTGACAGCCACTGCCTCTGTCACACCTTCCCTCGCCCCTCCTGCATTTTATGCARGCTGCTAATGAGCTTTCAGTTTTTGGTGTGCAACGAGGCAGAAAACCTAAGAATAAAGGGGTTTTTTTGCGGTCTCGCGGAGAGAAGAGCATTGCAGTGAGTTTAAACCTTTGGTTGGTCACAGGCGCAGGTTTATGGCTCCTCATTTAATTTCTGATTTAAAGGTGTGGAAGTTCCCATCATTTGCTCCAGTGCTGCTCCCATCACCAGGCATTTCCATCACCCTTTGTTCCTCACTCCGGTGCCGAGGGAGGTGGATACGGGCACAGCTCCTCGTTGGGGGCACAGGGGGCTGTCCCCATCGAGGGAGGCTGCTCAGGAACCCTCTGCTTGCAGAAACCTTGGCAGCTTGTCAGAGCTGTCAGGATCTGCTCATCTCCCCGGACAGCAGGGTTTATGCATAATGCAATAAATGGGGACGGGGAGAATCGCATTCAGCTGATTTCGGGCTCTGCGAGAGAGAGGAGTGAAAGAAATGCCTTCCTGTCARCCTCTCAAAGCATTTAATCATCTTTTTGCTGTTTACTTTCTTCACTCCCTTCATATTTATTTGTTTATTTGTACAAAATCTTTTGGGTTTTTACATCTCCCTGTTAAAAACGAGCCAATGCCTTTTTTCTTTGCGAATGCTTTAGGAGATGTTGGGGAATTCTTGAAAAAGAAATATATTGGGAGAGGCATGAGAAAGGTGTTTGAGGAACTGAAAACGCAGGGAAAAGAAGAATAATTCTTTTCTCCCTGGCTGGCCTGCCTGTTCTCAAACTTCTGTGACYGGGCCACACGGTGGCCTTTGGAAACTTTGGTGTCTGATGCTGAAGCCRTGTTCAAAGCAAAGTCCTGTGTGAGGCACAGCCTGATCAAACCCCACTGAAGTCAATGAAAAGGCTTTCACTAAAGGCAGTGGGGCTTTGGCTCAGATGCTAAAAGCATTATCATCACTCTCTGGCTGATCCTCTTGATACCAGTTCTCTCATCAAACCCTCTGACAGAAAAGGAGAGAAAATCCAGTCCCTGCTGGTTAAAYCAGCAGCTAAACACAGAGTTTTGACAGATCTAAACCACTCCTGTGGAGAAATCAGAGTTTTTCAGCACAGAGGTACAAAAACACAAGTGCTAGAAGCTACAACGATCTTCAAAGCCTCCTGTACCCCTCCAAATTCTTAAGGTGCAGCTTTTTCATGACCACAAGAGCAGTAAATTCTGGAGGGTGCTGCCTGGCATCCTGCCCAGCCTGTGGGCACAGGGGGATGTGGCAGGGCTGTGGGGATGTTCCATGGTCCCAGGGCTGTCCCCTGTGGGGGAGGCTGAAATGTGGGGCAGCAGAGAGAGATATTGGGGGATATCAGCTTGGCTGAGAGCTGGGGAGCTGTGAGCAGGGAGAGGCAGCAAAACTGAGCTCAGAGCTGGAAGGGAGAGATCTTTAATGAATATTCAAGGCAAAAGACATTACATGACTAATCAGGATTGGCCTTATTTCTAGTCCTGGCATTTTGGTACTAAATGCAGGTGTAGCAGAGGGAATTGAACCCTGACTTTTGTTCCTGTTCTGGCTGCAAAGGCTCYGTTCCCAGGTTCAGTAACCACAGCCAAGAGTCTGGGGGTGGATGCAGGGGCACAAACCCCTATGACACATTTTAAAGCAGCTCCTGACTCAGACAAGAAGMCAGAGCTAAAAAACCCTCTTGATTCAATCAAATATCTCCTTCCAGCCAGCAAGAGTAACAGGCTTTGGGTGTTAGATGGCCGGTCTGAGTGGATTAATAACTTGCTTTATATTATCAGCTGAGTTTCATCTAGAAATAAATCCTGTCTGATCTCTGTGAACATGACATGAGATTATTCCAGMAAGTGCAGAGGTTGGGATTTGTGCACTGAAAGTGGTGGTGAGCAGGGCAGGGAGGGGATCTGTGCCAGGGGGGCTGCACTGGCTCAGGGTTTTGGGAGCAAAGAGGGGATTGCAAAGGTGCCCCATGCTCCTGCCCTGCAGAAACAGGGATAAACTGCCCTGGAAAGCCTGATGAGAAGCAGCTGAGTGAGCTGGGGGTGTTAATCCTGGAGAAAAGCAGACTCAGGGAGCATCTTCTCACTCTCCAGAAGGAGATTGTAGCAGGGTGGGGAGCAGCTCCTTCTCCCAGGTAACAAGTGTTAAGAATTAATGGCCTCAAGTTGTGCCAGAGAYTTAATTGGATGTTAGGAAACATTTATTCACTGAAAGGGTGGACAGTGTGGTGAGGGGTGTGGGATGGTGGAGAGTGGGAAAGGATTTTGTCTGAGAGGAAGGCAGTTGTATCCTATCCCTTTATCAGAATTGTGCCAGGAGGCTCAATTTCCATAATTCTTCCCATGGGAAATTCTGCTCAGGGCTTYAATTTGCAATAGAAAGACATTGAAAGAAGATTGAGGTTCCTTACTCATGCTTTACTCATCCACTAGACACACCTCACAGCCTTTTGTTCTTGGTCTGTATTTGCCCTTTCTGTTGTTTGTTTTTCTGGTTTATTTTTTTGTTTGTTTGTTCTTTTTTTTTCCCTCTTCTGCTTTGAAACAAAGAAATGTAAAGCAAAATTGTAAATGATTTGGTTAAAGAAACACACTTGCGTTCCCAGCTAATTTTTGTATTAACCTTCCCCTGTGTTTCTATGGCAGTGGTGCCTGGCTCTGGGGTTTAGCCTTGTGTGACTCCCAGGCAGAGTTTTTTGGGATCCTGCAGCGATGGCAGACCGAGCCCATGTTGATGCTGTGCCTTTCCATGGGATTTTTGGCCATTGCTGMGAGTGAGCAGCAGGACTTGGTGTGCTAAGCCCATCCTGGACCTGCATGAAAAGATTTGCCTCCAAACTGGCAGGAGCACTGAGGTGAGGAGCAGCCTTTGGCCTGCAAAGCTATTTAAATTTATTTAAATTTCCCCATACCCAATCTGTATGAAACAAAACCATTTAATAATACCTTCCCTTTTACTGAATTAGAAAAAGGATTTCTCCTCACTGGAGCATTTCCCCCTCCCACAGCAAGCTGCTCCRTGGTTTGGAAATGCTTTCACAGATGTCAGTTAAAATGTCAGAGGCTTTTCTCTGATCTGTGCCCTCCGAAGGACACCTGTGTTTATTTTTAACCTGTCTCTCTCCTCGCTTCCCTTTGTCTGTCGAGCCCTCGRGCAGAAATTCTCCTCCAGCCCTCTGTCTTTTGGCATCTGGTGTGATCCTGCTCGATGGTGTTTTTGGCTGTCAGGACCTGTGCCCATCCGGGGCTGTGACCTGGTGCCCTCCCTGGCAGCAGGACCTGGGAGAAGGCAGGAGGAGGAGCTTGGTGTGAGCTGGGAGAGGAGCTGATGGTGGGATGGGAACGGGGGGGGTAATGGTGGGATGGGACCACAGGAGGTGATGGTGGGATGGGATCATGGGAGGTGATGGGATGGGGGACCATGGAGGTGATGGTGGGATGGGATCATGGGATGTGATGGGATGGGATCATGGGAGGTGATGGTGGGATGGGACCACGGGAGATGATGGTGGGATGGGAACAAAGGAGTGATGGTGGGATGGGATCACAGAGTGATGGTGGGATGGGGTCAGGGAGGTGATGGTGGGATGGGAGACCATGGAGGTGATGGGATGGGACCATGGGAGGTGATGGTGGGAGGGGACATGGGAGGTGATGGTGGGATGGAAACACGGGAATGGGGCAGAGAGGGGGCAAGACGGGCACGATAAAAACAGGGATGGGAGATGAATGGGTGACCCAGCCCAGCTTTGGGGCAGAGTGGACGTGGGTGAGTCTGTGCAGGTCATRTCAGCACCCAGCTGGCCTTGCTTCTGCACCAGGGAAAAATGGGAATTGRGGAAACTTAATGCAATGATACAAACAAAGCAAGCTCGGTAGGCTTTTCTGAAAATTTCCATCCTCATTTTGGCAAAACCTCAATCTTTCCCTGACTTGTCCAGGAAACCTGATTAAGATTACACAGCAGGATTCTTTTTTTTTTTTTTTTTTTTTTTTTTTTTTTTTTTTTTTTTTTTTTTTTTTTTTTTTTTTTTTTTTTTTTTTTTTTCAGCTGGAAAAAATATAATTTTCTCTCTGTCCGAGTGGAATGGGTGATTTTCTTGTCAGTCTTTAAATTGGCCTCCTTGGGAATGTGCTCTGAGATGGAGATGTCTGCATCACAGAATAGAGACAAGCCTTGCCTTGACAAAAGGAAAGAAAGATGGTGGCTAATGGAATAAAAACTATGTTCAAAAGACATTATAATAAAATCCTACAGACAGAGAGCTTTCTGACTGTGCCTTTCCTTAGGGTCTCAGCTGTGAGTTCCTCAGGGACTCTTAATTCAGATTAAACCCCTAGGGAGATTTATATATATATCTATATGTATCTATATGCATTTCTATGTGTGTATATGTATGTAAATACCACATAAACCTGTAAAAATCCTCAAGAATCTCTCTATTGACTTCAAAGGCATTTAAATCCATGGTAGTAATGCAACTATGTATTTGTAGCTGATTTGAGGATTTAGGGAATCTCTCTCTGAGCAACTTATGAAGGCTGTTTGAGATTACAGCATTACTCCAGGTAACTCTATTAAATTACAAATGCTGCTCTGATTGCACTCCCAGTCTGCCTTTGCTTCAGTCTTTTCATTTCTGTCTTGGACTCCAAGTCCCAGACATGGTGAWGCTGGATTAATAATGGATCACACCATTGCTGGAGCAAGGCTTGTTTTACTGCCCAGAGGAGCCCTGGGGTTGGGAAGTGATGGGTCATTTTGAGGGGAGGGATTAAAAAGTCAGGGAGTGTGGTTTGCCACCTGCCCAAGGGAGCTGGAAGGGGACCCAGAACCTTGAGAACCATTTCTTAGAGCAGAGAAATCATCAGTCAGTATTGTGGTGGAGGGGGAAGAGCCAGGAGATTCGGTACTGTTATATTTTCAATGGTGCAACATCGAATCATAGAAAGGTTTGGGTTGGAAGGGACCTTAAATCCCATTCAGTCCCACCTCCTGCCATGGGCAGGGACACCTYCCAYTGTCCCAGGCTGCTCCCAGCCCCAATGTCCAGCCTGGCCTTGGGCACTGCCAGGGATCCAGGGGCAGCCACAGCTTCTCTGGGCASCCTGTGCCAGGGCCCACCCCCTCTGTGAAGAATTTCATCCCAGTATCTAATCAAAACCTGTTCTCTTTCAGTTTAGAGCCATTCCYYCTTGTGGAGATAACAGRGAACTGAACAGGATCTGAAAATGGAGCCAATCCTGTGCTGGTGCAGGTCCAGGACAGGCAGTAGCATCTCACAGGATCCCTTTGCTGAGCACAGAAATGAGCCCTCTCTGTCTGCACATGGCTGAGGTGGACTCGTGTTCCTCCTGCAAACCATCATCATTTCTGTGGGTGAGCTAATTCCAGAGAGCTCTCCAATATTAATGGGTTTGCCTGAGCRTCTGTAAAATGAGCTGCACAGGATGAAAACCTTGTGAGTCAACACAGGGAATGTTGGTCTGTGTTGTCACTGCCCTGGTGTGCTGTCTGGCAGGAAAAAGGTTTCCTTCTCTGTCTTCCTGGGCTTAGTTTTAAACAGCTTTTATAAAGCAGAGCATTTATCCTGAGCCTAATGTGATTTTACCACATTAGACATTGAAGTATTGCTGAATCCTGTTRAGCAAGTGCAGGCCGAAGAATACAAAACAACACGAAGAATACAAAACAAAAAAAAAATGCCCCAAACCTAGAAGTCAAATCCCTTCAGGGATTTCACTTGCTTCTAGTGAGGTACTGAGAGACAGAACTGCTTTTCTGGGGTGAGGTCCTGTCTCTGAATGGGTAACATATGTGATAACCACAGCTGTAGAGAGTACATGCTGTACCTAAATCACTACGTTGGGTTTTGTTTCTTGCACTGGATTTTTCCATTCCACTGAGCTCAGAATTTTTTTTTTTCTATTAGCTGATTTATGCTTTTCAACATGAGCTGTATCAAAGTCAGCATTTAGCACTGTATATTTACTTGGGTTTGCATGCAATTTGCAAATGATATACTGTACTTTTATACAGTTAATGTGTTCATTTTAGTGTATAATGCATCCGTGAACCTTCTGAATTTTGAGCTGAAAATATGATAAGTGGGTTATATTATGCAGTGAAGGAGTTGTTATATGAAAACACTTCCACATCATCAATTATGTACCAGCTTAATACAAAATGATATTAATACATGAATCAGTGAAGGRAGTTGTATAATAAGATTCTCATGAGAACATGAAGCTGATATTTATTAAAGATGTAAGTTCCATGTTAAGAAGGAACACTTTGTTTTATTCATTTATTTGATAAGCAGCTCTGCTGCCCAGAAAGGAACAATTYCATTGTATATTCACAAGGATCTCTCACATGTGTTTCTCATATTTCCCACAGAGTTCAGAAGTTTGATAAGCAATACAGATAGCATAAAATCCAACTACTGGTTTATAGTCCGCAAGTATTGCTTTCAATTGAGCAAAGAGGAACTCAGGGGCTTTGGAAATGACTCCTCAGCCAGCTGGGAGTGCTGGGTGGGATTCCATCCTGGGGGAAATGCTGGCTGAGATCCCTCTTGTGCTAAAGCAYGGTGTGGTTCAAGCAGTTTCAGTGTTATTTTTGTCCTGTTGCTCTTCAACTTCATCTGGATCCCAAATTGATGTTCTTCCACCCAAACTGGTGTCCTGCACCTCCCAAATGTTTTTCTGAGGTGGCTGCAAACCCGTGAATGTCAACAGAGGTGGATCTGAAGACAGGAGAGTTCTTGAAGTGTGTGATGTGTCTGGGTTGTGTGTCCGGGGTCAGCTCCGTGTTTTGAAAAGGATGCAGCTCCTTATTTATGGGGATGGGATGGGATAAAGGAAAGGAAAGGAAAGGAAAGGAAAGGAAAGGAAAGGAAAGGAAAGGAAAGGAAAGGAAAGGAAAGGAAAGGAAAGGAAAGGAAAGGAAAGGNAAGGAAAGGAAAGGAAAGGAAAGGAAAGGAAAGGAAAGGAAAGGAAAGGAAAGGAAAGGGAAGGGAAAGGGAAAGGAAGTGATTCAGTTGGAAGGGTCCCACAATGTTCATCCAGCCCAACTGCAGAAAAACCCCGTGTAGAACGCAGCACAAGTGTGGGGGAGCAGGGGATGAGCCTTGCCCTGGGAGCACCACCTGACTGAGCATGGTTGCTCCCCTGCCAGGTGGGTGTTATGAAATATTGGACAGAGGCACAGGTCAAAACAGTGTTTAAGACTGGAGGAACATGGGAACTTCTTCTCCATATTTATACTAAGAAGTTAATGTCTCTATTACTTTAGGGCACAGGCTTTCCCTCAAAACCCTGGATGGGAGAGCATTAGAGTCTGAGCTGTTTTAAGGGTGATCAGGAGCCAAGAGCTGACTCTGCCAGTGGTGCCAGTAGCTCCCATTMATCTCACTCTCAGCAACATTTGGAGCCAGAATTAAGATGCCTCGAGATGAGTGGGAGCCATTGTGCACGGCCTTTGTTCTCATTTGATTAAAATCCAAGTTTTTTTTTAGTACTACATTTAATGAGAGTGTGCTTATTACTGTTTTTAACAAACATTTAGATGCTCTGGTGATTTAAAAGCTGGCACAACCTCTTCATTCTGGGTCCCTGTCTGCAGCTCACAGCTGACTTATTTTCCTCCATTCATTGCAAGGTGCTGCAGGCACCTGGATGCCAGGAAGCACCATGGATATTTTGGAAGGAAAACCTGATGCTGCTGGAGGAGCTGAAAAAACCAATCCTGTCAGGGAATGGTGTGAAATGCTGCACAGAGAGCCATGGCAAGAAAGCAAAGCTTTGGAAACCACAACACTGGAAGAATTAGAGGGAATTGCAGGTGAGCAGCACATTGCAGAGATTTGGTAGCACAGATTCAATCTAGAGGAGTCATTCACTGAACAACAGCGGAATAATACAAAGAAAATCTTGTACAATACCTAAACCAGGGTAAGATTAAGGATTGACAACTGTATGATGAAAGGGAGAGGGAGAGAAGTCAGTTCGTGTGTGAGAGAAAGAATGGTGATCAGTATTAACAACTGCGCCCTGTTTGTTGTAAAAAGTAATGGGATATACAGGAAAACATAAGCAGGGTGATGAAAACGTGGATGAGGTGATAAAAGAGCCCGTGAAAGTCAGAGGGAATTTGTCTTCAACTTTTCCAGGCATTTGGTAAGAGTGATGCTGCAGAGAGCTCCAGGGTAGCAGTCTGGGTGTTTGTTTGCTTAATATGGCACTGAAATAAAACAACAATTCCATTAAAAAAAATTATCCCTGTGCTTCCCAGGAACCTTAGATGTAGTTGTTGTGGGGCAGAGGTAAATCAAGGAAGATGGCTTCATAATCACTTCTTTCCCTTCCTTTCCCTACCTGACAGCTTCCAGCCCCCAAAACTGAGGAGGGCTGCAAGGCTGGCATGTTCACATGAGGAGATGATGTTCACATGTTCACATGGCATGTTCACATGAGTGAGGAGGAGATGATGCTCCACAGATGGCCCAGACACTGGAATATATCCAGCAGCAGCACTGAGCTGCCCAGCCCCTTTTGGAGTGACCTGGTCTGGGGAAGGTGTCCCTGCCCGTGGCAGGGGGTTGGACTGAGATGATCTTTAAGATCCCTTCCAACCCAAACTATTCCTTGATCCTGTGATTTCCCAGCTCTGCTGGAGCTGGAGGCAGGGACTGGTCCCARGAGAGTCACCAAATGTTACCAAAATGACACCCTCCCTCCACACAGCCCTTGAATCAGGCATGAGGGGTGGCCAAGTCGCAGGAAATCTCAGCTCTTCCCACAAGTTTATGTCCAATTTCTGTCCAATTTCTCATCCCCAGCATGCCACAATGTGATGGAAAAGCTTCCAAACCTCAGACAAACCTGAAGCAAGGGAGCACTCCTATCACTAATGAAGACACATTGTCACTGGGCTTGGTTCAAAGACCATTAAAGTTCCTGAGTGCTTCCAGTGGGGACCAGAACAACCCTTTTCCTGAAGAAATAGGGGCATATATTAACCTTAATTGGGAACAGCCTCCACGAGGATTTTCCCTCCGAGGAAAAGGAGCTTTTTGCAGATATAATTGTTTTGGAGGGAGTAATTATTCCTTGGATGCTTCCTGAGGTGAATGATGGCTTTTATTACCTTTTTCCCCCAAAACTGTAAGAGTCTATTCAAGGACCAGTGGCATTACCTGGCAAGCAGAGGCCRGGCTGCTGTTCCAACACAGACACACACCAGGAGGAGGAATTTCTGTACAGTTTGGCTGAACATTTCTCTATTATTCTTTACCCTGCAGCACAACACAGTTTGCAGCAATTGATTGACTTAGCTGGACAGTGAGATAAAAAACTACAAATAGGAGCGGGTGGGAGCTGTTCCTGTGCTGTGATTAGATGTAAAACAGCCCCAGCCAGAGCCGTGTTGTGCCTGGGGTCAGATCAACAGAACACAGATCCTGGGGTTTCYGACTGTTAATTTCTACTCCATTTCAGGAGGGTTGGAAATCATCACCCTGAAAAACCTTTCAAGTGATGGGGCGTGAGTGCCAGCGTGAGGATCAGCAGGAGCTACACAATAATCACTTTTTTCCTCCCAGTCGGGAAGGTGTTGCAGGGGGATGATGTGGGACTGACTAAGGAAAGAAAAAGGGATATAAATCAAATCAGAGATAGGACAGACAGAATGAGGCAAAACAGCAGGAAGGAAGATCCCCATAAAGAGAGTTATCTTCTGCAAATTGCTCTACATCCAGGTCCAGAGCTACTATGAGGTGTGGTGGAGAGAAAAAAACACATGACACAAAATAACTTAAAATCATTTTGTATATAATTTGCAGCAATGTTTTCTTCCATCATTTCCCTCTTTCCTGCCCCACCTTTCCTATTTTTGTTACCAGCTCTTGGCAGAGATACCTGGGCTGAACAGGGAGCTGCTGTTGGGAAACTCTGGTTTCACCACTGCAGTCTTACCCCAATGAATTTTAAAGGCCATTTTGGCTGCCTTGAGAAATGCTGATTTATTACTTGAATGCTTCATGTTTTTTTGCAATTAGCAGGACACTGTCTAGAAGTTATAGACCATCTTAGGCAGGAATAGGCAATTGTCTTTTTTCCAAGCTATTTTTATGAAACATTTTCCTTCATTCAAGCTGCAAGTTAAATACTCTCCACTAATAAAGTGGCTTTCACATTCAGATGAAGAAAATGTTGCTCGATTTTTCTTCAGAGCTGGCATTATCACCAAGTATTGCTCTCTGCAAGGAGCTGAAGCCCTGGGCAGGTTGGTTGATTTGTTGCTATCCTGCACACCAACCCCTTGGGCAATTCCAAAAGCCTCATCCTGAAACCTCATGAAACTCAGTTGAATTGCATGCTAATGCAGCTATTTTTAAAAATAGTGCTGTTAAATATTACGTTTCTATAGATGTGAGAGGCTGTCTGTACCACATGGCATTATCAGCTACAAGAGCAGACAATGAGGTTGGCTTGAATGCCACACAATTCATTATGCAAAATAATTTTCATTTGAAGACATTCAGACCTGTCACATTTCTTTTAATGAAACCCTGCATTTTTTTTTTAATAAAAAAGCTTAGCAAGAATAGAATTTCAATAATGAATCGGATAACATATTCAAGCAGATATCAATTAAAATTTTAATTATAAGGAACAGTTTTTCTTGAATTTTTCACAAGATGTTAAATTTTTAATCAGTTATTTCTGGGGGAATAAAAAAAAAAAAAGGTTTTCTGGGAAAAGAACTTTGTAAAGTTTAGACAAGGGCTGCGTATTAAACCTGAATAATGATAAAGAAAACATACTTAGGAATCTTGATGATCTAAAAGATATAATTTCCCAGCAAACACAGCAGTTTCTGTGCTSTGAGAGCCACATGTCCTCTGTGCAGCACAGGGAAACAGAACCTGGCTAAATGAGACACAAAACTTCACCTTGTGGGAGCCAGCGAGGATAGCTAGTGCATCCTGAAAACAGGTTGAAACTCAAAAATTCGACTTTTCAAGATGTCTTTCATTCAGTTTTAGGATGGAAAGGATGGAAAAGAGCTTTTCATTTTCCCAAGGACGGAAAGTCAGAATTAAAATAAGCGCATTTTGCTGAATGGCATAAAAAGGGAACATGRAGGCGACAGCACCCACTTGATGGATTTTCAGCAACTCCACGAGGGCCATAAAGSTCTGAATAAGGCTCTGCTCTTGTCACAGGCAGGGCTTCTTGAATTTGCTATTAAAATGCTCCCTTTAGTGCCTGTGCTGGCATTTCCAGGAGACCCCAYGGGATGAGGAGGAAGATGTAGAGTGAAGTCAAAGCAGTGAAGAGGATTTTTACCTCCAATGTGATRTTTGGGAACAGGTGAGTGGGGAGGAGGGGGTTCAGTTGGGCTGGGTTAACATGAGCACCAAGTAATTTGCCTTTCCTTCATCCTACTATCAATTATTACAAATGCATAAAAAAGGAGAGGCTTCCTGGCCCCTTAGAGTTAAAAAGTGGAAATACTCCCTATTTTGGTGTTTGAAATAGACACAATATCCTTTGCTTTGCTGTTTATAATTTGTAATAGTAGCATTTGTCCTTGCCACATTCCTCCTTGGTGAAGGTACATTTTGGTTTACTGTTCATGCACGTTGTCTCAATGATTAACTTCATGAAGAGGGAATAAATGAAAGCCCAGTGTTAAACTGCCTTCAGAAACGTTTGGTTTATCAGACTCCTGCTGTGTCTGCCATGTGCAGATTTTGATGTGGAACATGCAAACCTTAGTGATTGTTCTAGCTTTGCATTCGCCCTATTTACAGCAGCAAAAAAATCCCATTTTAAAAGCAAAGGGTGACCTCAGGAAATACAAGGTTTACATTCCTGCCAATGCCCACTGCACTTTCCCAGGGAGATGTTAAACCCATTATCATCCATCAGGGTCAGAATCAGCATTTCCACCTTTCAATGCCATTTGATTGAGCAGATGGGGTGAGTGACAGGYTTGAAGCACAAAGTGGGTCCTTTGCACTGCTGTCCACATGTCCATGGAGCCCACGGAGATGAAAGGCTCAGCCTGAAAGATCCACATGGTTTCCATCAAGCAGGATTGCTCCATAAAGCTGAATTTCCTTYGCTTCTTTGAAAGCCTGTAATTGAGGCTTTGACTCTTTTCTTCCTAGGTCTATGGTGAATATAGAGAAAGACAAATTATGATGTTGAAAAATGAAGGTTTTCTAAATTTCCCAATTTTTGGGCAGAAATAAAGCATGGAAATATCAGAATTCTTTAGGGATGTGCTGCATGGGTCTGGGTTTTGTCAGTATTTCTTATATCTATGGATTTTATCATTTGGCCATCTTATAATGGCATTCCTTGGAAAACTTGGTTTAGGGAACATCATCTTTCTGTTTTTTTTTTTTGAAATAAGACATGACAGAGCAGGCTGTGGACTGCTCRTGTCTGCCACAGAGGCTCAATTTCTGTTTCCTTTCCAAACCCTCTGCTGCCTGGGACACATGCAGCTTGAGACAGGTAAAGGAATTTTGGGAGTAAAGAAATCAGACAGCAGCTGGCACAGCACTGTGCCAGGGATGCAATGCCATGGGGATCACGTGTRGGGTTTGCAGCGGGTTTCAGTGACACCGAGCCGGGGTGACAACATTACAGGGCTTTTCTGAGGGAAATCAAAGCCCGGTGGAAGTGTTGGTTGATAACACCACTCCTCACCCTTTGAGGTGGGCGAGAAACATCCTGTTACCAGCTGACACCGAGATCCAGCCGAGTGCACTTACACTTGTACTTTATAAAGACTCTGTACAAAGCGGCCGCAGCATCAGAGAATTAAGCCCCGAGGCACAAAGGCCAGATCTCTACTTGAAAAGGCTCCTTTGTGTTGCTGTGCTGGCAAASCCTCCAAGAAGGAACGAGGAGTTTGTAATCCCACACAGAGCAGGGAGAGAGATTTGAGATAGGGATACCCAGCTTTGTGTGCCAGGGCTTGTGTGGATAACACAGAGGGTTCAGAAGGATGTCAGGGTCACTGGGTAACCTTGCTGTGCAGTCAGAAACTTCTGTGTGGCTTAGCAGAGGCTGATATGAGCCAAACAGATATGAGCCAAACAGATATGAGCCAAACAAGCTTTTGGCAGCTTTGGCAGCCTGGGATTGCTGCTCTCTGTGGAGGTGCACTGCAGACCCTCTCAACAGCAGCCTACACACCCCACCATCTGCTCTGATGAGGTGCTTGTTCGTATTCCTGCCCTGTTTTTCATATCCTCCCCATGGGGATCTTTGGGGATCTTTCCTGGAATGAAAATTTTCCTGTTTTTTTCATCCTTTTGCTCTTCGTTGTCTCTGCTCCGAATGGCTTTGCTTCAACCCTCTCTCTCTAGGTAAGAGTCAAGGTTTTTCTGCTGAGTAAGAACCAGAAATCCCACCAGGCATCAGTCACCACATGGCTGTGCCTCCCTTTCCTCGTTCAGAGTGCCAGACAGTCCTTCAGAGCAGGAGCTGTCTCGGAGGGTGGATTTATTGAGGAGAAGGAGGTGGCTAAAGTTATTTCCAGMTGAGAATCTGTACAAGTTCCTGTCTGCTTTTCTGAACCACAGAAACAAAGGAGGAACCAAACGAGTGACAAACAACTCAGGGTGTGTGTTGCTGTTCGTTTTGTGCAGAGCTCAGAGCTTTTGGGTTTGTGCCTGCAGAGTCACCATATTTTAAAAATGGTAATTTCTGAGACCAATCTGAAAGGCTAATTGTTGCTGTTACTGATCTGCTTTAAAAGCCATGATCAAAGCCGAAGAGAACAGTCACAATTCCTGCCAGCTGTGGGAGGCTTTGTGGCTGCCTCGTCCCAATTACAGGGTTTTTTGTGGTGAGAACACTGTAGGAGCATAGCTGCAGCTCCCTTCTAACAACAAGCAATCATGAGAAACATTTAATRGCAGGYTTTGGACCATGTCTTTCTTTTCTGTGTAGTGTGAGAAATGAGGGTTTCTGGGGCCTGCAAAACACTTTTTTTTTTTTTCCCCCTCAGTTAATTAACAGGTTTGGAAAATGGAAGTCAAGGTTCAAGTTGTTGTATTTACTATATTTATTCCTTTTTCTAAAAAGAAGTAGCTGTCCAAATGTTTAGGTGGCTGTTTCCATTTGTTCATCCCATTCTGATTTCACAGCAAGGGCAGAAGAAGCAGAGATGAGAACTTGCTTAAAGCTCACAAAACCCCTCTGGCTCGCCACTCTCCTGTGGCCCCATCCAGAGACTTCAAGAGGGGGAAAACAACTGCGAGAAAATGTGGTTAATGACTCCTAGGGCTGACTAGACCACAGGAAAAAGAGGATTGGACTAGACCAGACTGTCTGCTCCCTGTCTGGCCCTCATTTTCAAGAGCCAACAGCTCAAGAAGCTGCCTTCAAACATCAGCCAGACAAYCCTCCCAGTAGCCCAGGCTCTCCATTAGAAAGCTGTTCACTAAAAAAAAAAAAACTCTTCTGTCACAGGCAAAGAAGTCTTCTAGGAACAACGTTGCTGTAACAGTCGAGATYGGTCACATTCTTCCTGGGAGTTGATCCAAAGCYCACYGAGGTCAGTCAGAACCTCCCACTGCCTTTACAATGGCTTAAGCTCTGTTTAGTTGGAGCTGCTAATCCAATTTCCACGCCAGTGCTGCTGTGAAGTCCCAGTGCTGACACATGAAATTCAGCTCACTGCCAGCATCATTACGGTTCTTGCTGCTCTCAGCTCTCTCTGATGCAAATTTSCTCACATATCTGCAGCCACAGAAGCTTGGACAGAAGTCCTGCAAGGTGAGCTGTTTTGGGCATTGTCCACTGTGAGTGGGAGACCTCCAGGAACAGCCTGGGCTCYAGGTGAAGTTGGCCATGTAATCCAGAGTGGTGGCACTCAGTGCTGGTCCCATGGCTCGGGGCAGGTTCCTCTGCTTTGAGCAGTGTCACCTCTAGGCAGGGTATGAAATGTGTCAGTAGARACCATTGAACACCTTTCCAAACCAGGGGCCGGGTTTGTGAACAATTTCCTCAGCTCTTTGAGCAGAGAGAACTGAAAGGTGTTTTAGTAGTTGATGTTGTAGCATTTCACAGCTGAGCAGGGCTGTTGCAGCCTTTTCCCCACTTACCTGAGCTGGAGGCCAAGAGTACAYGGCCTGTTGAAGAGTTTCTCAAATTCATTCCTGGTTTAGACTTAGTTTTATCTTCTGGTTTGACTGAAAGTATTTGAAATTTCCTCTCCCTTTTTTTGACTGCAATTACATTCAGGAGTCACCCAGCTGGATGCACAACCCGAGGGGTTATAGCTAGTGTTTCTCACTTAAAATTCCCTGCCTGCAAGTCATTAAGGTGTGAGCTTTATCCTTTTGGTGTTCATGAAGGTAGAGAAGAACTGAAAAGAAATTTATTTTGTGACCCAGGCCAATATGGTGGAATTTGATTCAGCTACAATGTCCAGCTGGATGTAGGATGGAGAGCACCAAAGCTTATTTCATACCAAATGTGCAGAACCACAGTGATGGGGTTTCCCATAACMCTTAGCATAGCTTAGGGATTCTTGGAAATTAAAATGCTTTATGACTGGAAATATAATTCACRCAAAAGGATATTGCTTCCATAGCAAAATGGCCATTGAGCTGTGCAGAGTCCTTTTATTTAGCGCTGAAGTGGTGTTAAATCTTACATTTTGAGATTTCTTGTGTTTCTTCTAATTTCCAAGAAAACTGGAGATGAAACAGCCACTATAAATCCTGTAAGTCCAAAAGTGCCAGGTGTAYAACAGCAAGTAGTTTATCAGCTTCTGTTTGTCTGGGTTTTCTCAAACCTTGTCAGATGCAATGATGATCAGCCCTGACTTCCCACCAAACAGGTCAATAGAAGCTTTGGTGTCTGATCCAGGTGCCAGATGAGTTGTCCACGAAACATCCATTAGGACACAGACCTCAGGTGTAGGGAGAGACAACAAACAATTACAGAGACTTCCTGGGATGAAAGAATTTAAGCCACGATCACCTGCTTGCTCAGTAATAACGGATGAAATCGGTGATATGATTTCTTGTGATGGGCTGCCTGTTTTGTGTCAGGAAGATGCAGCCTTGCAATGCCTCATCAGATGTTTTTGAGCCAGCACTGTGAGTGCTGTGCCACCTGAATTCAGGGCAGGAGGGAAATGTTGATCCCTGAGTGGTGCTGGCCAGGATGCCCTGCATGGAATGGGAAGGGAATATTTCCCTGGAGGAAATCTGCATCTGGTGCTGCTGGGCTGTGCAGAAGGTAAGGGGTGATCCTCAAAAGTAACTGTAATATTTACTGTGAGCCCAGGAGTTTTGGAGCAGCAGTGGGATAAGATAATTCCATGGTCTGAAACCACATGTGTCTGTTGAGTCATCTATTATATTGCTAAAATGTGATAATTGGAATTCCACCAAGCCAAAAAGACAATAATTAAAGCCGAGACACAAAGGGGAGTTAATGCTTCGAAATTATTTTGTGCAGAGTTATTTGATAAAGTAAGTCTTTCTGTTTCCTTATGAAAACCCCAGCTCTACAATGAATCTTTCTAACTCTCTGGAAAATAATCTAATTATAGTTAACACTATTATGTTCTTTGGTGCTTTGAATGGAGCTGTGGGTAACATTGTGCTTACTCCAAAGCAAATAGCTGCRTGTTTCAGTCTGGCATTTCATATTGACAGAAACAAAAACATTTTCTTAAAAACAATGGATAAGGGAAATAATTCATTTTCTAGATAACAYAACAAAAGAGGAAAAAAACCCATTGTTTTCTCAACAACAGCAGAAATATGCTTTGCCATGCATTCCTCTATAAACATAGAGGAGTTCCTCTATAAATATAGAGTTTAATTATAACACTGCATTCATCTTCTCTAGGAGAAAGCAGGTGAAACCTAACTTTCTCTTTCCTGAAATCTTCCCATACATGTTCCAAAATAAATGAGTATCTTAAGAGTCAAGCATTGTGATCACTTGAAGGCTTATAACCACACAGGGAAGGGAAAGATTAAATATGAAAGAATGGTATAAAGTCTGAAAATGTGCTTTTAAATCCTCTAGTTCAATCTCAAACAGACAAGCCTCATCTTTATTTTTACTCTTTTTTGTTTGATAAAGCCCCAACTGGAAGCCAATGAGGTTGGAAATGTATTGAMTTTGTTTCATTTCTGGTATAATTAGTCACCTATAGTTGAATACTGACGTTAGATGCACAATACCCTCCCTCAGCCTCTGCAGAAATGGAAATGCAATTGGAATTTGCTGCTGTCTCTCAAGCTGGTTTTGTTGAATCTATTTTGTTTTCACAGCAACCCCTGTTGTTGGATGTTCTCAGACCAGGGAGGTAAAGTAACGTGATGTAGTGTAACTCACATTCACTCAGGCATTGCTGCACAGAGAAATTTCTGCTAATTTGAGTCCCAAACACAACAATTTTTGCTAGGTATGATATGAGATATATAACCCAGGATATAAATACATAACCCAGGAAACTGGGTTGGGGATGCTCGAGGTGCTGGTGGTATGGGAAACTCTCAGCAATTCCCTTTTTTCCCAGTGGGACAGCATGGAGATGACATGAGGGTGGAGGGAGGACCCATTGAGGACACCCTGTGCAAGGGTTGTGAATGTGTGAGAGTCAAACCAGGCTTTGCTGAAATGGTGCTGGAGTGGAAGCCAGCCTGTATGCTCTCAGACTTTAGGACTGACACATTATATCTCCCTCCGTGAAAGCAAATATTTTTTCTGTCAAAGCGTCTGTAATACAATCCTTTCTCACTCTTTCCTCGGTACAGAAGCAAAAGCTTCTCTGACTTTAATCAGTGCTGGATTTTGTATCCCCGCTAGTATTAGAAATCCAAGAACACACAAAGCTGAGCTCCAAAGACAACTGGAGCTATTCTTTTTTAAGGTCACAGCAAATGTAATAATGCCAACAGCTCACAGTGCTCTTCATTAGTCTGTGTAACTTCCCAACACATCAATCACTCAGTGGAGGGTGTTTACTGACTTTCTTTAATAGGGTGAGTATATTTTTAAATTGGTAACCCAGATTAATTCTCYTTTATGAGACAGACGTGTCTGACCCCGTTGCTGTGGGAATTCAGCCATGCAGATCACAGAGGCAGAAATGGAATTTCCCTACCCCAGAGAGGTAAAGCCAGACAGGTACCCAGAGCATCCCCTGTCCCTCCTTTCCACCACATGGCTCAGCACTGCTGGGTGATAATTGAATWTGTGGAATTTGCACTTGGAAATGTCTTCTCTCTGTACAGATCAGCTCCATACCARGTCTCAGCTGCACCTCGAGAGTTCCTGAAACTTTGGAAAGAAGGTTTAGGTCTGTTGCAAACCCTGATTTGATATGGGCTGGGTGAATCTCAGGGGGCATTAGCAGGAAGTCACTCGAAGGGGTGAACTGGACCCATCAGATGCAGGTGAGGGTGAGCTCCGGGTATTTTTCTTTAGGATCTGTCTCCTGAATTTTCTCTGGCTGTGCCTTCTCTGGCCCCAAATAGCTGCTCCTGCAGGAGCTCCTCTCGCTGTCTCCTGGCCAAGAGCAGGGGATGCTCCTGCACCTGGGTGTTCCCAGCCCAGTGCTCTGCCCTCCTTCCAGGTGCCTTGGCAGTTCACATTATGTGCACTTTAGTATTATTTAATCAGAAATTCGGGCTCAGGGGTTTGTTTTGGGTTTGTTTGCCCTTGTTTTCTCAATATTAGCAGAGAGCTCCTGGGAGCTGGCTGCAGACAGTCGTGCTGACAGCTCTGCTGTGGTGCCAGTGCTCATGGACGCTCCCCGCTCGCTCTTCCCTTAATTGAACATTGGGATGGGGATGAGGTTTGGCTCACACCCCTTGTGGGACCTCACACATGCAGAGAGCTGTGCTTAATGAGAAGGTAAAAGGAGCAGATCCCTGCCTGAGCCTTGGCTTTTTTTCCCCAGCCCCTCCTTGGGAAGCAGGGAAGATGTAAAKGTTCTCCACGAGCAGCAGGAGGGGAGACCTTGCTGCTTCCCAGAGTRGGGATTGTGTATTAATACATCAGGCTGCAGGGGCTGTGGGTACACAGAAACACACACAGAGCAGCAKAGGACTGAGGAAAACATTGAGACTCGGCAGCTCTGTGATCCTTTGGGGGTGTGCTTCTGTGTGTGGGGCAYTCAGAGAGRCAGGGACAGGGACAGAGGGGAAGAGGAGAGGAAATCAAACCCCACAGCATCCTGTCATGGCAACCACGTCCCTGCAATCCAGGGAGCATCCCTTCCTCCTGGAGCCATGCATGAGAACAGGCAGGAACAAGGAAAGAGGAGCTGGAGGGCACAGCGGGTGCATGGCAGAGCTGCCCCACCGGTTTGTGGGGTGAAGCAGACAAAGCACAGGGGTGGTAACTCATRTTCACCCAGCTAYAYAGARAAATTTCTRSTAATTTGAGTCAYAARCACAACAATTTTTGCTAGGTRTGATATGGGATGTATGTCAGGAGACTGGGTTAGGGATGCTCGAGGGGCTGAAGGTGTGGGAAACTCTCAGCAATTCCCYTTTTTCCCWGTGGSACAGCATGGAGATGGYATGAGGGTGGASGGGGARCCCATTGAGGACACCCTGTGCAGTCCCTGCTGCCCCACAGCCCCTCCAGGGCAGCCTCGTGTGTGGTTCAGGAGCTGCTGGATGCTCTCCTTGGGAAGCAGGACTGTGTGTGGAAGGGCTCCAACCTGCTCTTTCACCATACTACAGGTGTAAGGTCTGAGCAGAGGTGCTAAAYTGAATTAATCTGAATGCACTCAGGTTGCAGGGTGTCTCATTTTGGTTCTAGTCGGTCACTCTGGAAGAGAAACAAATTATTGCAGGGCTGCTCCCAACCCCTCCATCCCCAGCTGGCAGGGACAGGATGCAGGACCTTGCTGCTGGCCTTTGGAACCTCGTGAGGGCCACAGGGACCCCATCCCTGAGCGTTCCAGGTCCCTGTGGATGGCACCACAATCTCAGCTCGGTGTCACCAGGAGGCTGGCAGGGTCTGTGACAAAGGGAGATGTTTGTTGTGCATATACTGTTCACATCTGCTCTGCAGAGCTCTGCTGGGTACAGCAGCACCCCTGGGTGCGTGGCTGGGCTCTGAGCTGCTCCCATTCCACATCCATKGTCTCACAAGTGTGGTGATGTCCCYAGAGCAGCTGGRCGAGCAAAGGGAAGAGCAATTTTRTGAATGCCTTGTGCTGAGAGGATGCAGGGCTACAATACAGCACAAGCACTCCATCTAGCTCAAGTGCAGACCTGCTGCTGCCAGTGGATTAGCCTTAATGCCCTTGGAAGGTTTAATTCAAATAAGCAACCTTGTTTCTGGCTGAAACGTCTCTTTGTGGTGGAAATCTTTCTGTGGAGATTATGTTTGTGAATGCCAGGAGGTGCTTGGCACTAAGTGCCTCATGCATTTGTATCCCTGCACAGAGCACAGGCTGCATAATCCACACACTGCCTCAAGATGGTCTTTAGTGCAAAGCACAGATCCCCATCTTAAAACACTTTGCTGTCCTGGCATTCTCAGTTCCAGAAGTTTAGGTTTATCTGCTCAGCATTTTGCCACCGTGGGAGTTTGGTTTGGGACTAGCTGTTAATAAATTAAATAGCACTTTTTTATTTCTTTATTTTTTTTGGTAATTCTGCAACAAAGGCCCATGAGGGAATATGGAGATAATCAGCTTGAAGAAAATCCTGAGAAATCTGTCTGCACCTCTCCAAATAGGTCACCCACCAGGCAGCATCCCTGAAAATTGTATGGGGTGCCTCTGAGATAACATCCAGATTATTTATGGTGTTGTAATTCAATTAAGGGGTGGCAGGGGATCAGTGGGGGGTGSCTGTGAGATTCCTCCTGTGCTGGATATTTTTGGACCCCACAGAGGAAGAAATGAGAGTATTTAGGATAGAGTAATTACAATGGTTAGGATTTAACAGGGAATTTGTGCTGCAATCTGTGGATATTGGCCTAGGTGGGTGGCTTCATATGGAGGTGTAGTAATGAWAGCACTTGTTAAACAGGGATGTGCCTGTAAATAATCAGTAAATGWTCTGTGGGGAAAGAGAGTGGATGTGCTTGGACAATGTTTTATGACCATCACTAAATTATGGAGATACATGCTGTAAAATGTGAGTCTGCCTTATGGGCACCAGAATTTTAGGTCAGTAAAGCATGAAAAGGTTATTGGTTAAAGCCTGATGGATTCCTTTCTGCAAGACACTGARAGCAGATTTTCCTGGAGTCATTTAAAGGAAACAGGGAGAAATTGTGTAGCTGAGAGAATAACACGGTGCTTTAAGTGAAATGCTGGCAAGGCACTTTGGTTGGGAGMGAGCACGAACTGTCAGGAGCAGAACTGTCCCTCTGGAGGTGCAGAGGAACCTTCACTGAGCTGAGAAAACAAACAGGATGCTGCCTCGCTTCAGCTACAACAGAAAAATAGTGAAACATTTGTGATATTAGTTCTCTTACCCTCTAGCCAAGTTGGAGACACCGCTGGTCTTTCCAGCCTTTATCTCACTGCAAGCCACCTTAGAGTAAAAACAAACAATCCTCATTTTCTTGAAAGATGAGGTTCCGTGCTGAGGGCTTTTTAACTGCTTTGTGGGAGCTCTGCCTGCCTTTCCTCATGAGCAATGGAAAAGCTACAGCTCGGTGAAAGGTTACAGCCTTATCCTCACCTTCACCAGCTCCAAGTGAAYRGAAATTGTTTCCATTTGTTAAATCSTCTTGGTGAGGCRACAGAGTTGGCAARGATGGGCTGGGATTTCTCTGTGAGGCTGCAGAGGATGCTGATAATGTCATTATCAAGTGCTCTAGAACTGAATTATAACTTGTCAAACCCTCGAGTCACACAAAAGGGAGTTTTGAGTCAGAATGGTGGGCACACAGCTGAGCAGGAAGGAAGATGAAAATCTGATTTTGAATTACCATGAGCAGAAAGAAAAAACTCAAATATATACCTGGATCCAAATCTCCTAATATCCAATAGCATATCTGGATTGCTCCAGTGGTGATAACCTCTGGTGATAATCAAAAGAAGAAACCAGAAGAAAAACAGCAGATTCTTGGTATAAACCAGGAAATTTTTCTTGTTTAATACTCCCTGTGGCAGGTGCATATAGCTCTGCCATGCTTCAGACACACACCAAGAGAAGTCACTCGTGTTTCTCATTTCCTCCTTTCTCTGGTCACTATTAATCATTAGGCAATTACATTCTTTAAGATAAATCACCGCAAGTTTCTCTTCTGTAAACAGAGAAACAGCTTTTCTTTGTAAAGATTGATTTAGTTGCCCTGCAATTTCCTGTTTAATTAAACAGGATCACTCTGACAAATGCAGGTTTTTAAGCACTTTGTTTCTAGCTTTTTTTCCCCCTTCTTCTAGGAATATACAAAGGATGGGATTATTTTTCATGGCAYTGAGAGGGCAGCTAGGTTAATACCAGTCACTTTGCCCTTGGGCATAAACTATTATCAGCTCTGCCAGATAATCTCCTACAAGGGACTGCCAGAGTGATTCTCCACCATCCTTCGTGGCTTTCAGCTGGTACCAAGTGAGTAYCAGACCTCCCTGAGCCAGCTTTTGTCCAGATGTGGGGCATCTTTGCTCTCTTTATCCTCAGGAATCTAAATCTAAAATGTTACACAGCCTGGGAAAACAGGAGACAGTCACATTTTTATTGGCTTTCAGATAAATGTTCCCTGACACTGGAGCCATCTGCAGATTCAGCCCTGCTGAAAACTCCCTTCATTCAAGCCTCTGAACGATTTCCTGAAAGGAGAAGTCCAAAGAATTGTTTTTCCCATCTTGACCTCTGCTTTTGCAGCCACCAGGGAATATCACTGATCATCCAATAAACAATTAGCACTCAACCTTCCCATGCTCTCAGCACCWACAAGGCAAAGGTGTCACGTTCCTGCTGCTTTTTCCTGAAATGGAAACAAGAGCAGGGATTTTTCTGCGAGACATTTTCTTAAATATCCCCTTTGGGGTTTTCAAATGATACTCCTTAGCTGCTGCGACTTGAACCAACCCTACCTAGTGTGGAAAACTGCTTGTCTTTTGTTATTAGCTCTGTTCCAGAACAAACAGTTGGAAATGTCCTACTGCTTCGTATTAATGTCAGGTTTCACATTTGGAGTTGTGGTTGGAAGCTGTGCCAGAGTAAGTCCTGAGAGCTGTGTGTGGATTAAAGGGTATTTTGCTGGTTTTAGCATAAAATAGTGGTAAAATTTCTTTTAGAGATGGAGGCTCTCCCAGCTGCCTTTTACCCCTTTGTGATGCAAAGACAAAAGCCAAACTGCACGGGAAGGTTCTGCACACACTGGTGTGGGGTGCGAATAAAAACAGGATTGATGGAGAGCGCCACATCCACGAGAAGCCCTGATCAATCTCAGCCCCACCAGCCTGTAGTGCCCTCTCCTTCCTCCCTGCAGGGTCCTTAGGTCTGCCAAAACACGAGCTCTGTGTCACACAGAGGTGGCAGCAGCTCAGGGCTGTCCTGACAAWCCCCAGGTATGGTCACATCCTCCCTGGGCACAGGGGTGTAGGGATCTCTGACACAGARCACGAACCAAAGTGACTCTGATCTTCCCAAGGGCTCAGCATCTCTACATGGATGTGAAAGTGCAGAAGTGATGCAGCAGGAGCTCCAGGGCTGGAATTCTGCAGGCTGGGGAGAGCTGGAGAGGTATAGCAGGAGCTCCAGGGCAGGAATTCTGCAGGCTGGGGAAAGCTGGAGAGCTGCAGCAGGAGCTCCAGGGCAGGAATTCTGCAGGCTGGGAAAGCTGGAGAGCTACAGCAGGAGCTCCAGGGCAGGAATTCTGCAGGCTGGGCAGAGCTGGAGAGCTCCAACACCAGCTGGAGCTGAACAGGAGCACCACCCGTCTCTGTGAGGGCTGCCTTGCTGCTCACCCTGTGAAACATCTTCTCCCTCAGGCTAAGTGGTTCATGGCTCTTGGCTTATTGCTGTTACAAGACGTTTATGTTTCGTGGCAGATGGTCTACTGCACAACTTGTTGTTTTGC
>NW_026623296.1:816326-990753 GCF_030028575.1 Malurus melanocephalus | reverse complement strand
CAGGTTGAAGTTTCATATTTCTTTATTTCATATTTCTTTAAAGCAAATGAAATCATAATGATAAAAAAGGGTTGGGAGGGAAATACTTTCATAGTCATGATATTTGTCAGCTTTATAGTATATTTGGCACATATTTTGTGATGGCCAAAGTAGGATGTCCCAGGCACCTTTAGAAAAGGTACAAAATAATGAGTGAAGTGCACACAKCTTTGTGACTGAATGCATGAAAATACACTGGCTTTAAGCTAAGCTGCATGGAATTTGACCTTGGCTCAAAGGATGGTGCCTCTCTGCCTCCTTTCCGACCTGTGCCTCTTCAGACCATTTGCAGATTTAATTTACAATGCATTTCCATATACAGAGGAAAAGYGCTACAACTTTATCTGTCCGTGGAGTCCCAGTAGTGTCAGCTCACCAGATGTTCCTTACCCATTTAAACAGAGCACTGAGCTTTGCTTGGTGTGATAATTTTGAAATGCAGCGAGTGTGGGGACACATAATGAGGGGTTGAGGTGGTGGCTGTGASGGTAAAAAGTTTCAAGGAAAAGATCAATTGCCTCGTGTCCAGCTGCATTACCACAACTGTGGGTATTAACTGTTGTGCAAACACCCACAGGTCGCTCTGAGCATAAATTATGTTTTGATTTCTTTCCTTAAGGCCAGAAACTTGATCAATAACCTTCATTTGAAAACAAGAGCTGACTTCAAGCAAAGTCTTTACCTCAAACCCTTGTGATGACCGGGCTGGGTTTGTGCAGCAGCAATTGTGCCTGGCTCTGGGGTGAGAAGGGAATAAAGGACATTTTTTTGACCATCCCTTCCTACCCCCAGGAGCAGGAACAGCTGACCTGTTTTTCCAGGGACTGGCTCCTTTTGCAGTTCTTCCTCCAGGAGCTTTGTAAGGGGCTCTCTCCTCAATGCCTTTCCCCACCAGAGAGGATGGAGGTCCTAAAGGTCCTGGCAGCGAGAAAGCAATGGCAGAACATCCACAGTTACCCTGCAGAGACCTGACCTTAGAGGCTTCACTGTGAGGTTCCACTCCAATCCAAGAAATAAAAAGGACACAGAGATTTATCCCTAGGACAACAGCCTAGGGGCTCCCAAGGGACAAAGAGAGTTTAAGGGACACCAAGGATGGCTGCTGAGGGTGAATCCAACAATTGGAATTGTTGGATCCCTGAGCAGGCACGTCCTGCTCTCCACCTGCTCCAAACACACCACACAGAGCCTGGAGGTGRATGGTGGATGGAAAGGTAAGTGCATTGCCAGCCCCTGGCCCAGCTTCCTGAAAAAAAAAAAAAAAAAAAAAAAAAAAAAAAAAAAAAAAAAAAAAAAAAAAAAAAAAAAAAAAAAAAAAAAAAAAAAAAAATCAGCATTTTCACCAGCTGAAAGGCAAACCCACTGTTCACATTTCCTAAAGAAGTTGAAATCTAAGAATCCATACAGTTACATGAATATTTGCCCCTTAAGGAATGTCGGGGTTTTTGTTTTTTAAAGCTTAAAATAGTTTCACYTCCCCTCCAATATCTTGCTGAAATAGTAAAAAATTCTCAATCTCACTCAAGCTCACAATAAATTATTTTTGCCCTGTATTTACAGCAAGGTCAATTGTTCCTCCCCGGATTTCTTGCATATAATTCATTTGAATRGGGTGGTTTCTATGTCATCTTTAATCTTCTAAATGTATCTTAAGTCCAAATTACAAATCCTAGAAATAAGTGACCCATAATGAATTCTTAACCACAACTTTATGGCAGAACAAATATACTTCTCAAATATGCAAACTGTTAAATGTTTCCTTATCATACTAAAAGTGTGAATTAAATTATAATATGATGAAAAAGTAGCAGTTTGCAGTAATTCCAAATGTGGCAAATCTTCAGTAGTGCATAAAATTATTCAGTGAACTGTGGAAAACATCAGAGCAATTCTAGCCTTAAAGCTTTTCTTCCAACAACCAAAAAGTGCCAAAAACAAGCAAGCATAGCTAAGCATTTCATCTTGGAAGCAGCTTATTGAATTAATAAGACAAGTCAATTAATGTAATGCTCTGTTGCTTCGGGATAAAACATGAAAAGGAAAAATAWGGAGCTGTTTACTGTAGTGAGATCAAGCAACCATGAAGTCTGTAAAGTTAAAGTTGTTCATTTCTCTAAAACCTAAGGAAATGATCAGCACAGCCATTGTACAGACTCACTTTATGTGTGACTCTTGAGCGAGATGTGGATCTTCTGCTGTCCTGACAGGGGTTTAATACCAATTTGCTCCTGTTATGATCTGGTTTGCCTCTCTGCTGCACACATTTGACACTGAATAGCTGATATTACACTGGTCAAACATTGGAACAGCCTGCCAGGGAAATGTAGAACCACCAGCCCTGGAAATGCTCAAAAAACACGTGGATGTGACACAGGGTTTAGGGGTGGGTCTGGCAGTGTCAGGTTAATAGCTGGATTTGGTGATTTTAGATGGTTTTTTTTCCAATACTAATGATTCTGGGATTCTCTGTAGGTTGTGTTTTATGGGCTCCCCTGTGTTTGAGGATGTTTTAGTGCCAACTGCTGAGGAAAGTTACCTCAAAGGTCTGCAGGGTGTTTTCCACAGGTAACATTTAACCTCTGCATTAGAAAGCAGTGAAGAAAATCAGGAGTTGCAGCAGAAACTGTCTGCATTTCAGCAGAGCAGCCTGTGTTTAAATCATGGCAAGACCCTGATAAATTGAAAGTTAAGGTTGGTAATCTCTGCTTTCAGGTCAGTTCCTCAATTTTCATTTACCTTGATGCTGGGCTCGCATGTGCTCAGAAATCCTGATTCCAGGTGTCTGTGGAAAATATCTGAGAAGGATGGAGTCAATTAATGGTGAGCTGCTGTTTTTCCTGTGTAACAGACCCTAGCTTCCCAGAAATCCTCATTATGCAAACTTTGGGCTGGATTTGAAAAAATTAKAATAATCCTGACCGAGAACTTTTCCCGTTGTGAACTCCAATTTGCCAAATCTTCTGCCCAAACCACCACCTTTGATTKCAAGGGATTAATTAGATCAGCCCAAAAGGGCTGCTGGGGGTTAATGAGGACTAGAGAAAGGCATGGCTGCTGGTAGGGGTGAGAGCCTCGATTACTCAGGCACAAGATAACTTTAATTTCTGTCAGCAATTTGTGAAGAACAACCTTCTTCTGCCTGCTTCTTGCACGTGCTTATCCAGACTGTGATGATTTTTTGTCACTTTAGCAGTTGTTGCTTTGCTGCTGTGTCTTTGGGAGTCTGGTGGCCAAACAGAACGGGGGAAATAGCCAAGCTGCTGAGGGAAAACATCGTAGGATGGTTATTCCTCTAGAGCATCTTTGAGCATGTATGCCACCAAACTCTGCTCAAAGAGCAGGTAATTATAGAGAGGTGGAAATGCTTTCTTCAGCAGCAAAGCTTTATTTGGAATGTTGTGCTGTGCTGTGAAGACATAAGTGCTGTTATCACAAATACCCATCAGTCAAATCCAGACTAGAYTAAGAGCAGGGAAAGTTGGGGAATATAAATCTGCTTACTGTGGATCCAGTGCTGAGTAATAAACTTGCCTTTGGCAGAATTAAAGAAAAAACTGGAGGGTGCCCGGAGGTAGCACTGAAAGGCAGTGACAGGTCTCCTTCCCTGTTTCTGTGACAGGTCTCCTTCCCTGTTTATGTTCATTACTAAGATTTAAGTTGCTCTCAGTGTGACCTATCAGCTCCTGTTCGAGAAGTAAAGCTGGTGGAAGATTTGCCTAAGGGCTTAAATCSAAAAGCCAAGTGCATTTTTTTTATTTTAAGAATTTTTTTTTTTAGCTGATCTACAACATTAATTCAGTACTGAGGTTCTTCAGGTTGCTTCAGAATGCTTTAAAGGCAGTTTTGTTTCAAAGATACTTTCAGGGAATATTCTCTTTAAGCAGGGAAGGGCACAGAGACTATTTTTTTAGCGTGTAACTTTTCTTTAGCCTGTAACAATTTCCTAACTGTTCCTCTGCTTTATATCATTGTCTGTGAAGCACCAGGAGGGTTTTAGAGACTTGGGGKCAGATTTGTAAAAACTCTGGACCATTTTACATGGGACATCATGAAGGCTCTACTAGTCTAGACAGCAGAAATTCTGATTTTCAGCATCACCTTGGGCAGGTCTCAGGTTTTATGAGTTTCAATTTCCTGCCTGGAAAGCAGAGGATTCAGTTTCTTTCCTCAGAGCAGCACGGYTTTATAAAGTACAAATATTTGTGCAGTTAAGTGCTTTGGCTGTGTGAGCCTCTGAGAGAAGGAACCATAAATATGTGTCAGGCCTATGATCTGAATTCAAACCGGTGAACTAGAAAAAGTGTTGACAGCCTGAAACCAACTGCCCTGTACACACATCTCCTTCTGTCTACCTGAAAGATTATTTGTGGAATGTGTTTCTATTTTTCTCTGACAAAAAATAGAATACCAGGCAAAGAAACATGACCCATTTCTTTGTCAGGCAAGCTCTAWACCCTGCTTACTGGGATGTGACTGAGGTATTGATAAAAGAGAAGCTCATTTCAGGCCACAATATTCACCCTGCCCTTGAAGAAGAAACAAAGCCTGCTACGTCCCGAGGAAATGGATGTGCTTTCCAAGCCAAAGTGTGTTTGTCACCTCCACAAGTTGCCTGTGATCTGTAATTATGTTTGAAGCATACAGTGAAACAGGTAAGTGGCAAATGAGGAGAGTTAGGAGTGTAACTAWTCATTTTATAATAGGAAAACACACAAGCAGTGCACCACTGGCAGTGCCTGAGCACTCTGCTAACACTCAATCAATAGGTCTGATAAGAGCATCACTCATCATAAACTGCTCCACCTTCAGCAGTTTCTCATGGTCCTTTCTCTGTGTGGTGCCAGGTCTGGGTGTACATTGTGCTGCTCGTGATGTTGGCCTTAGGGTGGACTTCCCTCAAGGCCTTTTTTTTTTTTTTATTTTTTATTTTTGGTATAGCATATTTGAAACAATATCAAGTCATACCACACTGAGCTTTTTATTAGCAGAGATTTTTTGGACAGAAGCACATAATCTAGATTTTCTGAATTGATAGGCAGATGGTAGCTACTTTTTTTTTTTCTTTTGGGTATTTTTTTTCCATCTTGTACATTTTAGATTTACATAACTTGATTTCACACATCTGAAGAACACTGACATAAATCTAAATTTATCTTCGATGCATTTACAACTATTCTTTTTTAAAAAAATAACTTCCTGACGTATCTCTGGTTAGACTTCTGCCAAAAAGCAGRAACTTTAATTTTCTCCTCTGTTGACATAAATACCTTTTAAAATTATGCAGAGAATGGCACGACTGTCACATTCCCATGAGGATTTGAGGACCATTCACTCCACCACTGAAACACATTCGCTTTCCATCAGCCAGGGTGAGTAGCTCTGACATCTTCCTGCTCCACCCTGTGCTACTGTGAATATCTCCAAAATTCAGAATCTTTGTCACTCTAGGCTGGCTGAATTTCTTTTTATTACTGTTTTCAATTTGGTTCCCAAAAACAATGAAGGTTAGTTGCATCYGACTCTTAATTGGACTTCACGTTCTATTAGTCATTATTTTCGCAAAGGCCTTAATTCCCCTCTAAAACATTTTAATTAAAACAGCAATTTCTCAGAGCCCGCACTTCACGAGCAGATTTTTCGCAGCAACTTCAAAGGGACGCAGATGTTTACTGAATTTGGTGGGGTGGTGTTTGAGGCTGCCTACTGGCAAAGAAAAACTCATAAACATCTCTAAGAAACTTTCCTGTGGTAATGACAACATTTCCTCCTGATATTTTAGCAAGTCTAATAAATCCCAATCTCGACAGGCAGATTTCATGGGCACGGCACAAGTTCTGTTATCTGTTCACAGAATGAGCCCTGTCAGATGCTGTGGGGTAAAAACCTCCCAGTGGGGACACCCTGGGCTGTGGCAAAATGTACAAGAAGCCATATATTTGTTTGTTTGTGGGGCTTTTCTTACAGAGAATCAGTAAATTGGAAATAAGGAAACCAAAGTTCAATTTCTGCTCAGTTTTCCACAAATCTCCCATGTGATTATGGGCAGCCATTTAGCTTTGTGTGTCTCAGTTTCACCTGGTAAAGGGCTGATAACATATCCTGGTTTTGAATGGATTTACCCGCTGTTCCATCTCCCAGTGCAGCAGGGGGTATTTGAGGGGGTCTYGTTTAGGTAAAATTCAGAAATGTTAAATGTTTATTTTGGAGGAGTTCCTCTTTACTTGTGGCAGGCGAGCCTGGAGCTGCTCTGATGATCCCATTTGGGGTAACCAGGGCAGGTAGGGCTCCTCTCTGCACTGAGGTGATGGAACTGGGGACACATGGCCATTGCAAACCACCTCAAAAATAGAGCAGGGCCCAAAAAACACCTGGCCTGTCCAGCTGGGCCAGCAGGAGGAGGGTGCTCTCCAGGTGCCAGGACCTGCACTGGGTGGTGAGGCTCCTGCTCCTTTCTGTGCACAGAAACATCACAATCTTAAGGCTGAAAATGACCTCTAAAATCATGAGATCCAGCTGTTAACCTCACACTGCCATCTTCACCACTAAACCATGTCYCCAAGTGCCACATTGAGTCCCTTTTTTCCAGGGATGGTGATTCTAACACTTTCTGGGTAGCCTGTTTCTTCTCTGAACTCTCTCCATTCACATTTTTGAAGGGGAGATAATAGAAGAATTTGGAAACAGCCACTGTGAGCATCAGGCAAAGACCTTGGAGAGCCAGCACGGAATATGGCGTGACACGTCSTGTAGCTGCTTTAATCTACAGCATAATTACAGTGACAATTTCTGCCTCTTGAAGCATTGGGATTGAAGTGGTTACCCTGAAGGWGAAAGAAAGTTAGTGGGAGAGAATTTCAACCAAATCTAGGCTGGGAAGTGCAGCACTTGCTCTGCATTGGATTAAAAGTGATCAGCATGGCCAAAGGCATCCCGTGAGAGACAGGTGAGCAGACTGAAAGGAAATTGGAAATATTAAAGGAATGGAGSCTGACTGGACAGAACTAGTTTCACAATTCCCTGTTCCTCTTTGATTTGGTAGCATTAGGCAGGCTGAAGGGTAGATTCTGCAGACTTATGCGTGACAGCAAGACATTTTTCCACACCGATAAATCCCCTGAAATTAATTGGACCACTCACAAAAGTGCCTGGGAATGTGAGCTAGGCTGGCACGTTTCAACCCTCAGATCTGATCTTCCTTCAGCAGTGCCAGGGCCGGGCTGCCCCATGAGCAGCCACAGCTCAGCCAAAAACGAGAGTTCAGATGGCTCTCAGTGACCTGGTCAAGCTCTCTGTGGACACATTCTGGCTGAGGAGCAGCTCAGCTCAGCTGRATTCACCAGAGCAAGGAACAGATCGAAAATAAACTGAAGGAAACTGCTCTGAAATGAAAGGAGGGCTCAGACACAGGTTTGTGCTCGCCACAAATTGTTGAGCGTTTGCTGCGCTGTGGAATTGCCTACGTGTGTGCTTTGAGCTGGTGGCAAATGCTCTCAGGGAGAATTAGCCTGGCCTGCAAGGAGGGAAATTTAAATTTAAACTTAAATTTAGGTAGCTCTTGCAAGTGTGCTGTGAGATGAGAGCACAAAACCAGGTGTCCACAGAGGCATTTGCTGGAGCTGAGGTGCCCGTTCTCCGATTGCAAATGTGCTCCTGGAAAACCAAACCAAACATGAAAAACTCCCCTCACGTGTTGGTCTGGAAAGAAATAGCTTTGTTGTTGTTGCAAGGARTTAGTAAGCCAACAATGCAAAGCTTTGGAGGTGGTTACTGGGTTTTTACTGGAGTCTCTACGAGCTATACAAAGTCTGACGACATTGTACGTACAGTACATCTTTAATAAGAAGGGAGCTCACAGTCTACCAAACTCTGCCAAATAAACTTTTAATACATACTGTACTTCACTCAGTAGTTGTCCATCTCTTCTTCATGGAATATCTAACAGCTCTAAAAATATTTTCTTGGAGGAGGATAGAATTATCATYGTTATATATCAATCAAGTATGGTTAATGAAGCAAAGCCAGCATGCTAGTATTGCACAAGGGGAAAAGCCTCCAGAACACAAAGTGGAACAACAAATGCCCTCAAAATTCTGCYGAAGGGAGCAGGAAGCTCTGGATGCTGCATCGGTAGGATTCGTGTAGCTCTTAGGCGTCCTTGTACCACAGCAGGTTTGCTTTGCCTCTTCACTGCCACATTTCTCTCTCAAACAAGTAGGGAACTTCCAGACCATTGCAAAAAAAGGAAAAAAAAAAATTACAGCAGCTGCAGCAAAGTGTGGTACTATTCAATTTCTTGAAGAGTGAGGCTTTTATTTCAAAATATCATATATTAATATATATATATTTCTATATATATATATACTTTAACTGGTATAAAGTAAATTGTAGATCCAAACTTATAGTGTTGTTTGTACTTCGCAATCTTGGAAACTTTACCAAAGGAACCGCTTCCTTCGTATTTTATTTTCAGCTGTCAAAAATCAGGGGCGTTATTTCCACCGAATCCTTTCTTTCGCACAGTAAAGCCACTGTTGTTTTCTGGTAAACAATCAAAGTGCAAATAAGAAATCCATTTGGCTTGTAARTGCTGAGATGGTTTTAAACTTTCAATACTTTGTCCTCATAAATCAGCAGGGCTTTCACTGTCTCCGTGCAGATGCGGGCGCTCTGTTAAGTCCTTGGGTGGATCTGCAGCGAGAAAATTGAAAAGAGTCAGTTATGCATAATATGTTTGGTTTTTTAATACATTATTTTGGGAAAGAAAGAGCCGGGCTCTGTGGCACAAAGCTGATAGATGGAGCTGAGTTTGAATGAAGTATGGGAGGGRTGAGTGTGTCTTTTAGTGCTGCAAGGGTGTAAAAATAAACAAAAGGCAGAACTTGAGCCAGCTCCTGCCTCTGGGAGAGGAGCTGGTGTTGTTGGAGAGCCCAGAATCACAGAATGCCYTGGTTTGKCAGGGACACCTTCCACCACCCCAGGGTGCTCAGAGCCCTGTCCAKCCTGRCCTTGGACACTTCCAGGGATCCATCCAGCCCTTTGCCAGGCCCCTGGGTCAGCAAGGAAACTCACATTGGCTTGAAAACCATCGGGGTCAGCCTTTAAATCAGATTATTATCTAAACTCAGGGTGATCTGATTCAATGCAGCAGTACTGGAGCAAGAGAGATTGAGATCCAGCCAGTTCAAACTGAACGAAATCGAATCCCACTGGTTAAAACTGAAACAAGTGGTTTGAACTGGATTCAACCCCTCAAAACCAGTTTGGGCCAGATTAAACTGGTCAAAAAAGGTTAAAAATAGTAAAAACCAGTTTAAAGCAGTTCAAACCAAATCAGACCTATCAAAACCAGTTCAAACTGGCTCAAGCTGGTCACAATGAGTTCAGAAGGGTCAAAACTGGTTGAAACTGGTTGAAACTGGTTGAAACTGGTTAAGCTGGATCAAACCACACTGTGACAGAAGGCACAGGCTGTGAGGCTGGAGAGAGGCTTTGAGCTGAGCTGCTCTGTTTGTCCCCAGCTGCTCAAAACTTTAATTTCCATCTTGTGGAATAYCAGCAGCATCCAGCCCAAGATGCTGCTCTTCTATTTCCCCTGGTTCCAGTTGCTGTGCTGAAATGTGAGGATGTGACCTCCAGCTGGTTCTAGTACAGCTCCAACGGGCCCACTTTTTGAGGAAAGCATTAAAAGTTATGTTCTTAAATTAAAACAAACAAAAAAAAAGGAGTGACTAGGGATTAAAAAACCATTGAAACTACTCCAAAAATTGAATGACAAAATTATTTCTTTCCAGTGTTTGTCACCTGCCTGACCATCAAGAGAAAACAAATCAATTTAAGAAAGCTGTGAGTTTTATAACTTTGGCTTAAAAAACTTTATTAGTGAGCTATGCTAAAGGGCTAAAAGCAGAAATAAATGCATGAAAAGGAAAGAATAGAGGATGTGCTGGCAAAGACTCCACTGAGTCTGTTGTCCACCTCTTTCTGACATTAATCAGTATTAATTACGTCTGAAAACCAACCACGAAGTTATGCACTACCCTAGAAAGTTATATATAGTGTATATATATGTATTCATAAATATAAATGTATACATGCACACATGCTTAAATGTGATTTACTGTGGGCCTGGAAGAATGTCCTAATGGGCATCCTAATCCCAAGAATCACAAATGTGAATGTTTTCCTTGTCAGGACAGCAGCTGCCTAAYGTAAATGTATTTAGTGTAAGGAAAAGCCTTCATTAAAACAGTTTACAGTTTACAGCCTGTGGAGACTTCTGTAGTTTCTGCCTAATCACCACATAGAGAACTGGGATCCTGACTGATTTGTCTCRTTTCTTCTGCTTTCTTAACTTCCTTAACTACATAAATTACACATACATGGCCCAGTCTTGGAACCTGGACTGTGGTCAGGGCACATTATGTCATAATATCATTCTCTGCTGCCATCTGAAATGGCAAAACAAAACAAAAAACAAAGCCTGTTTCAGGATCTGATTGCTTCCATTATTTTATATTTATGTTGCTAGACTTGACGCAGTGGTAGGGATTCGAGCAAAGTTTCAGGGACTAAGAAGCAGAATTTTTCCTTGGAAAATGCAAGAGACAGTTGCTGAGCGCATCATGTCATGTTGCCTTTGTCAATTGGGTTCTGTAATGATATTTTAAAGCAACAAAGCAAAATTCTACTGGAAGCAGCACCATAAGGTAGTCCCCTCACAAGCTAATTAAAATAACTCCTGTGGGTAAATGAAGAAATATTTTTTCCGTTATGAGGACTCACTCTGCAAGTATTTAATTTAAATGAAATACAATAATGCATACTGAATAGATTGGACCATACATCTGCATATTAATGAAGCTGCTAAATTTCTAGCAATCACTTCTATCGCCTAAAACCAGTTTATWTGATGAGGACTGGGGGAGTTAAGAGCAGGACAGCTTCGCTGAGGAAAGAAAATGCAATTCCTCAATTATATAACTTGTAGACAGGCTGCAGAAGGACTGAATGATTGTATAAGATGCTTCATGTTGCTTCWTAGTTCTTCCACATAATTTTCCTCCATTTTAACTCCCCAGCTGCCTCACTGGAAAGGACATGTAGTGAGTTTTTGTGGTTTGGGATTTTTTAATTGCTCTTCAAGGCACAGACATTAGGAAACAACCTTCCAGTGTTGGTGCAGTGTGAAGAGATTGACTGTGGGCACAGAAATTTGCAGGAACAACACTGAAGGAGAAACTGAATCAGGGAATCCCAGTTCCCTCCATCCTTCCTCCTTTGCTTCAGGAGGTGATAAAGACATCATATGGATCCTGATTTTGGGGGCCACTTACTGCTYCCTGCAAAGAAAACCTCTTAAGTCAGTAGATCTGATAATTTAATGTGTTGGTGTGGCAGAAGGGACTGCTCCAGAAATGAGGATTGGAATAGGAATCATTCATCTGGGGTAGATCCTATGGAGGGAAAGAATTCAGATGGCAAGGGGATCAATTAGGGTAAAACCTCCTTCTTCAACAGAAGGCCTAGCAGGCATAAAAAATGACTGGAGTTAGGATTGGAGAGAAAGGAAGAAGTCAGGAAATCACAAGACTAAGCTGCATGTTCCTGTGAATCAGAAACTCGGCATGAGCATGTAGAATTTCTCATCAAACAGGGAAAAAGTTCTTGAAAATTCGCTCTTTTTCGTTTACCAGGTTTCAAAAGCTATTTTTCAATCCACAGGAAATTAACATTTATATACTTATAAAAAAATTTTGAGTTGACAACCGTGCAATTTTCTTGGAAAAAAAATTCAATCATGGTATGAAAATAAGTTAATTAAACAATTAAAATTGTTGAATACAGGCATAGGTGGCAGCTTTAAGACAATGGCTGTGAAACAGTTGCACATACAAAAGAAAAGCTAGAGTCTATTCCTGAAAAACACTTTTGTTCTCTAAGTAATCTCCTCGTGGGAGTTTAGGCAGCTCATTCACACTCTCTGCATTCCTGTCTCTGCCTTTTCCTGGCACACTGTGCTGAAAGCTGTCCTCACCTGTTGGCCTGGGTTACCTGAGGCTGCAGCATCTCAAGGGCTTGTCACTGATGGGTTTGTGGGGTTAGAGCTGCTCTGAAGTGAGACCTGAAGTGCAAACAGGGAGTTGAGTCCTCTGCTACAAACCCTTGTACAGCTGCTGATCCAGATGTGGCCTGGAACGGCCATGAATGGGTGTAGGATCCAGCAGATCCCTTTGAGATAAAATTCCTCTCTTTAGCCACCACTAAGGGACTCGGTGATGTGCATTAGGGTTTTTTTTTTGAGGTGACAATGTCTATAAGAAATGTCTTTAAAGTCATTGAAAACAAAAAAGAACTTTACTTTCAGCTGACCAGCCTGATCCATATGAATTTTCACTAAGTAATGGCCAGAAATACTGGGTGAGAATGACAGAACTTTAAGACTTTTACAGCAGACATGACAATGCAAAACACATGGGTGAGCAATCATGAGTGATTCTCTTTCCTGTCAGCACCTCCTGGGTGYAGACAGAAAGGACACTCACTCTGGTGGTCTTGATTTTATTGCCGGTCGCGCACATCCATCCGGAATTGTCGGGCAATGTCTTGCATTCCTCTCCTTCTAGGCAGGGCTCCATCTCACACCACCACTTCCCAATCACTATAGAAGCTGAAAGAGAAAAGACAGTGCTCACAGCTATGTTATAACCAATAAATCTAATTAAATAAGGGGTCATTTGAGGTCTCAAGGGTCTAATGCTGCAGTTAAAAGGCAGAGTGTCCCATCAGATGGAGTTTGGTTGTAAGGATTTCATCTTTARTTCTTGTTTGRSRTTCTGTGCTGCCTGAGACAAGGCARGTCTAAAGRGATTTCCCTCAGAATATTCTCTASGTCTTCAGGACTCCTAGCTCCAYGTACTCCARGTAAACTGGAACTGGCTTGACTTCCAGTACCTGCAGCTGGCTTTTTGGGATTTTAACCACAAATCTCTCCAGAATTATTTGAACCCATGGAGACTTTTAGCTTTCCCAGTATCCCATCACAGAAGTATCACAACTARGAATAGAGGGTAAGGAAACACTGAACAGCACCAGAAATTCTTGTTGAAACACAATTATGAATTTTATAGAAACCATATTCTCTCTAGCAGTAACTTTTAATTTCCCAGTATTTAACACTGTAAATAACGGCAGTGTTTGGACCCTGTTGYTTGAATTTAATTGGCACATATGTTTACAACCTTGAATGTACCTTAATGAAGTTTCTTGCCTGGGAATTGCTATCTGACCGTATCCTTAACTGTATCTTAATGACATTTTTTGTCTGGGGATTTTGATAAACTTTAGCTAACCTTGCAACTGTGACGAGTTGGCTCATGAGTGGCTCTTTCTGTGGCAAGAATTAATTTCATGGTTGCACTCAGGGAGCCTGTCAAAGCTTTCTGCACAGTCACTCAGAGAGAGATGCTTAACCCATTCTTCTCATCACTCAAGGCTGCTTCAAGCCCACAAAATAACTTTGAAGCAGCTGCCTACCCTATATATACATWTATTAATATATGTAYACACCAGCTGACTGCCATTCAGCTCTGCAAAATGCCCTGTTGGGCACGCATTGATTTAAGGATATTACAGAGATTATAATTAAATTTTTGAATACAGAATTGAATAGAACAGTTCAGTTTTTCAGTTTGAGGGGCCCTGCAATGATCAGATAGCTCTCAGTGTTGTCTTTCCTGGTGCTTYACACAGCTTATATCTGATTTTTATCATGTAATGTATAATTTCTCCATATAGACAAGACACAAAAAAAACCCACTTTACACCTGTGCTGGCAAAGCAGTTTGATGATGCTGTTCACACACCTTTTTCAGAAGGATATCATTAATGCTGCTAACAGCAGAGAAAAGAGATCTCTCTCTTTGCTATGCATGAAAAGGCAYGAGGGCTGAAGCTGTGCTCTAATAATAGACTGTGCACTGGGCAAACTGAAAAACCATATCCTGTTAAACACYG
The DNA here is from genome assembly GCF_030028575.1 of Malurus melanocephalus. Lineage (NCBI taxonomy): Eukaryota > Metazoa > Chordata > Aves > Passeriformes > Maluridae > Malurus > Malurus melanocephalus. The sequence goes on along the minus strand of NW_026623296.1, from coordinate 976,701 downwards.
GCCTTCAGAGCCACCACCAGAGCAGAGCATCCTCAGGATGGGTGAGAAGAATCCTGTGACATGGAACTGAAAGTGATAATCATAATTATTTACTGGGAGCTGTGCATTAAACCACCATGGAGAAGGATCCTATGGTGCAAGGCACTAAAACCCACAAAAAAACCCCCACAAACCTGAAAACCCCACAAACCTGAACGCCCTGACCTGGGGAGTTCACAGTGTAAAACAGACATATGGGGTGAATGCAGACTGAGGGGCAGCAATGCTGCTCATAGCAATTGAAATGMTCTCACTGCTTACTGATGATGTTAAATGCAGCCCAGGCATTCAGATCTTGACCTTGAAAAATARTCAGATGCAAAGTTAGTGCTGAACCTTAATGGTAACTGATTCATGTAGTGGTGTGCAGGTTTTAGTATATACAAATATATATAAAAATCTGTAGTGATATATGTTTTAGTATATATGTATATATATATATATATATGAATAATATATATATAAAAATATATAAATTATAGATAAATATAAATATAGATAGATAAATAAATAAATGAATCTGTGCAGTTACACCCAAGTGTCCATCAGGTGAATACCCTACACCACTGAAGACCAGGCTCCTTTTATAATGGGGGAAATTAAGGCCATTTGCAGATGAAAAGCTCCTCTTTGTCTCTAATATGCTAGAAGGTAAAATTCTTTGTAAGTCTGAGGCACTACAAACACTGTGGTCTAGTCCTCAGCCCCACACCATGSCAGGGGCATCCAAAATCCAAAGAAAATTGCTTTCTTTGAGTCTTGTGTTTATAGGTTTTCTCTTCTATTAAGAGCCTTTTAATCTTTAGGAGCAGTTATCTTTCTTGGGCACTGCTGATCCTTTGAGTTCTCCCTGATTTCAAAGTTTTACACCTCCAGCTCTGTTCAAAGAGGGAGGGAAAAGCTTTAAAATGAATCACAGTTTGCAGCATTTGAGAGTGGGCCACCTGCACAGGGAGTGGGGAATCTTCCCCAGGGAAAGGATGCAGCTTCTCCCTGTTTGGGGTCTGTCACTCTGAGCTGAGCCTCTTTTATAAACTCTAGTAATAAAAAACTCTAAACATATCACCAATGGAGCTGGGAAGAAAAGTGACTTTCTTCAGGAAATTCTCGAGATTTTTTTTCTGGCTCGATTCACATGGTTTTAAAAATAAAAAAAATCATTGTTTGCAAAACCTTAAAATAATTTTGATCAAAATATTTAACTTTTGATGTATTTAGTCTGCATGGATTARCAAACACAAAAAAGCATTTGGTTGAAATGGCATTTGCAAATCGTGTGCTCCAGAAAAATAAAGTACAGATAAGAAATCTGGAGATTAGATAAAATATAGGGRAAAAGCAATAAAATAGCTTATATTTTCTCATGTTTACACAATTCTATTGCATTTTAAAACACATTTGTTCCCAAACATAGTGCCCAAAGCCTTAGGTGGCTGCAGGGAATTGCCAGTTTAGTTCAGATTCAGTGGGATTCAGCCTCCAAAGTTCAGGAGAACCTTTGGAGGTTGCTCAAGGGCAGTGACCGTGCTCTGATTTGCTCCTGTGCATCGTCTGGAGCACAAAGTTTTGATGCATGAAGGCAGCTGGATGAGAAAGTTTTCCTCTTGAATTTCAGTATCAAAATATTGTATTAAGGGACAGCAGAAATGAACTGAACACCTTCATATATCTGCACCTAAAAGATCAAATCAACATSGAGACATTAATTGTTAAATCATTGTCCTCTTGGATCAAACAAAATTTGGAAAAAATACATGATCTATTTGATTAAAGCTGCGTGTTGAAACTCCTGAATTTATTATGTTTCACATTTCTCAGTCTTTATGTTCTTGCATTAAACYAAAGCTACTCAGTTGTTCAAAGCCCTCTTACAGGTGATTAACAGACATGGACAGATAAAWTATTCACACACAGCCCAAATATTTACAGGCACTTGCTTCTGTCATGTTTGCTACTCTTGTGTGTAGAAAAAAATGCAAAGTTTGTTTTTGCAGCTAAAATTCTCCTTTAACTTTTCTGCATTTGAGTTTAGGAAATTGCTTTAAAAATATGACAGACCCTCCATGGYAATAAGAATAAAGACATTATAGTTAACAATGTAACAATAAGGCCATCCTCACAGAGTAATAGATAGCTTTAATTCATGTTTATGGAATACCCTGAAATATGAAAACAGAGCAAAGTACCATCATGCATTTTTCAACAGTTTAGAGGGAACATGCCATGTATTAAAATGTTCCAAGATTGCTTCTGCAGTTGCCATTATAAAGCCACAGCCGCTCTCTTTTTGCCTGTGATAAAGTGCACGCATTTTGTTTATATAAGAATTGAATACAAAGGAATGGAGATATTAGATTGTGGTTCYTCCTGATCATAGGTATCATGTAACWGCAAGGRATAAGAAGCAGAGCTCATTTTCAAAACCAGTGCCACGCTCATTGTAGGATGGGGAAGTTTTCCCTGTAAGTATTGAGCATTCTGCTTTAATCTCGTTTCCACCAGCGAAGATTGATATAAATAAAATTTAAATAGAGAACACATTTCACAGATGTCAGAAGTGAAAAAGACTTTGTCAGCTTAATGAAAAGATATCAATTTTCCCCACTTTATTCAATGTATTGTGAGTCATTTTCTAAATGGATTAGATTAAAGGAAAGTTCAAACTCCCCGTGAGAGATTCTTGTGCTGATGGAGATTTTGGCAATAGCAACWGCACAGAGGTGGGTAAAATCCTTCAAGTAGTTTGGTTTATTTTTTTTTAAAGGATATAAACTAGAATGGGAGAAACTGTAACCCTGTGCTCACCTATCCCTTATAAAACAAAATCTCAGAGAATTGAATGAGACATGCAGTTTCTCTTAGTTTATTGGGATGTCACGGGGAGCAGAATGAATTACAGGGGTGGGAAACACACTTTCTGAGAAAACTGGACTGAAAGACAGTGTCATATGAAGGGTTATGGATTTCATAAACAGACTGAGATAGCCGCCACTCTGGGAGCTGCAGAGCAGTAATCTGATAAATTAAAGAATACAAATCCGAAACAAAAGATTTCAGGTGGAATATTGCTATCTAGGAGAAGTACAGGATGTTTCCTACAGGGAGTTCCAAACTATCAAACTCTCTGCCTTAATTCAATCTTAATTTTAGRAGTATCAATCTAATGCTCCTGCAGTGCAATGCTTCACAGACTTTGATAACAAACCTCTCACCACTCTGGGAAAATGGACATTGCTCCTGTTCAAAATACAAGCACAGTGCAATCAGTCTGGCAAGTGGTGTCTCATATCYCTAATTGCCTCAAATTCAGTCTTGCTGAGTTAATTTAATATTTTTTAATTGTAGTAAACATTAAAAAGACATCAGCATGCTAAACAACTTTTTTTTTTTTGAACACTCCGATCTTTGCAACATTCTCCAGGTTATTTTTTTACAGTGTTTTATTAATTCACTGGCAGAATCTTGAAAGAATTGAAGATTAATTTTTTTTTCCATTCAGAATTCTTGACTCTCTATATTCAGTAGCCAGAGTAAGGTATTTTTAAGAGTGAATTACCTGTCTGAACAACGCTGTGGRCTGCACCATTAAATACGAAAGGACAGATTAGATGCAAAAACTCCATGAACAATTTCCTTTTAAGATCTGCATAAACCAGCAAAAAAGGGTGCTAATTCRACAGCATGGGAAGACTCACTAGTGAAAAACCACTTACATTGCCATTTCCTAGCAGCAGACATACTGTTAGGTAAATTAGGAAAAATGACATAAACACATCGTGTACTTCCCCTGTAACAATGTGACTAATAGAGGTGTGTTGGCTAATGGCCTGAGAAGCAGAAAYCCCCAAGGTTTGTTTATTCTCAGCTCTGCTGCTCACTTTCTCTATTACTCCAGGTAAATCATCTCCTTGCTATACCAGTTTTCCATCTGCAATTTTATTTACTTAAGAGGATGAGTTATTCTTGTCCTCTTTCCTTGTAGGTTCCCCATTGTCTCTCCTGACCTGCTGAACTTTCACACTGAATTGCACGAGTTTGGGCTGACTTTTTTACAACATTTGTACAACTTGAAGAATGGTGTCTTGGATAGGCTGTTTTTTCCATGTATTATGAAAATAAATGATAACATTAAAAYTATGTGAAGTGCTGCCAGAAGGTCCTTAAGCACATTCCTGCCTTTGAGCTTAGCAGAGATGGTCTGTTAAAGAGCAGATTTCACACAAAATAGATTTTGCCAAGGAATTTCTCAAAGCTGTTCAGCTTGGGAGTGTCAAATGCTGCAGCTTGGTCATTTTTCCACATCCCTTTCCTTGCACCCCTGGAAACGAATGCTGCTTAGACAAAAAGCTGAGGGGCACCCATAGRTGAAGGAGGACCAGGATCCCTCGTGGGCAGCACCTTCATGGTGAGKGAATGTGCTCTGAGCACCTGTAAAGTGTGTAAAACACTGATTTGTTAGCTTGGGGCACAGGTAAAAGAACTGCAGAATTTGCATAACCACGTTCTGAGTCAGGTAGATCTCAGCAGCAATGTACAGCACRAGGAAAAGAAATCAAAGATTTTCTTGGCCTCTTGCAGTTTAACTTGTTTAACTTTTCRAAGTCTGGGGTTTTAGGTTACACAAAGATGAAGGCAGCAGGAGCTGTCAGGCTGGGAATTCTCTTGGGGCACTCTTAGGAGATACCAGCAGGTCCCAGGCCAGTTGTGCTGGCAGCTAGGTCTCAGCCCTACTCTCATTTAATAATCCTGTCCTCAAAGGATATTATAGTCTTTTTAAAGCTGTAATTATTTCCCATTCCACTGAGCTCAGACATGACTGAAGCTTGACACTTTTTCTCTGAAAGTCATGGATCATAGTTGATATTCTAACTGAACCCTCAGCACATTATCCATCAGGAAACTTGGTTTCTGCAAAGGGAAGGCAGAGCAAGCCTCRACAAAACAGATTTTTGCAGATATCTGTGGCAGAGAGAAAGGACATGGAATGATAAAATAAATCATGTATGATAAACTTGTCTTCCCAAAAGTGCACAATGTATTCTATGACCTTCCAGAGTGCTAGGACACAGTCTCATATTTTTTTCTTGGAATTTCCTGAATTCTTGCACTGCAACATATTTACCAGGCAAGCATCAAGCTGCCACCTTGATTTATAGTTTGTTCTGTGTGAGTTCATTGGTGTTTGACACAACCTCTCTGCAAAGACAGTGGGGCCATTGGAGAGCAACCTGCTGATGCTAATGAGTGTTAATGAGCCTAATGAGAACATGAAATTCAGCATTCAGGGGGCTGATGTGAGTGCAGGTGACTGAGGACCCCCTCCCAACCTGTCTGGGGATCTTTTGTAGCTTAGGGACACCCATTGCTGCTATTTATTACTCAAGTCTGGAAATGCATCCACCCTTCCCTGCAGAACAAAGCTGAGACCGGGCTGCTGAAATATTTGTGCAACAAAGCAGTGTTATTTACACCCTCATTGGCTTCAGATCACCCAGTGAAAGCTTAATCTTATTGCTATATATTTAATGAAATGCCAATGAAATGCAACATATTTATACACATTTGGAAAGACAAMAGGAAGCTACTTAAAAAAATTCACAGAAGTATTTCAGATCAGGGTTGAGGACTGGTGTGCCATCAAAGAAGGAATATAWCTCCATGCAATATTATTTTTTTCAGGAATAATAATTCATGAATAAAGTAAATTAATGAGTGGGAATGCAGAGGGAGAAGAGTCAGGCTGGGAGATGAAGATTAAGGTGGGACACAGAGGTTTGTGGGTGGCCTTGCAATGCTTTTCCTCCAGTGGCTGCTGGGACCCTAAATCACATTTCTACAGAAACCTGCAATCTGTGTTTAGTGTGTGATCCAACAGTTACTGGAGAAACAGGGAAAAAAAACCCCTCAGTTTCTGCAGACTTCAGACCAAATCTGTAAAAGTTGCCATTTGCTCAAATGTGAATTCCYTGAGCTGTGGGTGTTGGGTTTGGGGATGTGGAAGGGAAAAGCTGCGAGATGGGCTCCGAAGGGTGAAAAATCTATTGTGAAATCCTGACTGAACGTGGTGCCAGAATCACAGCTGAGCTGCAAAACACTCCATGAAAGAACTCTGGAAATGAATAAATTATATAACTGTGATGCATTTATAAGGCATAACAAAGCATGCATAATATATTGGAGGGTTATCAGTTATGAAATTAAATCCTGGGTATGAATTGTGTWGTGTTTCTCTCTTGTTACCATAGAAGCTCTCATTAATAGAGAAGATTCCTGTAAATAAACATACATAGAAAATTATTGCATTGAATCTGCAGAAATTAATAGGATATAATGTGATTATATATCATCAGTCAATGAAAAATACCTTTTTCTGGGTTTTATATATGTTTTTCCAGTGGAAAATGATTTTTTGTTTCTGTTTTCCTTTTGAAATTCAAACTATTATATTGTCCCTGTTTTCCTCTGTGAACAATACGAARTTCTCTGTGCTCTAAAGACCTGTGGCTGGAATCCTAAATTTAGAAAATATTAAAATATGTGGCTGAGGCTCCAAGTGTCTCTGCAATAGTGAGAGATGTCAGGTGGGTCCCTGATGCTGGAGATGGCAAGGGAGGGCAGGAAAAGGGGCAAAGAAATGAARACACAAAAGAACCTGAGCAGCAAAAAGGTGAAAGAGGGCAGGATCGTTTTCAAAAGTTCTTTCAACTCAAACCCTTCTGTGATTCCATGGTTCTGGATATCAAGGAATTTTTGGGAAGAGAGACTGCTGAAAGGTGTGAAGTACTGGAAACCATCTGCCATTCTCCCCTTGAAAAGGATGGAGAGAGGATAATTAKCAGAGCTGGAAGGTTCCTGAAGCAAAATAACCCTTAATTTTGAGCTGCTGTAAGCATCTAATGCCCTAAAAGGGTCCCASCAGTGCAAGGCCCTGCTGGTGTGGTCACATTTCTATCCAAAACACCCACAAACAGAACCCTCTGTCCTGTCTAGTAGCAGTAAATCTGCCCAATTTCTCAACAACTGGAGATTAAAACACTTTTGAGCTGTAGCTGAAGCTTTTGTGCTTGACCTGTTGTCTCATAACACATTCTCGGTAGGTCTTTTCCCCCTAAATGTCCTGCAGCCTAATAAAACATATGCAAACCTATTATCCAATGGACACATATCCCACAGCTGCCTTTTGCAGGTGGCTGGCTGATTTTCAGAGTGCAGCACTGCAGGTCAAAGCCCTGATGAACCCCAGCCCTGGATGACCCAGGAAAGGACGGGAGCAGCYCTTTGCTGCTCTCTGTACCCACCAGACAATTTCAGCCCAAATTCACAGAAATTTGTTTATTCAAAGCTCCCCCAAACCAAACTCCCCCTGCACGGGGTCAGGTGCCCTGTGCTCCCGTTGCAGGGATGATTCCATGTGAAAGGAAAATGAAGGGAGGTTTTCTTGTCCTAATGATGGCACTCTGAACTCGCACGTGGAGTTTGCTGCTTTGTGCACAGTGGTACCCAAAGGCAGAGCCTGCAAATTTCCTCAGAAGGGAGTTTACTCAACTTGCAATTATCTCTGCTGGAAAAAGACAATAAGGTCCGAATATTTAGACCAAATAAGGTCCAAATTCACTTCCATTAATTGGGAATTGCTGTGGTGTGAACACACACCTATAGAGAACTTACATCTCCACAGTCCAAAAGAGCACATTTAAAAATCCTTGTTGAGGAAGTTGTTTTCAAAGGTTAAGTTAAATGAGCCRACTGGCACTACACAAGGTAATTACTGATTTATTAAAAGGGTTGCATTCATTCAGTTATCTTTGTTCTGTGATGTAAGACAAATGTAATTTTGTTTCAAAGATTAAAGGAACATTTGTTTTTTGTAAACAAATCCCTAGCTGCTCTTACAAATTTCATCATGCATAATCTTGACATGATAGATTGGGAGATATTTCAGTGCAACAGTGCCAGCGCAATTGGAACAAGAACTGCGAGACTGAACAAAAAATGATGAATTGAGCACACGATAYTTTGTATTTCATATCATAGCTTAATTACTGCTTCAATATGCATGGAATAAGAGAAGTAACTCAATTATAAAAGCTTATCAGCAAGACTTACAAACAGTGAAATTCGTGTGTGGATATTAAACTGACCTTAACTGACAAGCTTTCCTTCGAAATTACGTTTTCCTTCAGTGCTCATAATGCTTATTTACTCTGAGACCTTTTACAGAGCTGAGAAGTCTGTTAATGGGCACTTGAAATTTCATGGCCACGTTGGTATTGGCACAGCTCATGTCTTTTTGCCTCCATCCATTTTAACTCTGAGCTGTATTATTTTAAAGATCAAAATTCACTACCACTCACGGCGATATTTTTCCACTTTTTTTTTTTTTTACCTTGGAAGAATCACTGGATTTCAACTCTTCTCAGTAACCCTTTGCTACTAATTTATACAGTGACCTTACCCTGTTGTCCTTAGCGTGAATAATCCCGAATTCATACAAAGATCATTATTTCCATTGTAATGCACAAGATGTGCTCTTGAAAAAATAAGTGTGTGGAAGGAGCTGTGAACCTCAGACTCCAACTACTCCAGGAACCKTGTGCCCACTTTGCTCAGGTGATTCCCAGCTGCAGAGCCGTGAGCTCTGCTCTCATCCCCACAAAAGGGAGTTTGTTTTGCACAAACATCTGTCCTTGTTCTACTTGATCTCATTAATGCTCATGCAAAACGAATGTACGAGGAGCCCGAGCATGCCCAGTGCAAGCTTTTTGCAATTATGAGCAGGAATTAGTGGGAAAGGCTTTGCAGARTGTGTTCAGCTCTGCCAGTTGCAAAATGTATGCAAGCAGAAGCCCTCCAAAGACAAACAGCTAAACAAAAACACTGGGAATTGCTATAGTTACCAGAAAACTGAGATGAAAGATTTAGATGAAATTGTATGATTTTTTAATTCTATAATTTTACAATACTCCCTCCCTTCATAGTTTTAAAACAGAACAAGGCTGAAATAGTTTGGTTTTCTTTTTAAACGTTCATCTCCAAAAATAYCTGATCAAATAGGAAAGATCATTGCCTATTGAACCCCCTAATTCTAGGCATTTGTTGCAGTCCTCAAACTTCATATTTCCAATTTTCTGCTTTAGCAGTGATCACCAATGGAAGAGAAGGTGAGGGGGATCATTGTTGGACATCTCTTTCTTTCTGTTTAATCAGTTTAATTGTCCATTACCCAGATTCTGCAGAAGCCCTCCTGTCCTGACTGGCAGCTGCCATTTATGATGTGCAATGTCCTTGACAGTCAGAAATGACCACTGCACACAGAATGGGGCTCAAAAACTGGGAATGTCCACAAAATGACTCTTCACGTTTCCCAGCAACACTGCAAAACTGAAMCTCCAAAAGGAAGCTTTCTTCCATCTAGAAAACAATTTCCAGAAAGGTTTCTATTTTTGTTATTCTGCTGCCATTTTTTAATATAATATTWTTTTTTTCCATTTCCTCTCATACAAGAAATCCCCTTGCATTGCTCRGGCTGCTCTGCCATGGACTCTCAGGGCTGATACTTTTTCCAGCACCACTTATAGAACCTGACTCCTCATTCAATCCATTGATCTGGGTGAGTGATTTCTCCTCTCACTTGCTTCAGGCTTCTCCTTAGCACCAGTCCTTCCCCTTCTGCACAGAAATTCAGTCTCCACACCTTTGATCCCAAAGTTGGGGCTTGAAAACCATGGCTGCCCCATAAAACACTGAGCACAGCAACAGGAATGGTCCATACTCGATTGGGTCACATTTCATACAAACACTCTAATGTTGTTATCTCACTTTGACCTTTACGTGCTGATTTTTATGGGTTTTTTTTGCTGCTGCTTAGACAAATTTTTCCTACCCCAGACCTTGTGATGACAGGCAGCTGAAAAGGCTTTCTTACAAAAGGCAATTTTCAGAGTTCTTTAATTTAGCTTTCAGTGAAGGTAGAATATAATAATTTATTATGTGCKCCTTTCGCATGGGCTTCCTCAAATATTTATAAACTCATTTAAATAATTAATACAGGAGTTTTAATAAACTGTTTATATTCACAAAAGGAATGTAATTTGCAGAAAGGACAGTTCAGGTGCTAGGAAACACGGGTAGACCACATGAATTAAAAATAATGGCTTGYATCAAAAGTTTATATGACCTTTTAACAAGTTGTCTAAGGTTGCTTTCCTGGGGTGAAAAAATGCTTCTATTGATCTGGATAAGCTGTGCACTGCACTGGCTRTTTCAGGGAGGGTAAAAGAAGAACTTTCTATTAACTTGGGGACTGTCAAGATCAATGTTTATCCAAAGAAACAAAATATATTATGTTAAGTATGTCAGCAGAACTCTCCTTTCCCCTCCTTATTTTTATTTTTTTTTCCTTTTTTTTTTTTCCTTTTATTTTGAGAGATTGTTGCTACACATTATTTTCAGGAAGGAGAAACAAGTTTTTAATCCATTGGGACAAGTTTGCATTTATCACTACTGCAGGCCATTATTTAATCAAGCATGAGCTATCTAAACCAGCCTGTGACCATCCTAATATGGATAATAACAATAAAATCCTATTAACAAAAGCAATTACTTGACAGGAATGCAGCCAGCTAGAGCTTCCCCAGCCTGCCTGGGCACCACTGATTTCCTCTGTCCACCTGTGGAGCTGAGCTGGGCACAGAGCTCTTGTAGGGTGTCACATTCTGTGGGTTGAAGGGAGCAGTTTTCTCTCTGCCAGTTTTCTCCCATGGATCTTGCTCCATCAGGATGAGGGTGTGTTCAGCTCGTGCTGAACTGAGGAGCCCCTTGGGCTGAGCTGAGCAGCTATCCCATCATCCAGGGCTGTAAGATTACAGGGAAAAACTTCCCTGCCTCCTCTTCCTGAGAAACCACCCTGGGCTTGATGCTTGACCTCTGTCCTGCGACCGTACAGCACAAAAAAAAAAAAGAGATTATTACACTCCATCCTTTAGCTGATGAGAAATTGCCATAGCTGGCCCAAGGCAGGCTCTCCACACGTGTGTGGGAAAGGCTGCCTTTCATCCTGGGATCATTTATCCTTTTCAAGGGCACCTTTAGACTTTCCATGAGGCACCTGAGTGTGAGCAGGAGGACACAGCTCTTCCTGCAGACCCACGAGCTGCTCCTGGACTGGCTCTCCCCTTTTCCAGCTSCTATCCCTTGGAAATATCAACACTTTGACTACTCCAGGCAGCAACCATGAACCCAAACTTTTCATGCAGAAATAGGAGATGGAAAGGAGGCAGATTTCCCCCCTGTTCTTTTCCCCCTCACCTCATCCAGCACGAAAAAAAACCAAAAAAAAAAACCTCACACCATCACATTTAGAAAGTCAATCACAGCTATTTCAAACACCAAACAAACACGAGCTTATCTTGTAACTTCTGCTATCTGAAAAACTCAGGGGTGCTGTGCTTTGCAAAAACCTCCCCTTTCCATAAACCAGCAGCAATCTCCAGCTCCAGCCCTGGAGAGAACTCTGGCAACCAAGCCAAGGCAGATAGCAGGGAAGGAGAGCAAAGTATGCAAATTTCACCGGGCACACTATAATTACTGATTCATAGCAGAGCAGATCACAGTATTTCACGCTTATCCCATGTAATTCAGTCACAGCAGTATTCATTTTACTATTAATTTTAATAGAATAATTACCTTTATAAAGAAGAAAGAAACTACTGTTAGAGGGTCAGATCCTCAGGTGGGGAAGATATGGTGATTTATGCTGGCTTGATGAATTTTTGTAATCTTCCCTTTTCCCTCCTTTGAAAGGAATTCATTAATTGACTAGTTGCCAGACTTTCTGAGATAATCTATGCTAAATGAAGCAAAATAAGAAGAAATGGGGAAGCAAAGAGGTGCAAATACTTAATGGTAGAATTTACATCTCTGCAYTGGAATGTTTATGGATGTGGCTGCCTGGCAGACAGGCACACACAGACACACACACGTGCCTCCACAGCCAGCTCCCAGCTCCTTCCCAGCCCTGTCTGGCAGCAAAAACAGTTCCCATAGTGACACACAGCGCTGAATTTATAATGTTTTCTGTCCAGATTAAGCTCTGCAAAATGGCAAAGAGGTTGGGATTCCAGTAACATCCYTTCTGAATATTAGCAGACAGATTGTTTAGAGGATGAGCTGTGTAAATGACCGACAAAATAAGGAGCAGACAGCTGTATTACTATCTCAAGAACCCAGAGAGATATGCAAGYCACTTAAAAATTTTGCTCTTAGTCACCACAAATTTTTGATAGAAATACTTCATAGCCTGCAGCTACCACAGTTCATGTATTTTTGAGAATAAGCTTAGACCTTACACCCTTGCCACTTGCTGCCCTCAGAGCAWTTCCACCTTTTCTCCTGTTTTTCCTGACATTTTTGTTTCCTTTTCCTTTTTCTTCATTCTCCTCCTCTCTCAGGAGCAGATTTGCCTTTTGCCAGGGATGATGTGTCAGAGAGGAGGMAGAAGAAGGTAGAACTTGCCACCAGGAGCTGCTGGGCAGCTTCTGCATCTGCCTCTGGTCATTAWGCATATTCAACTGCTGTAATTTACATACTTCAAGCTGCTGCATTATATTATAATGAAYTGCTTTGAGAATTACTACTGAGATTAATTGGATTTATGGCTTCATCCTGGAGTATGTGCCCTCTTGTTGTGATTAGGATAATGCATTGCTTGAAACAGAAGTTAAAATACATGTCAATTTTGGCAGTCAGCAGTGCTGTCATTGAAGCATTTTACCTCCAAAAAAATAAAAAAAGGAATTTCAAGATAATTGTTTCCTTTCTCTCTGCTAGGATTTTAAATTCAACTATTTTATTTCAGGGTTCTGTTTAAATTGAAACTACTGCAGCATTATATGCAAAGAGAAATCAATCTCAGAGGGGGAAAAAAGAAGAACCAAATATAGATTAAAAAGCTGCCTCTCCAAAGATTTTGAAATATGAGAAGCCTGGCTCTGCATGTAAGATTAATGACAGCTACGTGTGTGATGAATAGTTCAGCTCAAATCAGGGGAAAGTTTCACCCCGAGTATCTGCTGTTCCAAATGTTGGAGCCCTGGTATCACCCAGCCCTGCAGCAGGAGCGCCCGGCACCCCAATTGTCCTGCTCTGCACAAAGAAGGGAACAACAGAGAGAAATAAAACCTGTGCTTCTAATCAACCCACATCCCTTCACGACAAAAACATCATTTCTCTCCCTGGATATCTCTTTTTCTTTATTTTTRTACGTGCTAATGTATCAGCTTTGTTGGCTTCATAAGAAGAATCTCAGACGCGGCACCGGTGGCGGAGGCTTTGCTCACATCGTGGCTCATGAATGGAGCTATTCTGGTACTTCAAATTGTAACTATTTTTCTGAAGAATGGACAAAATGAATATTCAGTTACTGAGTTTTCAGGGCCTCAAATCTTCGCCAGGGAGTATTCAAGGTTTCATTTCTGGTTTGGGAGCTCATGGGGAGAACTTCCAGCTCTGCCTCGCAGGGAAGTGCGGAAGGGTTTCTGCAAGGAAGGGTCTTTAGTGGCTGATTTGCTTCAAGATTTTGGATTTTAATATAAATGAATTATTAAAACACTATCAGCATTTATATTTATTTAAAAGTAGGTGGAAATGTCAAATTAGGACAGCTTTTGACCTCCAAAGTCTTTCATAGTAACAGGGAGGTTCATGCTGCAGCCAAGTTGGTGTCTCATCACACCAGAGCAATTTCGACATTTCTGCTGCAAGGATCTCAAAGCACTTTCCAGGCCCTGCCTTGACATTGCAAAATCCTGCCAAGGTAGAAGGGAAAGCATGTTCTTGTTCCTGGATCACTGTGGATTGTACAAGCWGCTCTGAAGGACAGAGGGAAAAACAGGAAAATATCCCTGATCCTTCAGTGAAAATATAGGGTTGTATTTGTGTTCTCCTCTAGAGAGAGAAATAGAGGCAGTCCTTCCCACTTTCTGTGGRCAGTGGAATAGAAAGGCACTCATGAGTTCCTTAAGAATGGCTGTAAGATTTTATCTAGCTATATCACAATAATCTAAAAAAATCTGACTCCAGAGAAATATCTTAATGTACACATGTACATTTGTTATTACTGTTAGGGGGGAAATTCTTCAAAAGCTAGCAAATTATGCAAATTTCTTTTTWAACACTCATTGTATTTGGTCTTACTTTCAAATAGAATAAACATKAGAAAATTAATTGTATAGCTAGTGCTTTTTGTTTTAAATTGTAATTTTTAATTTAGGAAACTGCCGAGGGCCAGTTGTTTAGGTGCCCAAACATGGAATTTAGATAACTCACTGGATTTCCTCAGACTTTGAAAGTGAGTTTGAAAGCTTTGTCTGCAGCTCCAGCAGTGCAGCAGTGGTGTGTTTGTGCTCTTAGCAGCCTGCAGAACCCACCAAAGCATCACCCAGCCCGGTGCCAAATGGCTCCCCTTGATCCAGACCTGAAAAAAACCACACAGGATGGGAAAGAAAACCCCTCCAGACAACCAGAGAGCTCTGAAATGGATCACACACAAATACATATCTATATCTATATATCTAATAATGTGTTTTCCTTTTTTTTTTTTTTTTCAGGGCACTGAAAGAAATGGGCAACAGGGACACACCTTTGCAGCATCGTCCCCCCACGGGAGAGATCACAGTGAAACCAAACCCCAGCAACATTTCAGCAAGAGCCTCCCCAACTCTGCTGGAGCAAAAGGGAGTCAGGTCAGCACAAAGACAGTAGAACTGTGTATTTAATATCCCTGAGGGGTTCTCTGGTCTCTCAGCAGAGCACACTGCAAGGGGAGAGTAACAAATGGAACGATCAGAAAGGGCCACGGATGCCTCCTCTGTCATTTGGAAGAAAAGTAGGATTGTAAGAAAGCCACGCCGTATGCAAAGGAGGGWCTAAATGTACTGGAATAAGATTGAAGAGTTGACATTTAAATTGCAAGGCTGACATTTTTATGCATTTTTACATGCATGCTCTCACGGCTCTGTGGCTAGATGGAGAGTAGGAATGGCTAGATGCCATCACCTCCTGATGATGCCTTGCGAAGACAAAAAGAGAATTTGTTACTTAGTGCTGAACACATTTTTATAAAATGCACTTGCTTATTGTTCAGAACAAAGATGTGAAAATCTCCTTGTTTTGCTGAAACTGTTGGAAAATAGGTGTATATATGTGCAGGGTTTCACACTCATATTTCCAGTGATGTCAAATAAAGGCCTCTCCATTTTCACCATGTTACACAGTTTTTCTGCAGCCATCCTCTGTTAGCTCTGCTGGCCATGGAACTCATGGCAAAGCTGCTTCCAGAAACAGCAGCTTCCCTTCAGCTCCCCTTGAGCAGAGTCCAAAGGTCTTACACCTGCCAGTAACAATGTGTTGGGAAACTCCAAAATGCCACCAAAACACTCTTTAGACTGAATGACAAGGCAGAATTGAAAACAGTCCATGCTTAGAGTCAATGCACTCAGTTGGAATAGTTATGCAAAGAATTTGTTTTCTTTGCCTGAAACTCCCAGAACTATCTTGCAAAACCTCTGAAGGGCTGGATCTTTTTGGGCAGGTTTCTTTTTTATTTTGCTTTTGAGTTTTGGGTGTTGTTGCTGTTGTGTGGAGGTTTTGGGTAATAACTAGAGTTTGTGTCTGGTATAAGTTTTTAATACTGCACACAGCATGCACAAAATAAGCCTGCTTTCCAAAATGTCTTGTCTGACTATTTCTCAGGAAAGCAAGTTGTGAGCAGTGGATAATTTTCTGRGAATAAAAATGGTGCAAATACACTTCTGGATTTAGGGATCACAAGAAAACCTCCCAGCTCCAGTCCTGATCCCTTTACAAACACAGCAGAGAATAGACAGAGCAGCAACAGTTGAGAGGGCAGCCTAACCATGATGTGAATTGTGTATTACCACAGGCAGGCTTCTGCCAAGGCTAACCTATAAAACCTCCAGTGCTCCTAGAAAAACAAAAACTCACTGCCCTGATTCACCTAGAAGGTGATGACTGCAAATATGCTTCACAAATGTGCATGACAAATAAGGGTAGAATTGAACATTAAATTCACCAGCATTTCATAAACCAGGACTTCTTCCCAACCAGAAATGCAATCTGTTATCTTGCTAATTTTGACCCTGTCTCTTTCCATCTTCTTTCTTTTAGTGGTGACTAGATCTGATTGAGAATTAGTTTGCTCCATTTAATCCTAATTCATGTGTATCTCTGAGACTTCCTACCTTGTCTGCCTGTCCTGCTGTGTGTACCCAAAACACAATAATCCATGGTTCACAAAGTTTTTATGATGGCAKCAAGTCAGAGAAGCTTCAGCTGCACCAAACTATCCTGGTAATCAACATTAACATAAATATTGTCTTGTTATGCACCTCTCTTCTTCAGCAGGSCAGAATCATTCCTGTAGGAACAGAATTGTTCCTGTAGAGATTTTTGTGGCAGTGGGCAGCAGTCTTTCCAGCCTACCATGTGTGCTAGCTTTCGTTTGCTCCAGCAGATCATGGGAGAAGGAACACAAGATAATGTGTTAGTCTGGAAGCAATGCACCAGGGATATCACAGACAGATTAATCTGGCGCCTCAAAGACAGCGTAATTCATTTGGATGAAAAGGGGATTCTCCTCGGCGAGACAGAGAAAAATCTGCTTTTCTCTTTTTCTTGGCAGAAGAGTGAAACAYRAGGAGAGGCTCTTCATGGGAAATAGGAATGCCAGTGTAGCTGCTGCCACCATCCTGGCCAGAGGCACTCAATTAGCCCCRTGGCCAATTTCTTGTTTGCCCATGGGCTTCCAGGGGCACCTGGGCTTTGTGGCTCAGTCCCCTAAATGTACAATAGGCACARCMCCACCTCTTYTGTCTCCTCCCAGTATAAAGTCCAGTGGTGTGATGGACACCAGGAATGGCCACAACAGGAGAATTTCAGCCTCTCTGGGGAGCTGGGGCTGTGAACCTTTCACAATCCCTGCTAGTCTGTGACACAAACGAATCTTTCCTCAGCAAAGGTTAATTCCAGGCCAGTGATGGTCACAGGACATCACTGCAGGTGGCACAGCTTCAGCTCTGTCAAACTCTGCCCTCCAGCTTTCCCTTGGATAATATATTATTGTAAGCACAGGTAATTTCTTGTAACTGTCAAGAGRCTTTATTTTTTCTTCTCCGCTGTGATGAATTCCCTGTTAACCAGAATAATGTGACAAGAAATAATTGTCAAAGAGGTAAATTCATACTCAGCTGTTTTGATGATTTGGCAGTTTTTGAATTTGCACAGGCAGCAAGCAATGTTTTTCCAAATATATAGGACTCGAATAAAAACAAATGTGCTCCCAGTAAAATACCCTTTTTACACATTTCATAAAGGAGAGATTTGTGAGCAGATACAGGTCAAAATTTCAGAGCAAGGATCAATGGTTATTACTCAATTTTGAGGTGGGTAGCTTGCCACTCCCTGAAGGTACTTGGTTTTCAGAGCAAGTATAAGCCAACTCTCYTAGAAAATGAGACTTCTATGAAGGTCTGTTCATTTGGTGCATCATTATGCTCCACTTGATAAAACCTCAAGTAGACTCTTTCAGCTCTAACTGCTATTTCTGCCATAAAGATGAGCAAAAGGSGCTATACTCATTTCTCATCAGGAGCCTGAATCAACACTCCTGGAAAACTCCCATTAGCTTGAACGTGAATTGCCTCATGCCAATGTAAAGTTATAAATATGGAGCAGCACCACTGGCACGGAACTGACACCGTTGTAAAATATGAGCTATGATTACCTTGGCCTGTTTTATTCTGTGTGCTGCTTCAGTAATACAGTTTCCAAGGCCCACCAAAATTTGCAATAGTTCCCTAATTTGCATCAGATGTCTATCCTCCATTCAATGGCTTTTTAATGTCCCCGTAATTCCACAGGGCAGTGACACTGGGCACATGGYTTTGGCGTTTCCTCTGCAGCATTTTATTAGCAAAAGACCAGGTAATGGAAAGAGTGCTCCAARAGGTGTAAAAATAATAATAGCACTGAGATATTGATTTATAAGGGACCRGGTTTAGATTACAGCAGGATAAGCAGTACTGAAATTCAACGGCAAGTTAAAAAAGGTGTCTGAAGTATTACCGTGGAGGGAAATGTGAGATAGAAGGAGCAACAAACTGAGGCTGGAGAAGRGAACAAAGTGCATCATCAGCACAGGGAACCAGCAGCAAAATGCAACACTTGAGCTTGACAGCAGCCCGTGGTGAAGGCAATTGATCACATTGGTGTTTTTCAGGCAGGAAAATAAGGGAAAAAAACAACTTGCCCAAACAGTAGGAGAAGAACCAAGAAGAAAAACCAAGGCTATGGTTTTCRTTTCCACTGGCTGGAGCATGGCACTTCCCTGGAAATGGAAATGCTACTGGAAGGTGCTGGCATGAGAATAACCCCAGGGTGTGCATGGTTGGAGATGGGAACAGGGACTGGAGAGATCCTGCAGGGAAACAAAGACCAAAGGGGCAGCTAAACCAAAACAGATTGTGTCACTAAATCACATTTCTTTCTTGGARGGATGAAGATTAATCAAGACAGAACTAAAAGTGAGTCTTTGATAAAATGCTTAAGTGGCCACACTTGAACTACAAATAATTTGCATCAACAAGAAGATGAAACATTAGTTTTCCATTATGCTGCAGGAAATAGCAGCTTGCTAAATAACTCTTTAAACTTTCCTCTGGCACCTATTGATTATATCCAATAGAAATTAAGAGTAGAAGGCAATTAAGTTCAAAATTTAATGGTGTTCTGCTCCTGTTAATTTACTGCCTGACCTGAYCAATACATTACACTGGATAACAATCTATTCCAGTGAGGCTTGGTTTCTCCAGTGTAGTGACAAACAACTAAATTTTCAGCAAATAATATTCAACACCCCCGACCCCAACACAAAAACCATAAAAAGTAATTAAAAATTGGATTACTCACTGTAGTGGGGAAAACAACAGCTTAAAACTAAATTGACTTTTACAACACAGAGCTTGGACTTTGTCAAGACGTTAGATGAGCTACAACCWCAGCCAACAGAACCCTCTGGAAATTGAAATCCCAAGCAAGTTTTAAACATCTCACATACACAGCAGTAAAAAAAACACACCCTTAATCTAGAAGGCAAAATTGAAGTGGGAAACTAAAGATCAATGGTAGAGAAAGCAGCAATATTGCKCTGTTGTTGTTCTTTTTTTCTACATAATAATTTAGGTCTCCAGGTGAACACACACAGAGCACAGACTTTATGTATAACCAGCTCCATCAAAACCTACAAGCACAGAGTTAATTTGCATTAGGTTGCAGGTTTTTTTTGGTCCTTCCTCCAAAACCTTGTAAGCATTTTTTAAATTACTAAACTGTTTCATAGAGAAAACAAGGACACAGTGACATTTGTCACCTCCTTTTATTTTCAGAGGTAGCATGTACTGGGTCCCACAGTGCCACCAACATTGGGAGGGCTCAGGGACCTCAGGAATGCTCCTGACAGAACCCTTGGGGAGGAAAATCCAGGTGCAAATGGTGACAGCATCCCAGYATTGTCCAGTGATGGAGCATTTCTCTGGAAAGGTTTCTCCTACCACAGAATCCTCAGAGGCCTGGTTCTCCCTGTGAGTGCCTGAGTGCTCACACACTTGCCTATGAAACTGGCTGAATCACATCACTTTTTTTTTTTTTTTTTTTTTTTTTTGCTAAAATTCAATGTGTCAGCATAAAGTCAAAACAAAATATGATGAGGTTTTCTGAAAATATCCTCTTTGCTGATCAGCTGCATCCCTACTGGCATTCACTGTGTAGCCAGCACACCATTAATCACTATGAAACATTTTCATTTATTTTGACACCAAAGAGAAATGGGAARGAAGAGTATTTTTGGATGGGAATGAAAAGCTGTAGAAATATTTCCTTTTACCTTAGGGTTTTCCCAGACTGGCAACCATGACCCTGTGGGGCTGTCTCCATGCTCTGTTTTTATCTTATCCTTCACAGGTACACTATCACTGATCTGAACAGTGCATTTCCTTATTTAGTTATTTTACATTCTTTCAGCTTTAAAARCAGGAAAAAAATCCAAATATTTGAGGTTATTTACTGTATCCAATATTACACAGCTGACACTCTGCAGTGTGGCTTCTCTTCACTCCTGTCTTGCCCACAACCCAATTTTTCTTCTCTCTACATGAAGCCTGTGCTCCTGCCCYTGCTGGATGCCTGCCTTGTTTTGCAGCATAAAATAGCAGATTGTATTTTTTTTTTGTTAGATTTCAGAGTGCAAGTACAGCCCCCTTGGTCTCTGCAAAACTCCTGGGAAGAACCTCTCAACATCTTTGGCATTGTTTTCTTCGTGAAAAAAAAAACCCAAACAAAAATAATACGGCAATAATTTCAGGCGCCTGTCATTTTTAGATGAAAAATTATACAGAAAGCAGCAGCATCTACATTTTTGACATATTGTAGTGTGCCATGAAGTGAGCAAATATGAGGGTAGACATAACCAAAATATGTTGTACAAGCAGGACACTACACCAGCATGGCTGATTTGTATTCTACAGAAACCTACATGGAGCAAGACCTAATATTTCAGGAAAAAACTAGCAGAACAAGTGCAGGATCCACACCCTGTGCACAGGGATGCTGCAGCAAGCCTTGCCCATAATTCTGCCCAAAACCTGTGGACTCAGCAGAGCCAGGAAGGGCCCTGGCTGCCCCTTCTGCTTCTCCTGATCTGCAAACACTGCTGATGTCCCTGGCTACAYATTTCCTCCAGGTCCATCACTATTAGACAGTCATATTTAGAAAGGAAAAGAAAAAAAAAATAAGAACACCAGAATAAAAACATGGCAGAATTCAAAAAAATGACATCAGTGCTCCCTAAAAGGGCATATGTATCCACCAAAACCACAGAGCTGCACTCACAGGGGTGGTGAAGATCCAAGTCATTAAGATGCAGGTGATCCTCACAGGGTTTCTCTACTAATGATGCACTATTGAAATTGAAAGAGCACATTTATCACTTTGCATTTTTAGCAGCATTTAGTAATAGAGACCAGTGCATTATATTTGCTTCTTATCTCATACTATGCAAAGCAGAGCCCAGGAAATGCTTCACAGTTAGCAATTTATTTGATTTAGGACTCTATTTTGTGTCCATGAACAATCTGCTAGTTGAGTGTGGTGATTACACTTGGGTTATTTTAGAACTATTTGGTTAAAAAAAAAAAAAAGAAATGGGGCAGTTTGCTCTCCAGCTACTGCAGTAACATTTCAGACATGCACTACTGAGAGTTTATTAGCTGGGTTGAAACCCTCCAGTCCAAACCAGCAAATTTATTCCTGAAACACTGCTTCCTCACAGGTCACCATCTGTATGGATTAGACCTGAGACCTGGAGGTTGTTTATAAACAGGAATTTMTATTGCTGTTTCTATTAGATTAATAGTAATCCAATAATAAATTATTCTAATCCTCTTTTTCTTTTAAAATGCCAGACTATTTTTCTTCACAAACGTAGACAGGAAAGGAAAAAAAAAACAAACTGAAAAAACCCCTACTAATTAAAGAATGTTAAATCAGCAGGGCAAAGTTCCTTGCAAGGTTTAAGATATAAAAGCATTCACAGACAGATTTTTTTTCWACACCAAATATGCTTATTTTAACAGTTAGCCTGTAATATTTTTGGCATTCCTGCCCCATCCTTCACCATTGAGTCAGAGCAGCATTTTCACACCGCCTCTACTGACCTTTATGGGGCTGGTCTTGCTTGCCTCTGATGGCCAGGAAAAAAAAGTGCAGGAGGGGAAGGGCAGCCTGGCAATGTCCCTCCTGACTGCCCAGGCTCTGCTCTGCCAAAACTGGAGATTCCAGAACAGCAGAGAGGAGCCAGAAAAGCCTGGAGGTGCCAGAAGAGCCCGGAGTGCCAGAAGAGGCTCCTGGAGGTGCCAGAAGAGCCCAGAGGTGCCAGAAGAGCCCAGAGGTGCCAGAAGAGCCTGGAGGTGCCAGAAGAGCCTGGAGGTGCCAGAAGAGCCCAGAGGTACCAGAAGAGGCTCCTGGAGGTGCCAGAAGAGCCCAGAGGTACCAGAAGAGGCTCCTGGAGGTGCCAGAAGAGCCAAGAGGTGCCAATCCCCCCCAGCTGCCCCCAGAGGAGCCGGTCCCATCAGAGCCGCTCATTTCAGGAGCCAGCGCAGAGCAGTGAGAAGCTGCCAACACTAACTTCCTAAAGGTTAATACTTACAACTGCATTTTGGCTGATATTTCCAAAGCTGCCTAGAGGGAATGGATGCCCAGCACCCATTAATTTTAATAGGAGCTGGGCAGGCACAGTCCTTATTTCAGCCCATTACYGGGGGTGACATAAGGTTTGATGTTGCAGGAGCCTGATTTCCTGCTGGGAGTGCTGAAGACAATGCAGCTCCTGTATTTTGGCTTGAAAATTGAATATGCAAAATGCATGAAGAGTGTGGCTATGCTTACCGTAAAGAGTGAGTTTAAAATGGAAGTGGTTCAGATGGAAAGGGTCTAACCTGAAGCTAGCTACGAGTGAGTGSTCCTGGTGATTTCAGAAATGTGCTGGTAGAACTCTGCACACACTTGCAGGAGGTTTCACTAAAGACCTGTGAATAAGGGTTGTTGCATTCAGAGCTTGAGCTTCTAACCAGGTTTCTCAATTTATTCCTTCTATTAGGAAGTTGTATCAGCTTTMCAAAGGTGCCATTAAACAGTAAAAYGCAGACCCAGGTGAYTTGCAATTACATCTGAATTTTGGGAATTCCAAAACCTTCCCCATTCATTCTATTTATCTAAGCTGATTGCACAAAACACATTCAGAACAGATCTTTTGTAATCACAGATAATTTCTGATCACAGTCCCCATCCTGCCATGCTTTAATGAGCAGCTCAGCTGGGAACTATGCAAACTCAAACCRATATATTTTGCTAGAATCCCCACTTGTGGGCACCAGGGGTCATTGGTAGAATACAAGCTAGGTAGCAAAACTATAATTTACTTAATTTGTGTTTGCAAATGCTGTGGGTTTTTTTTTTCCCCCTGCAATGATCACACAGAATTTACAAGGGCTGTTTCAGAGGAGTAGTAGAAAAGGATTCTGCAATGCTGCCTCATTATTGCTCATCCGGGGAAGTACGGGACTGCCATCTCTGACAAACAGAATAGATTAAAAATATCTAAGTCAATATTTACAATGGAGAATTAATTGGTTCCACTGCTAAAGCTGATWTATCAGCCGGTTATTGCAAATAAATGAATAAAAAAAAAGATACCAATGTTGGTCAACCAAACAATAAAAAATGATTGTATCAAATAAAGCCAAACTGTAACTAAAGACTTCAAGAGCAAGTTTTTTTTGGTCTGTAACATAAAAATGAGTTTTATGAGTCTGCTCTACAGCATTTTATCTTGGCTTTTATGTCTGTGATCCACCCATTGCTCACAAGTATGCTGCAGTGTTATTTGATCAAATAATACTAATTACTTTGCATTTTGTGGCTGTGACAAAAGACACTGGAATCCTTCAAAACCAGCTGTCATCCCTGATGGGCAGCTGYAGCCAACCCTTTCTCAGAGCTTGCACTACTCCTAATTTCCACCCTACATTTAATGATGGGGAGTTCATATCTATTAAACCCCCCACTGTTTTCTTAGTCATTGTCCATCTCTGGTTACCTTGCCCTGATCCCATAGCAGATTCCTGATCCCACAGCAGATTCCTGATCCCACAGCAGRTTCCTGCTCCTCCATYCTTTGCTCTGCTGCCCTAAAACTCTTCTCTCTGAACAAAGGCTGCCTGTTGCCCTGAGCAGCCAAAGCCTCTCTCCACACCTGGCCCCATGGGTTAATTCTCCTGGTTTTTTGAGGCAGAGTGGCTGGAAATGCACATCCATCCCAGAAAGGAACAGTCCCTGTGCTAGAGGGAAGCACTGCCCTTCTCCAGCTCTGCCATGAACACCTCACCTGATCCCCTGACATCCACATCACCCAAACTCACCACAATGCACAGACAAGAGAAATGAAAAGCACAGTGCAAAGATGAGGCTGGGCCTCTGCTGATGGGAATTCCTCTGCTGAATACTGAGCTGAATCCCAGAGGAAACTCAACCTGTCCAAAACCAGACAGATTTTCTCCTCTGCTGCCCTGTTCCCGTGCTCTGTGGTGTCAAACAGTGGTCACTGTCCTGTCCCCATCCTGCACAGAGCAAGGAGTACCCATGTCCTTGGATAATTTGGGTACAGGTGTTCMCTGCCCTAATGGACTTGRGTTTTTCCATATCACAGGGACTWCAGGGGCTCTTGTTTTAAAAAGTGYTCATCCAGCTGGCGATTTTCAAGAAAAGGAGGAAAGGAAACTTCTATAGGAAATAGAGTTCATTTGTTATTTGCATAAGTATATTACACACAACTGTGTTTGATGGTGTTTCGTGGAAGGGTCTGGAGAAAAAAAGAGAGGGCATTTTGTAATAAGAAAACCAATAGAGAGAGATGTTTTCTACTCTCATTTGAGTTAATGGGAGATTTGCCTTTGTCCTCAGTTAAGACAGTGTCATTTGCTTCTCCATTTCATTCCTGAGTGATGGTTTGTGCTGATGTTTCACCTTGCTGTTCCTGACTTCTGGGCACATTTGGAAGAGAAAAAAAAAAATGTACTGACCATGCACATGCATCTTGAAAACCCTGCTGTATRCTCGCTGCCTAGGAATTGAGATCAAAAGGAAATGATTACACAAACCTACATATTAAAAGCAATCCAGCTGCCTGCAGAATMGTTTTTATGTACTAATGACATGGGGCAGAATGCTTAAATTGTGGAGCACAGCTCCTTTCCTCGCCGCTGTCTTTTGCATGATGGTTTCAAAAGGGAGAGGCAGCACTTTTTAAACACTATTGAAATTTGCCATACTCCATCTTGCTTAACCTTGAGCAGGTATTGTAGCAAACTGAATGGTCTATGGAAATAGCTCCCAAAGAGGAATAATGCTTTCTTTGATATACAGGATTAGTAAACTGCTTTTTGACACCTACACACAGAGACCTGTTCCAAAATCTGAAGGCTATTTACATGCTGAGCAGCACACTTCCTCAGCACAAAGTCTGAGATTTGATATAAATCCCTTGCTTGCAATGCCCTTACTTGATTCCTAGATTTAAAACAATTCCTCAATATTAATGCATAAAAATCTCCCAAAGCAGGCTACAGACTGACAAACTGCTGAGGGGCTCGAGTCCCACAGTGACCTGGTTGGGAGAGGAAGAACTGTAAATGTGTCTGCGATCAATTGTATGGATAATTGATCCTCTGAAATCAATTAAACACTTCTTGACTTGCCTGCCTGCTGTTTCAGTTGCCAGATTAATTCACACAGTTCAACACAGCAGACACCCTCAGTGCTAAATTAGTGACTCCTATTTGAACTCTGTGCATCAGTGAAAGGATAAATGATGTGTTTGCATCCTTCAAAGATTTGGTCACTGCCTCCTTAAAATTTCAGTGTGCAATAGCTTCAGGTTCTGGTTTATTAATTTAGAGAAAGTGCACTGTGGAGGAGCCYTTTTCATTTTTACTTAATCATCCAYTTCTTTTGTGTTCAAACTCTAATCCTGCAAACCACATTTGAGCCTTGTGAACTAGCTCCWTGGTTATGGATGGAAGGCAGCTTTGAGAGAAAAGAAAATAAGAATTCCTGCTCTGCTATACTCCCATCACATATTTTCTGTAGGGTATTAGAGACACCGGTGGGCACACAGGATTTCACAGTGCACCAAAAACACAGGAGCTGATGCAGACAAGATTCATGGTGTGGGCTTATCCAGAATTAGCCACTCAGTAATCAGATCTTCCCTGGCAGAGATAAATTCCCATCAGAATTCCTGCCAGGGTTTGGTGTGAGAGGACCCAGCACAGATGCTCGGCTGACCCCAATGTTTCCCTAAGCTCCCCTTGGCCATGGATTCACTGGACACTGGTCCCACTCCTTCCCCAAGGACTGTGAGCCAGGATTAATATCCAGACACCATCCTGCTCATCATCCTAAAGCCAACAAGCCATGCCCTCATTTGGCACAAACCAGCAGGTCTCTCTRGGTTTCAAGAGCCAGTTCACACCAGCTGAAAATCCGCCTTGGGGTGTCTGACTGTGTTCTGAGAGCATTTTGAGCACTGTGCTCGGGCTGTGCACGTGTGCTGTGCCACACAGGGAAAGGATGAACCCAGKGCTTGCACAAAGGCAGGGTGTAAAGGTTTAACCCTTTTTTCTCCTAAGACATCCTCCACCACACACCCTCTGTCAGCAGGAACACCTCTCCACACAGCGCAGTAAACGGTAGCAAAGAGCAAACCTCTTTCTCTTCCAGACTCTGAACCTTCCTGGAATTTGGAAAGCGCTCCCTCAGCGCTGCTGGGTGAGGGGTTGTTGTGAGAAGCCTTCCTTAGCATTGCTGAAGGGTTTTTTTCACCAAATCTACCCTCTGTAGATCTGCACATGGGTCATGGGGGGCAGGGTCTCCTATTGTGGGCTCACCAAAGCAGATCTGGGTCTCCAAAGCAGTGAAATCCCTTGTCCTGGTTCCTCCACRCTCTCCAGGCATCATCACCATCACCCGAATTCATGGTCCTGCCTGTGTCTTCATCCCTGCAAGGGAATTTTCTCCAGGCTCTCTTTTCCCATCCAGCTTGTGCATCTTTTTCCCCGTGGTGCCTGGCACACCAGCATGGCCAGCTGCCCTCCCCGCCTCCAAACCCTCTTCCCAGGCTCTTTCCAGTGCTGTGATTAACACTTAATGCTGCCTATCAGAGGAGAAAACTCCTACTGTTTTTCCATTTAGCCTCTAGCGGGTTTATTGCAAGTATTTGAGCGAAAGGTTACTTTCCTCGGTATGGAGGTGAAGTAATTATATGTTCCTGTGTGTCTTCACACTGCTCCAGAGCCGTGCCATTCCCTAATTTCACCACGGGGATGCTGTTTGTGCRCCTTGGTTGGCCGTGAGGGCTCTGCACTGAAATCTGTCAGCTGGAGCCTGGAAAAACCACCACCCCTCACACAAATGGAGGCAGTGCCACTGCCTTAGACTTATGGCCAAGACTTATGGCTTTTTTACCCCTCCTAAGTGGAAAAAGGAAATGTTTTTCCTGCGGAAATCAGGATTTAAGTGAGCTCTCKGCACTTCATTGGGGCGGATTAATCAGCTGTTCTATGAGCTTGATATTAAACAGGGTGGTTGTTTTGCTGGGCAGGAAACCACAACATCACTTGGAAAAGAAAAGAAATATAAAACACAGGTAGGGAAACAAATTACAGCTGCAGTGATGAGGGGCTCACACAAACCTCAGTCAGACCCTCTCATTAGCTGCACAACCTCCCTGCAGAAAGGCAGGACCATCCATCTGCCTCTCCCCAGGGCCAACTGTGGGTTTGTGTGGGGCAGGAGCTGGGCAATGGGGCAGAGCCTGCGTGGGAAACCCTCCCTGCTCCTGGCTCAGGGGGCTGCAGAGCCCTGAATGTCCTGTCTGTGCATCTTCACCACTGCCAAAACATCCCTGTGTGTGTCTGAGCAGCTCTAGGGGCTGCAAGTATCACCYGTGGTGGGCTGGCTCTGCAGCGTGTGCACAGAAATACACACATACATATATATTATATACATATATATTACATATACACATATTATATATACACCTATAAATGTATATAAATATATTTATACCCATATGGTCACACAGATGTGTTTGCACAGCCCCTCTGCCCTCCCCAGGCTGCTCTCTGATGCTCTGGGATCAGCAGATGATGCTGTTCTCTCACACCCAGCATGGGCAGGGTCAGGCACACGCCTGCCCTCCGCTCCCTGCAGCCTCT
This sequence comes from Malurus melanocephalus, assembly GCF_030028575.1. NCBI lineage: Eukaryota > Metazoa > Chordata > Aves > Passeriformes > Maluridae > Malurus > Malurus melanocephalus. The sequence continues at coordinate 948,760 of NW_026623296.1, read as the reverse complement.
GCCCTGCAGTGGGAAGGCAAACAGGTAATGAGAGCTGCTGTGMCCTGGTAAATGAATTAATTACTCTGCATGGCCACTGCCAGCTTTGCTTGTGCACCCTCTGAGGTCAGCACCTCTCGGGATCTGGCTGGGATTTCAGGGTGGCTGCAAGGTTGTTTCAAGAACACATGATCTTTCCTTTTTTTTTTTAAGGAAAGCCTTAAAATATTTCACTGAAGTTAGGCTTCCCTACCCTCCTTTTTTTTTTTTTTTTTTTTCAGTAAAGTTAGGCTTCCCTCCCTACCTCTCTTATTTATTTTTTTTTTAATAGCACATGCGATATTCTGTGACCTTTTTTGAGTGTACAAAATGGGTGTCAGTAGGGAAGAGAGACATTTTTTTTCCTCCTTACAAATGAAGTCATCTGAATTCACCAAATAAAAATAAATATGAGCTTACTGCCTGGTTCCAGTGGTGCTGCAGAAGGACAGGGCTATAGATTTTCCCAGGAGTGTGGAATAATTCACCAAGGCTGCTCGTTATTCATATAGACAGTGAATTAATAATGTGGGACCCTGAGATCTCTTCTTATCTAGGCCGAAGYGCAGCTAGAGGGATGAGAAGCTGACTCCTTGGATTGCAAAAAGCATTTTTCCCCCTTTCTTCAAGAAATAAGAATTGATTGAAAGCATTTTCTTGGAGCAGGGAAAAAAAAAGGCTTTCTGGTGATACCACCTAAAGTACACACTAGATAAATAGAAAACTATTGGCTTTGTGACTGTGAACTGTTTTCACTTGATGTAAGTGCTGATAGATACAGGATTATCTCTAACAAAGCATTTACTAAGGACCTGACCCAAAGTCAATAGGAGCCTTGCATTGGACTCTGCAAGGCTCAAATCCTGCTCTCGCTCCAGGAGAGCCAGGGAAGTGTCTGTGTGATCCCTGCCCACCTCTCTGCTGGTCAAATTGGGGTAGCAGCAGTGTTTGGGAGGATGCTGAGGGGGATGTGCTGCACCTCTGTGCTGAAGGAACCCTGCACTCCTGAATTAGGGATGCTCACCCCACAGCGGGTATCTCACCTCTAATTTAAAATCTTACTCCTAATTTAAAAACTAAAATAAATTCATTCATGCCAACAGAGTGGCTGTTACACTTATTCTGAGCCTGGGCAGTGACAGACCAGGTGTCACCTTTACATCTGTAGGTGCTGGGTGAGAGAGAGGAAGGCAAASCCCAGCAAATGGAATGTGAGCTGTGACTGCTGTCCTTGCACATGGAAAAACAGGGATGAGCAGCACCAGCCATCCAGCAGCACCACTGGAGAGGTGAGAGGGCTGGCCCAGAGAGGAATTAACAGCCAGAGTGCTCCCTCTGGTCAGCTGGACTCGTGTTTGGTCTCGTAGTGCTGTCCTGATGCAATCTGGTGTAAATTCATGGGGCCACAGGTGGCTCATGATGGATGATTCTCAAGCGAATAGAAACCTGAAGTGTGTACATGTGTGTTAATATTTCATACACTGTGGCATGATATCTGAGGTGATCCAGAGCCAATCTGTGAGAAAGGAAACGCTGGATTAATTTCATTTTATTGTTCTGTATCAGTGAATGATTTCCTTTTCCCCTGATGTGTGACTGATATAAAACAGGACAAGAGCAGATCGTGGAGAGCAAATCACCAATCCTGCTGCCTGAGAGTTAAAGCTTCAAATCCTGTGTTGGAACAACATGGAATAGGATCACCTCAGGTGTCTGYAGAGGCCTTTCTTACAGGTACAATTTAGAGGGAAAAACCCTGCACAGCATTTCAGWACCTCCTTCTTTTTTTCCTCATTGTTTCTGACCAGTGTTAAACCCACCTCATTTCCTAAAAGCACTGGCAACATGCACAACCTGCATCAAAATCCTTTTGTGGCTGATTTCAAAAGCCAGTGCAGGTGCTTTTCTGTTATTCCATACTCTGTGGTCCAACAAATTTCACAGATAATTATGCAAGAAATATGAGGCTGCCTGTGGAAGAGTTTTAAATAGCCTGGAAGAAGATTGAAGGGAAGGGAACAGAAAAATGAAACATTAAAAAAAAAATGTGTGGAGAGCAGTGGCTATAACAGTAAGAGAGCAGTGGCTATAACACAGTAAACTCCAGTATAGAAGAGCAAATTATATATTAYTCACAAGGCTTGAAGAACACACAGACATAACCACCTACTGACTGTGCAGGATGGTTCAATACCACTTTAAAGGATATGGCACAAAGCACAATATTCCCAATATAAAAGTGACAGTGTTAAAATTATAACGATTTTTTTTATAGTAATGATATGACAAAGGAATAAAAAAACCTCAGCCCACAGGAGAAATTGCACCAGCGACAGCGATTTGTGCTGAGGCACCTGAGAGCCTCCATGAGCCCTCTGGAAATGCTGGGCATTGCTTTGCCCAGAAATAGGGATCCTCTCAAGCTCCTCTAACACAAAATGAAGTTAATCCACCTGGGACTTGTTCTAGAGAAGCATTCGGGCAAATGAAGAAAATAACAATATCCATGGCAGASAGCTGAGCTGCTGCCTGTGGTATGTGCTATGGCCAAGTGGCAGGCAAGAAAAATTGTAGGGAGGGAAGGGAGCATTCCAAACCATCCTTCAAATAACAAAACCCTTGAAGTAGTGAAGGGAATCATCAAAGTAAAGGTACAACAGGATAGGCAAAGAAACAGGAACTGGTGTCTGTGCTTCATGACAAGTTTTGGCTAATGTTTTGCTCCCAATGCTGCTACTGTTTAATTCACCCATGATTGAGGCAGCTTTTAGGACAGTGTGCAGTGAATGAACCAAAAGGAATAATTTACAAACTCTGAGGCTGCCACAGCCTGGCCTGACTATAATTCATTGAGACCCCAAAGAAAAAGTTTGCTGGACTTGGCAGGAAGTGATGCTGGGAGTACACATCAACTTCGTGCCCTTCATGGCACAAATAACAACCTCAGCCTGAATTTGGGCCCTTGCAGGAGGAGGGTTGTGTATCCTGTGTGCTGGGATGGTGTGCTATCCATGGCCAGACCTCACCACTGGATCATTCATCAACTTTGATGCTTTTCCAAATGTTAATATGACTCCAAGATATAATTGCATTCTCTTAAAGAGAAAACAAAGCCAAGTCTCCACACAGACCCACCCRCAGCTGTGTCCTGGAGCAATAGCTGGAAGGAGTGGAAGGAAATGCAATACCTCTTCTGTAACATGGACCCAAACTGTCAAAGCATCAGCCTTGAAGAGACGTTTTCTCGTGAAATTAAACTGGGAAACACCAAAAGGGAGCACASTGGGAAATGTCATACATTTAGGGCACAGTTTGGCAGGGCAGTACTGAGGTTCAGCCTGTTTTGTACACACTTTTGAACAGCCACGAGGTAGAGATGGCTCAAGGTGACAATCAGCCAAACTGCTCACAGGGGTCTCCCAGTCCTTGTCACTTCCCAGAGCTGTTGGCTCTATCTGGGATTGAAGATATTGCTGTACCTGAACTCCTGTGGGTATTTAATTAAGACCCAAGCAAGGTTTCTTAGTTTCACATTATGGCTTGGAATCATTTACATTTACACAGTGTAAATAAAACCTAGATGAKATTAACTGCTCTTAATCCTCTCAATATGGTACATAAAGAAGGTAGAAAGTTGCAGGTGACCTCTTGAAATGTCCTTATGTAAAAAAGAAACAGCAAATCCCGAATCTTTGCATGAATTAAAGCACTGACGTCAGTGGGACTCTCACTGGAAGTTTTGGGAGTTTGTCTCAGCAACAGGACAAAATTTTGATTCAAACCGGGTCAGTGTGTCAAAAATCACAAAGCAAAGTCCAGGATAAAACAAAGGCCAAAGCAAATATCCCTTGGATTAATTTTAACCACAGAATGCTGGGCTTTTGAGCCGTTCACCAGCCATCTACAAAAGCAGCTGTGGGCTGACGGCAACAACCAAACTTGAAAGGGGAAGACATTCCTTTGTAGTTGACGATTKCTGGCTTTGAAGTCACAGTGAGTCTTACCAGTGACTTCAATGGGACTTGCCTCACACTTTCATATTAGCCATTGTTTTATCCTAACTCCTTTCAAAATTCCAGACAATAACATTTCTCTTTATTGTAATCCTGACAGAGCAATTAGGCTCCAGTCCACACCTGCACCCGACTTTATTCTTAACGCAGCACTCTTTGAGCTTCTCTCCTCTGAACAGAGTTATGAGGGCTGAATTAATGGTGCCTCTCTGCTCTATCTGCTCCCTCTGTATTTCATGACCTGCTGAAGAACATGAAATTCTTCAAGGATTGTACGGCTGATCTTTGGTTACGACCAGCTGTAGTTTTCACCTACCGTTTTATGAGTGTGCTTAGCAGAAAAAGAAAAGCTTCTTTTTATCAGGGTAATTAAGCAATAACAGAATGACAGGATGTGGATTAAAGCATAAKCATTCACAGGTGCATTCATAGCATGGTGTTAGTCATGAGTTCAGAAGCTGAATTGCATTCCCAGTGTAACAAGCTGTGAAACACTGCTTCATAATTTAAAAATTTGAATGTGTTTTTCAAATAATAAAACATTCCCTTTTGTATCTTTAATACATAAACCAGATATGCATATGGCAGATATACCTGCTGAGAAAACACAAGATTCTCATTCCTCTGAGGCACACCTAATCTCTCACTTTTTGGTGTCAAATGTGCAMGATTGAGCTTTGTCTTTGCAATTCTCCATTCCACAACACCCACCAACATTCCTGTGTAATTACAGCTCCTGTCTGAGCTACACTGGACCACTCCGTGCTCCATTCTAATCCTTCTGCAGCCTGGGATTGGAAAGGTACCCAAAAAGGAACATTTTTCCCAACATTTGCTCAAAGACCTCCCCACTCTCACTCACTTGGGGTGAAGCTGAATCCCAAAAAAGAGACCCAAAGAGGCAATACTTCCAAAACCACCACCAGCCCTGGGATTCCAACGTAGGAAGAGCGAGGAGAGCCCARTGCAGAGCCTACAGTGCTGCACAAACCAACCCACGGATCTCTGGAGCACATGGGGGGTGGTAGAAACAGCAGCACACGACATTCGCCACAAAAAACAGCGAGGAATTTTTACAAGATACTCCMTTTCACAAAGCTGCCACACTGAGGRATCCTGCAACACAGAGCAGCTTGTTTGGGAAGGGTAACTAATGGGATTAGCACCACTTACTCCCCATCTTCTTATGGGATTTATATTTTGCTAAGCAGTTCCCAGCTGTGGCTCCCTCCCTGACTGCAGAGTGGTTTCACCTTGCAGGGCTTGCAGGKGAACCCCAGAGAGGAAAACACCCTCTGGACCTAAACCTGATATGAAACCCAGACACAAATAACATGGTGCTTTTCCTTCAGAAAAAAAAAAAAAAATTAAAAAATCCCCATGACAAGCAACAGCAGCAATGATTTCAAAAGACAAAAGTTTTTTTTTCCAGCTTTCTCCAATGTTTATTTCGAGACAAGAAAATGAGATTCATTCATTTATGTTGTCTTGCCACTGACTTTCCAAATGGCAAATTAAATCAAAATGAATGGCAGTTGTCTGTTGAATTATGTGTGAATCAAAACTAATGTGGCACCGATGGGGCCCATGAAGTGACGCAAGGGATAATTTTGTCCAGTTATTTATCAAYAATAAATCTCTTATCAAAGCATCTACACTGGGCACTTTGCTCACAGTTTTTGGGTCAATCTTAACATGACCTGTGTGCACAGAGCTATGCACTAAAGGACCAAGAAGGTGGTCTAAATAGATACTTAAGCTTCCAGATTTTCCTATTTTGTTAAATAAAGAACACAACAAAATTCCTATGCACAATCTGTAGATTTACAGCTTTCCATGGATGGTACACAAACAGAAACATAGATACAGGAGCAGCTACTTGCCATCAACACAGGAAGGTCTGTTTCTTGTAGTCCCAGCCACTTTCCCAGGTAGACAGGAGCATTTTACTGTTTGTGATCTTTCCTCAATTCGATTCTTATTACAGCATCTGTGTGCTGCTATAACTTCACACGTTCCTCCTTCTGGCAAAAAAAAAAAAAAAAAAAAAAAAAAAAAAGAAAAAAAAAAAAAAAAAAGAAAAGAAAAAAGAGAATATTGACACTCTGATTAGGAAGAGCAGAAGTGGCTAATCAAAGCATCCAGGCGTGCTCCTGCCTGTGCCCCTGCCCAGCTTCTTTACAGGTGGGATTTCAGAGTTATTTCCATCTTTTTGTGTGCTCCCCAATAAGCTGGGTGCTGCTATGCTCCATTTTTAATAGAAAATGTAGRTAAGTGTCACTTGCCTTTCTTATATTAGAAGTTTCTCTGACATCCATGTAATTTTTGGCCTAAAAATRACAGTGCCAAGGTCTGGGCCAGAGGAAATGTAGGTAAAATACTACAGAAGATGTGCAACAATTGTTGGCTGATTTTATGGTTATAATATTGGAGGCCTCTTCCCCAAATATTTTCTCATACAAGGACAGAGACTAAGATAATCCATCTAGAAACAAGATTTTTTTCCCCCAAATCTTTGATTCTGTGCTAGCACTCAGCCCTCAGGGAATAACAATGAATCTCTCCAAATTACAGGGTGGCCCAACAGCACTTCCCTTCACTCCCCCTCTCACTAAATTGGCCATTTTAAGGAAACATCCCCATTGCGTGTGAGATCTCCAGGCTTAATTTGTCTTCTCCCTAACTGCTCTTTATGAACATTTGCCATAGTTTTATTAGATGGAGAACACAGAGGAGTGATAGACAGAGAGGTTTTGGGATAAGAATGCTCGGTGTTTGTGGCATATGCTGAGCACAGAAATGAAGTGTCAGGTGAGCCATTGCCCTTCACCTCAGCGCTGCAGTGACAAACACCACAGTGGGTTAATGCACTGCCCAGGCCATTCTCCATCCCTCACCTCAGACTCTGTTCAGCTCATAATCACTGAGTGTTTAATGCTGTCAGGCAGTTCCCCACAGATATTTGGCCGCTTACTGAATCTGCAGCATAAATTTGGCAGGGTTTGCTTCATCTTAGTGCAAAAGCTCATGTGCTGCCCACTGAAGGGCAGGATGTGCAAGAAGCTTTTCTWGAAGAGCATTATTCCTTCATGCTATTAAGAACTAACTGTACAGTGCTTTTATTCTGGCTCAAACCACATTACTTATGTCTTAGGCTTCCACTATTTTGGAAGAATATTGAGAGCTTTTGACACAGTAGTGCTGTGCAACCAGGCAGGAGAATAAATGTGGGGATGCTGATCCATGTCTGGCTGTGAACAAGGGGTTTTGGTACCATGCCTGATGGTTTTTTTGCTTATTACATAGCCTTTAATATATTTTATATACCCTTTAATATATTTTATTTTATACTTTATATATAATTCATTATATATATATATAATTCATATAAAATTTGTATTTTATTTTATTATTTTTTATATTGCCTTTTAGACTTTTTCTGTACCCTGTATATATTCCTGGTACTGTTTCCCTACATGATTGTAATTCCTGTAGCCTGATATTCCAGCTCAGTTTTGGGGTTCTGCTAAGCAGAAGAGTAAATAATCCCAGTGGGAGGCCAGTGTGCCCCATGCTACCTCAAAACTCGAGGTTCCAGCCTTGGTTGGAGCCTTCTGTCTGGAGCAAATCATGTAAACAGAGCTCTGGCCTCATCTGGAGGGGGATTCTTAAAACAAGGGGACATGACTTCATTTGTCAAGTTTCTTATTGGGGAATTCTAGATGGATATGCTAATTTGGTACGGTCTGTAAAAATTGTATACATGTTATACATGGGGTGCATCTTTGGCATTTCCCAGCTTGATGAGCTGTGCACTGGGATTCCACTAAATACCAGATAAAACCCTTTTATCCCATTAACCGTGTCTGCCTCATAAGTCTAAAATGAGCTGAAAAGGCACCAGGTAGAGGACTGGGAGTACAGTGGCATCTCCCAGCGAGTCCTGGCACCTGGGGATTCTACAAATGTGGCATTTCTGGTGAAGCACTGGGCAGAGGGGCAGGAGGAACCTCCCTCCCCTGATTCTGGTGTGCCATAAGGTGTACCTGGAGCATCTGAAGGTGCAGCAGCTGCCAGTGAACAGGGACTCACAAAAGGCTGGAAATGTTTTATAATATCAAATTTCCAAACCCCTGACTTTCCAGGGAGGGTCAGGGGATGAAAGGCAGTGAGCACCCCTTTATTAGGATAAACGAACTTGGGTTGTGTGGTCATGAGGTTGGGCACTGATGAGCTTGCAAGCACGAGATTAACTCTGTAGTAAATATTAAAGTCATCTGGAGAGACATGCTGCTGCATCCCTTAGTTATTAGGTGCATTTGGCCTGCTGACACAAGCTTTTTGAAAGCCAATAGGTGTCAGAGAAGAGAGATCCCAACCATTCAGAGAGCCATCCTCTGACAAACGGGCTCTGAAGTGTCTCTGAGGAGTAAGAGGAATTGTGATAATCAACTCAGCCCCAAATGCTTGCATTTTCTATGARGTAATCCTTCACATAAACTCCCTGTCCCCCCATCCAAATCATATTGAAAGCAATGAAAAGATTCTCATTGGTTTAATCCATCTTATGGTCATGCCCGAGGAGAAGAGAGATTTGTGATTTTATTGATTGCAACTTCAACAATAAAGATAATGCATATGGTAATAAGCATTTCTAATTTTGGACTACACAGACTGTGTGGTAAATATCTGTGAATAACCTAAATGCTTAATTTTCCTCTATTAATTTGCTGTATGAGTACCAAGAACCGCATAAGTTAGTCTTGCTTATTTGGTTATCTATTCAAAATAATGGGTTGTGGTGGAGGAGCTTTATAACACCTTTAATTGTTATGTGGAAGCTCAAGTTGCTGGAGCAGTAAAGAATTTAGCTCTAAGTGCATAGTTGTTTAGGAGGGACAAAACAAAATGAAACTATTAAAGCCATGAAAAAACATTTTGTTTAACTGCTAGACAGCTAAACACATTAATTGGAAGTTTTATCTATACAGACAATAAAAGTATGCATGTAATAATAATTACAATAATACAAAGACCCTTTCCAGYGCTGACAGAGAAGAAAAATCCACCTCATATGGAAAAAGTTCTGCATGACACACACCCTGTTTTTCTGAAAAATCTGTGGAGTTGGGTCAGACTTATCCATTAAAACATGTTTAGCCCATGGATGCCTACAATTGCATGCAATGTGTTTTGCTGTTATGGATTTTACCAACCGTGCATGTACATGTGAGACTTTCAAAAAGCCATATCCAAAATGGGAAGAGACAGATATAAATGGACCCAGTGAGAACAGGGAAAAAAAAAAAAAAAAAAAAGCATTGAATAATCACAGTCCTTACTGCATCATTCACAAATATACTGGGGGTGGGAGGTTCTATTTAAATATATTTATATTTCAGTTGCATAAATGAAGAAATTAATTGAATGAATCTGTATTCAGTTTCCACTGAAAACCACATAATGTGCTCAGATGGACATGTRAAATACCTCTGCATCCTGTGATTTTTATTTTTTTTATTTCCAACTGTATTCATTTGGGGGAGGGGGTGGGAGAGCAACAAAAAATGCTCTAATTCAATATCTGATGACTTTCCTCAGCCAGTCTTTGGTTTGTTTTTTTTTTTTTTTTATCTGATGACTTTCCTCAGCCAGTCTTTGGTTTGTTTTTTTTGTTTTTGTTTTTTTTTTTCTCAATGGATCATCTGGATTATGGGAAGATCTGGGGGTACATTACATGGCTAAGAGTCTTGGAAAAAAAAAAATTATTGACCTGATAGGCTGTAAGTGCAGCAAAAGTTTGAATCCTTGTCATAAACCCCAATAATGTCTCTTTTTTTTGGAAGTTTATGGTCTATTGAGCTACAGTAGCTTCTGGCTTTGATTCTGCAATAACAACCTCATCCAACTCACTCAAGTCAATAGGGGATTTGCCATTGAACTGAAAAGGAGAGGAAAAGGCCCTGAAATCCTCAAAGTGTCTTCTGAATGTTGTGTTGACAGCTACATTTCATGAAGTGGCTGTGTTATCCATCTGGCTTTTTTCTTTTTTTTTTAATAACTCCTTTCTGCCCCAAGAAAATCAGAAGATTAGAAATGGAATTGGAACTTGCAGATCAGGAAGAGCATCGATCTTCCTTCAAGAAGCTTCAGAGGTGAATGAAAATGTCCTATCATGGCTTTTATCTTCTTCACACCAAACAAGAGCAGGAGCTGACAGTGAGAACAGCTGATCCTGTCTGAAAACTCATTCACAGGAGACCCTCAGCTCTGGATGAGGGAAATGTGACATCACCAAAACAGGAGGGACAGAAGTGGCTGCCAGGGAGGATTCTGGGCTGTTGAAGATGGCAGCTGTGTCATTGCAACTCTGCTCATATCCCCAKCCTTCCAGAAATCTGTGTTCTGCACAGACTTAAAATAGAAAACTGTAGAAAAAAATGCATCATTCTTACTGTAAAACAGGGACAACAGTTTGTTACCCCTGCAAATGGTTTCATTCTGATTGGAAGACACTAAACTCCTGAAATGATGCTCATTTTTGTCTCTGTTATAAAGCCACCTTGAGTTTACACACCGCAGAGTGAAATATTTGATCACAAGCATGAACCTGCTGTGGGAGGCTGTGATTTAAAATATCTAATCACCTACAGGGTCTGAGTGCATGCCTGGCAGAAGCCAAAAAGCCATCTTCTAGTCATCTCTGTTTTTTATACCTCTAGCAAGGAGGTAATAATAAAAGCATATTTTGCGCTTCAAAATTATAAYTCGCCTCTGCATTCCAGCCAAGCCTGAACTTATCAGTAAACAAACATAAAAAAAGGCAAACAGCACTACTGATTTGTGTTATACATCGTGGAAGTCATTAACTATGACTCAGGTAGCAAAACTTCTACGTTCTCCCTGTGACAGTGATGACAATTTAATAGTATTTGACTCYGCTGAGTTACACGGAGCGTCCTGCAGCAATGAGAGGGGCTGTTTATCAAAATGATAAACATGTTTTCATTTCCTCCTTGGCTGCATGTATGTGATCAGAAGTCTAAGGCCATCAAGAATTCACTTATTCTGGCCACCAGACAGACATTAAGCCATTCAGGACCATCTGTGCTTGAAATGAGCTCCACTTAATGGACCTTCCTAGGGCAGGTCAATCGTAATGAAGGCGTGTGTGCATGAATGCATGAGCAGAGTGGTGCTTTGGTGAGGCTGCTCGGGCTGTTTGGCAGTGCCACAGAGGCTGAGAGATAAGATGTGCCTTTCTTTTTCGAGGGTCACACACCCTGTGATTTTAGAATTCAGCTCCTCTGCTGCATTCRCTCCTGGCTCATTGCAGATGCACCTCACAGCCTAATCCAGATGAAGGTTGTTGTAAGAGTTTGCTCGTGCTACTCAAAAAAAAAAAAAAAAAAAAGCGATGCTCAAGCGGCACCGTGGACTTTGCTGGCCAAATTCTGCCTCTGTTCACCATTAGCAATTCACCAGGGGAATACGAGCAAAAGAAATCGTATGGACCAGTTTTATCAACATTTCCAGACAGTTCATTAGGACTATGGCTGGTTTATGGGAGCTCTGTTTATTTACACAGCTTCGAGTAGCCAGTCTAWGTGCCAGTGCAATCATCCTGTTAAGGTCATACACCCATATGTTATTCTGAAAAATGCTTAAGTATATGCAGATGCTGCTGCCAGACTTGGGAGAACAGAGAAAATTTAAGAGAATTGCAGTTCTATGGACTCCAAGCAAATGTTTAACGATGTGACAGTAAAAATCCTTCAGATGCTTGTAGACTTGCTGAAAAAATGCTCGCAGAAACTAATGGGTGAAAAAAATTTGCACCCTTGCCATTTTGTGTCTTTATACAAACATCCAAGRGAAAGAAAAAAACAACCCTGTGACAGCCATTTTTGCATTTACTATAAAGAATTCAGGTTTGGGGGCTGCAGTTTAAAGAGTTTTCAGTTTGAATAAGCTTTGGAAACTTCCCAGGTGTAATTAATACATTCATAAGCTTTAATCAAAATGTTTATGCCAGCTAATGTGCCAGAACTACAGACTACACTGTGCACAGGGGAAAATACTACCCTTTACTTTAAGAAATAATAAGCCACTACTATGGAACTTGCAAAGTAACATTTTTGCTTCTGACAGGAAGATGTAAGAGAAGGAAAAGCAAAGTCCCATGCTACCCCACTTCACAAGTGAGCAAATAAAGGACTCCTCATAGCCACAGTGCAGCTACACTCCAATTTTTCTTTTACATATAATCCACTGGCATTCCATATCTGCTCCAGAAGGAAAAGAATCAACCTCACAGGATGCATTTGCAGAGCAATCAGAGAGGGCTTRGGGTTTTCACACATTTTCACAAGGTCAAGGATAACTGCAATGAGTGAAGTCACAAAACCTGAYATAACACAAAGGTGCCATCAAAAAATTGACCTAAATGTAACATATTAACATTACTACTTACTTAATTCTTTTCCATTAGGATAATGATACAAATAAATTAATGGGCTATTCTTTATGCATGGAGTTACCATACCCATGGGAATTGAGAATACTCCAYATATGCTCTGCAAGTCCCCTGGTTATATACTGGATTTTTTTTAGCCCACTGGATTATAATAGACTTCAGCAGTCCATTTCCTAAATTTCTATTTATATTTTCATTCATATTCAGCATTTCATTATTCATTATGCACGAATTGTATTTTCATTTTGGGAAGACTCTACGCAACAGCAGCACCATAAGTGACTCCCACTGTGGGTCATTAAGTTTTAGGTTGGGATATTATTTTCTCAACTTTTACAGCTGTGAAAGGGTTCTGGAGGCACAGGGTACCCCTTGAAGAAACTGCTCTTTCTCTACAAAAGACCAGAATAAGTAGTTCCATCAGGACCATGGCTAGTGAAATTTGTTTGCCCTTGGAAAACCACCTTGTGTTAAATTTTAAAATCCTATTGAGGTTCTCCTGATGTCCAAGTCACTTAAAAGAGCACCCATGGAGGTCACAGCTCCGAGAGTTCACAGGACTCTTTCCTGTGCAATATTTCTGTAGGTTGGGGCCCCATCTCCTGTGYCATGGCACAACACCCCTATTCTGAGTAGGGCCAATAATGAGTTTGTCTTGGCTTGTGCTGGCCCATGGTCACAGTCTGGAGGAGAGCTGTGGGTGAAGAAGGTCAGTTACATGAGAAAATTCATTTCATATTCAGCCAAAGTTCTGATAGACCCTAGACTCAGAATTCCTGAGCTAAGAGGGGCAGTGTCCATTTTCACAGGCATCTCTGGTTATTTACCTTAGAAATTATTCAGTTTCTAAGAGCAATCTTGACACAAAAGGCCATTTTCATGAAATCAAACTTTTGTACAAAAATCTGTAKCAAAAGAACTTCTGGAGCAAAATAATAACTTTAAAATATTTTGTCCAGCAGAATGTTAATATTTCAGTTGAATATTAACTTTTTTTTCCATTTGTGTTTTATTTCCCATTCAGTGTAACAGGGGAAGCAGGGATATGCAAAGCTCTAATTAGCACAAGGATTTGTAGTCTTTTACAATTTTCTACTAATGCTCTCCGCCATCAGCCACAGGAGGCTTTTTATCWGAGACATTTACAGATTCTTACACCCAGAACAGACTCTGATCCTGACGAACTGGTTTATTCACAGAAATTAAAAATACGTATTTTCTGTAAAGGAGAAATGGTATGGATTCCACTTTTGAATTCATAAAGAAAAGCCAGAGCACACCGGGATGTGAGTTGTGATTGGATCCAGGGCTGGCTCATGGATTTCCATATCAAACCAATATACACACCAGAGAATAGGTTTTTCTACTAAAGAACCTTGCAAATTGATCTCCTGAGAAATTTGCACAGGACCTTATTCTTATGCATATTAATAAAAAAAAAAGAAAAAAAAGAAAAAAAAAATCTCTTACGGATGAATCAAAGGGAAAATGGTATCCAGAACAACAAGGCAGCCTTCTAGCAGCTCCTGCCTCTGGCACATTGCAGCTCCAGAGGCAGAGGAATAACCAGAGAGGCTGAGGAAACAAGGGGATGTCAGGGCAAGGGTGGCTGGAGAGGAATGCTGATGAGGAATCTGCTCCTAGCTCTCATTGAAGCAGATTTATGGGTACTTTTAATTAGGATTTTGCACAATATACCCCCAAATGACAGAATCTAGGAGAAAATCCCACTTTTTGTGCGTGGAGCTGTCCCTGCCAGGGCCACACTCATGCCCCACACCACTGATGGTGTTTTTGTCACAGGGAGTAGGGCAAGGGAACCGTAATAAGGACTATCAGCACTCCTGTATTGATGAATGAAAAAATCCAGATATGTAACTCAGGAGGCAGGCAAGAATCCTATGTTCTCTTAGCGGGGATCTTCAGCCTTTTAATGGGATTTTTTTACTTCAAAGGGAGACCAACTTACAGCAACTGTGAGAAATGGAGGTYAGAAATTAGAAGTCTTGGTGGGATWTAYGKCTCTGGAATACCATTAAGAGATGTGTGAAGAGGCAGGACTTAATTCAGAAAGAGAAGAATGTTATTTTTGAGAAATAACTGAAGTTCCACATCAAAAAGTGATAAGCATTATGACTCTAAATTTCATTGACTTTCAGTGAGATATGACACTCCGAGAGGTCTATATCACTTGTAAATAGGATGTCTTGGTCTAAATGATGTACGCCAGTAAGGCTGAGCATAAAATCTTGTAAGTACCTTTAAAAAAAAATCTTGCTCTTAGTCACTTGGGTGGTTCAGAAAATTTAATATTTGATATGTCAGAGAGGATAAAAAAAACCCGAGTTTGGACAAAATAGATATAATATGCCTGCATTGAAGCAGTGCTCCTCCTATAACTTAAACTGCAGGCAGCAGTATAAACTAGAGATTAAAAAGACCTGCTGTGCTATTTTGATCACTGCTTTGCAGCTGCACAATTCTTGCCCAGAACAAATTTTCTAGGTATCAAAGCTGTGGAGAAATGTACATTTCTGCTGCAGAATGAAATTAACATTTCCAATATTGACATCTCCAGTTCCTTGCCAGAGAACAGTGAAATCCAAAGTGGGATTCGGCCTGAAAATAACCTAAYATTAAAACTTGAGTGAACCAAGAGCAAAAATATTGTTCTTGGGACCTCAAAATGCTGTTCTAAATGCTGCCAGCAGAAGACATCCAATGAATCACTTAACACAGTGAATGTGTTAAGTTTCAGGAAAAACACACACTGAAAAAAAGGTAGGACTACTCTCTTTTTGGATGGAATGAATAAGTTTACAAGAAAAAGGTGATTTAGTCACAGCTGCTGATTAGAAAAGAATACAGAAGTGRGAAGGAGTTAYTGGGAAARGATTTAGGAATTATTCTATGACAAYTAKGCAAGCACTGCTTGGTCCTGCCASAGCCTCACTTTTGCCCAACAGGCTTTCCCCAAGCCCCAGATCTCCAAAACTGCCAAATATTCCATTGAATGCCTTCATCTCCAACCTATTCTCCAAACTGGAAACTGYATTAATTTTCCCATCAACCTTAAAAGAGACGCAAAATTTCTTGTTATGCTCTAGACACACCCTTTGCTTTTTTTCATATGATACAAGAAAAAATCATGCTTTCAGGATTTCTTTTAAATATTTATAAAATAATCCGCCGATTACAAAGAAGCTCAGCARCAACCAGCTTGCAAATCCAGGCTTTCAGTCATCACAGAATGATTCAGGGATCTTAAATTCTTGTGGAAAAGCAAAACAGTGTTGCTCTRTACAGTTCATCTTTTGGTTATGATGGTTGCAGATAAATTCATCCCCAGATAATTCTACCCACTGAGGTGATTAGCCTATGGAGAGCCTATGATGTGTTTACTGAGCACAGAGGAACAGTTTATGGTAATGCTCTTGTCATGCTTTATGAATGGGTGAGGTGCTTTTATGAAGTAGTTAGATAAGGAGTGGTGAAAGTAATGTGATCCATAAAGAATGTTCAGTGATGAARAGCTGGGATTGCAGAGATACTACAGACAGGCTGATAGAGAGAATTATAACCWGTGCATTAATCTTCCAGAGAATGGCAGTAAATAAAATAACAAGAAGGAAYGGCTCTAAACAAATTTGGTCAGTGTATAAAGAACTGAGATGTCAGGGTGGCATCAAASTGAAGTTGTTTTGAAAGGGATCTCTTCCAGATGAACTGTCTTGCCATAGTGGCAATAACATTGTCATYGATGGGGTTGGCCATCTCTTACAAAATCCATGAGAAGGAAAACAAAGGATGGCAAGTTACAGCACGTGTAAGCAAATGTCAGTGTAAGGTGCTGTGTGTGATGAACAGCAGCAGTAAATCCTGCTGAGCAGTGCCAAGCAATCACTTCCCAGCCATTTTTCAGTGGCCAAGTGTGCCCATTATCCCACCCCATATATTTCCAGAGTCATTCACACCGTGACCACCAGCAGCTGGTCCTGCATTTGGGCAGAAAACGAATCCTTTGCCAGGAACTGCACAATGGTGCAGAAGGACAGAGGATGGGACCAAAGGCTCAGAAGCAATCAGTTGTTTTTGCATGGAAAACGTTTTACACTGCGTTCATTATCCATAGCAGAAGAACCTGGTAGTTTCCAGCTAAAGGAATTTRCAGCTCATTTCTGAACCTTATTTATCTTCAAGCACAGTCGAGCACTTCRGGAAATGTTGGGGACTGGCTGTGTGAACAGCAATATTTTAACTTTCAGACTACTATACTTCAGTTATGAATTAACAAGTCAAGGAATTCGCCCTCAAAATAATCTATTTTAACTTTCAGGCTACTCTACTGTGGTTATGAATTTGCAAGTWAAAAAACTCCCCCTCAAAATGCTCTACTCCCTCCAGACTTAAGCRTGATTGAGCTGTTTTACTTCTGGTCAGGACCAAACTATGGCAGAGGAAGAGGGGGAAGCCGAGGATGATGTGGAWTTCAGCCCATATTGTTCTCAAAATYTAAYTCATCAGTGGGAAGCCTCACTGGGAGGGTGGTTTCTTACTCCTCACTGAAATTTTAAGGGAGAGGACAGTGGCAATATTTTATTTCATGATAACTTTTGGCACCTCTGATTTTCTTCTTTTGGTTTTGTTCTGCTGACATTCATCTCAAATGAAGCAAGTCTGACTAATTTTCTCTTTTCCCATATTACTTTAAACATTTCCCAAACCTCCCTTCTCCCACATTTTTCCATAATCACTACCCTGAGCAGTTTTTTTTTTTGCATGAGTGTCCATGTTTTGATGTCTCTTTCCTCCCTATTTCTGCTGATGAGCAATATTTTATTTCCTGCCACCTTGATTTGCTCTTTCTGCTCCAGCTCTCTGCATACAATTGTAACCCTGATGTATTCTGGCTCCCCACTCTCTCTCTCTCCGTCTTTACCTTTTTTTTTTAACTGCACTGAATGTTTCTCTCCCTGACAATTTCTTTCTCTTCTCTCTGGAAGCTCCTGGTGAACAACACAATGCAGTAGTACCTCCTAATAATTGATCACCTGGCTGCTGTTCARATTTGTACTGTTCCTTTGAATATAAGTGCAATTCAGTTCACTCTGTTCCTCCATAAAGTGAGTAAAAAGGGCTGCAAACTCCAGTGGAAATACAGGAAGTTGAGTGAGAAAATGATTTCCTACTTTGAAAGCAACATGTGACACGTTGCAACRTTGGCTAGAAATTAACATTAATTTATTTTTTATTAGTTAAACAGTARCAGTACGCAGTTAGCAGAACCTAAGAGGCCAGGCAGAAAACACTTTTATTTTTCTCTCCCCTGTTTACCCTTGGTGATGATCAGTATTCATCCAGACACTATCCAAGAGAGTTTGGAACCAGATTTTTCAATTAAAAGTTGCTTTTTAAACAGATTTTCTTTCCAAAACTAAAATCTTTTYGATGAAAAACATTGACACTTCACTGGCCAATATCAACAAGTTTTAATTCAGGCTAAAATCCCCATCTCAGGGTGTGTTATAATTCATATAACTCAATGACTTTTAGCAAATGATTCCCAGTTTTCTACTTAGTACTACAGCCAATAAACCATGCTGTACTCCCATCATCACCAAAAARGGGAAAGTGCCTTGAAAGCTGAGGTCCAGACAAAGACGGAAGTAAAGAATTACCTGGGTAATGTCTCTTATGGTCACAAAGGAACCATTTCACATTAAGATAAAAATAAATTTAACTTCTGTTCCAAAATAGTCAAGTGATCTTTTCCAAGGAAATYATGCAAAAAGAAAAAAGACACATGCACGTGAGCTGAGGAGAAGCAGMGGGTCTGATGTGCTGCAGATTCTGTGCTGATTCCAACACTGCCTGCAAAGGGTCCTTCCCTCTCCCTTTAGTCTTGTGCTGATCCATGTGCAGCTTAGTCCACTTTTGAGGTGGTTGAAAAACCCCATTTCACTCAGTCCCCCCAGACCCAGGTTTTGCCTCAGACAGCTCAGGTTTCAGTGCCATTTTCCAGATTCATGTGGATTCAGCTCCCCATGAGCCCCAGCAGAGGAAGGACTCCAACCCTCTGAACCCTCAGTTCAGCTGCCTGCATTTCCAATCTCAACAGTTTTGGATAATGTTGAACATAAATTGGGCTTTCACTGGAAATGAGAAAAGTCTGTAAACYGGAAATAGGACAGCTCTGCCAACTCTTCCTAATGGTGTGCTGGTAATTAGAAGCAGAAGAGGTCATCTTGCCCAGTTCTTTCTCACTATCAAAATGTTTCCCTCCACACACTCACGAGCATTTTGCTCAATTTATTTTCACATTATTTAAGCAATTGGACTTCTGTTGGTGCAACAGGGGATCCTCTGAAGATGCCATCCTGGCGTTTAATGGGATCGACCATTGGGCTGAACAGAAAAAGAATGTTGTGTTTTCCTTTGCTCATTAACCCTAATTGTGATGCTATGACCAGCTGAACACAGCTATTCCCTGTTCCACATTTACAGATGTCAGATACGTTTCAGATGGTCATCACATCCCCCATCAGCATTATCACCACTTAGACAAGCTGTGCATTTGCTGCTTCTCTTCATCTTTCTTCATGAGCCTGTTCCCATCACCTTACTGATGTCCATGGCTCTTCTCAGCATCACTGACATCACTGATGTTTTTAAAACACCACTATATAGCAACTAAATTATTATTAAAAGCGATAAAAATTCTGTGGTGTAAATTGAATTGATATTATTATCTCCATTTAAGAGAGAAAATCTGCCCTGTTTTCCCAATCCAGCATTTATCTCTACTCAGCTCTTCAATACTATTAACTAAAACATAGGCAACCAGCACAAGTTAATCAAGTTTCAGGAATATTTGATCACCAAAACTATGAGATCCATTGGTATTTATAACTGCCTGGGCACATTAGCTCTGTAGAGATGGACAAGGAATAAAAAACCAGGGTGTAGAAACAGAGAGAATGCTCTATAATAGAAAATCCAGCCACAGTCTGAGATGGAAGAGGAATGCCATGTCTAATTGAAATGGTGCTCTGTGCTTCCCAGYAGTGTTCTCAACAAGGAAAGACACTATTACCTCCTGCTCTTGGAGAAAATGCCATCACTTTCCTATTTTTTCCATCCCCACTACAGCAGCGAGCMATTTTCTGGCATTAATGCTTGAATACTTCTTTTCCCCAGGTATATTAGTCCACATTTTTTTCTAGTTACACTCACATTATTTCCTGGGCCTTTTGATTTTTCTGATCCTTTTTATTATGAGTCTTGTACTTCAGTGGCAGGTGTTGTAACACATATTTTACTATCACTGGTAAATTGGCAGAGGCCCTGTTTCCTTTGAGCCACAACCTGGATAAAGCCATCCACAAATATTTCTTCTAAAACTTGAAAGATCCTTTTTTTTTTTTTGCTTGGCAGAAAACCAAAGCAGCACTTGCAACAACCATGGCCCAAAATGGAGAAAATGCTACAGAGTTCAAGCCAAACCCACCAAGTTTCCAGCACTGCAGAGATTTGAGTTTCCCTGTTTTTCCAGTGGGAGCTTTCTCCCATCAAACTGCACACTGACAAARAAGGAATTTAACCCTGCAGCCAGAAAAACTACAGACTTTCCACCCAGCAAACAAAAATGTAATACCAGCAATACCTTTCAAGCAGGCTTGGTTGACAAACAGGTGCTCTCTCTGTAAGACAGTTTTCTTATTGATCTGTGCTAACATCTTGCAGAAGTGAACAATCTCATTGCCATGTCAAAGGCTAACCATCTGTGAACAAGCAATGCAGCCAGAAAATCCTTGTTGCTGCAATAATAGCTTTAGGACGTGGGTTTTGTTTCAATCGCCACAAAAAGAAACCTTTAGGAAACCTCACAAAAAAGTCTTTTTCTGATAAATGAATGGACCTAGAAAGGTACTTCTGCTTGCACAAATTTTATCTAAATACATTACAATAATTTGCATAGTATCAAGCAAGTAAAGTTACTGAAATAATTGAAAAGTTCATTTTTTCCCTTTCCTCCTTTGATATTGCAAGCGCTTTCTCACAGTCTCATGCATCACAGCCCTTTGCTTATTTAAAAATCATAATTCTCTCTGTGGGACAAATCACTCCTTCAATACCTGAATATATATGTTAATACTTCCAAGATCAGAAGTGTATTTTTTTTCACATCAATAAACAGTATTCAGCCATGCTGGAACCACAATTTTGGACTAAAAGACCATTCTGAGAGATTGATGTGCAAGCCCAGTGTCATACTGAGAGACAGACTAGTGAATWAATGATTCTGGAACAAAAATCTAATGGCAGGACTTTCTCAGGACAGGAGAAAGCAGCAGCCTCAACCCTGTCACCCCTGGCTGATGTAGGTAAGCTCTCTGAGAGGTCCGTGATCTTTGTGCATAAATATCCCAGCTCTCACTGCTTTCCAAAGAGATCAAATCTCCTGGGCACTCGTGGTCTCCTCCCCACTATCCCTGTTTTGTTGACTTCTTTCTGCTGAAAATTTGCACAAAATTGAAGCATTGCTTTCAATTATTTTAAAATTAGTCTGGATAAAGAAAGTATCAACAGGAAATAGAAGCCACAGCATTGTGAGTAACTCAGTGAAGTCATGGCTCTCTCTTCTTGGGCTTTTTCAACCCAAAACATCAAAGACAACCAACTGGAACTTCTTGATGTATATTTGCATACTTGTTTACTTTTCAAAGTAATTAGCTTTTAAAGTATGACCAGGGAGCCGAACAAATGTACTGTGTAGCTGCAAAAACAATACAAGAGGAACTGTCTGCATTTGAATGAATTTGCTTTGYTGGTACCACGGATGTGTCAGCCCAGTGAACACTTAATGTCGAACATTAATTATACAAACAAAAGAAATGGCACAAAGCTGTTGTCTCTGTTTTCTTCCAAGATTCAGCCTTGTTTATGTTGGAGGTTTTGTGTCCTGAATAAATTCCTGACTGTGGCTGCTTCAAAAGGGATATTTCAGCTGATTGGAAATACGCACTGATCAATGCCTGAGATAAACCAGCTCTCAGCTGTTGTAGCTCACTCACTGACCCTCAGTCAGTGAGAAATTCTTTTTGCCATGCAGTGAATTTCATCAGCATGATGGACTGGTGGTGGCTCTGCTCCATGTGGCCCCTTGTCTGCCATACGGCTTTCCAGTCAACTGCTCCTGGGTTTATGGCTTTGCTTCTGCTCCTCAGGACAGGGACAGTGAGCACTCGGGCATCAGAACAAAGCAAAAAAAGTCGAGTGTCAAACTGCACCGAAACTTCTTGGAGAAATTTAGATTCAAAGTGAAAATTTAGATTAAATTTTGGTTAAACTCTCCTTCTCCCTCCCAATAATTTTGGCTGTAGATTTTAAAAAATAAATATTCATAGAAAAGCCAATAAATACTGGTTAACAAAACTCAGTAAAATGGCAATACAAAGTGAATAGAAGAGGATGAAAAAAGTCAACTGCAACTCCTTGATGCCCAACTGTAAACAATAAATTTTCAAACGGTGGTGAACGAATGTCAGTTAAGAACAAAATTTAAATGTKTCTAACCAATGTAAGAGTAACTTTCTGAAGAATATTATTGGGAGCAATGAACAATAGATGTGGTTGGGGCGAAGTGTAATCAGGGTGCYGATACATGTTAGGAAAATAAAAATTTTCACTGTCTCTTCCAGTATTAAATCCAGGAGTTAAGACAGAGCAGGAAGCTGGAGGTTCAAAAAAATAATGGAGACTCCCACACAAGGCACACAAGCTGAAAGTTTTCCGTGAGCTCACAAAGCAGTTAGAAAAGCAAACGGGAGAAAATTCTTTTAGGGGTTATTAAACACAATCCCTGAATCACAAACTCCTGAAAACTGGAACAGTCTAGAGGGAAATTCTCCTTGTTGGTTTATCACTCCTGTACTCTTAACATGTGCTGCAACTRCTACTGGAAACAAGATTGGATTCCTGACCTGACCCAGTATGGTTGTTTTTAAATTCCCAGAGATGGTCCCAACATCCCAGAGGTCATTCTTCTAGTCATCTGAAAATAGTAACCCCCTGGAAAGTATCACCAAGCTATTTAGGACACATATTCCTAACATAAATCACACATTGGGACTTTCACATCCCTTTGCAGGTCTTGCATTCCCTTTTTTTCTTTTCTTGCTTTTATCCAGGGCAAATCTCCATCACTCACTTATCCCCTGTATTCTCTTTATATTCAAACCACATCAGCTTTGACGTTCCCTCTCCAACCCGTGCTGTGAAATGCCATCACAAGCACACCCCAAACTTTTATTTATTTCCTTACCATCTGACAGATTGCCTTGAGGAGCCTTGTCCTGAGTCACTGCTACAGGACAGAACGAGGCAGGAAATGTCAAAGTTGTCATTCACATTCCCCAGTTCTTTGATTTCTGCTGCCAGCCACACCTTCTCCAAAACTTCTTTGTTTTTGGGCGTCAAGCTAAGGACTAATCCCCCACGTGCTTGAGAAGTCCTCAGATTTCGGAATGTCCCAGATTCCCTGCTAAATGGCCCTTAAACATTACAAACCTGGAACACAAATACTGCCAAAGCAGATCAGAACAATTGTCCATCATCTCTTCAGCACTCCCTGTGACAGATGAAGCACAAAGGGCTTCAAAGGAACATTGAAGACCATAAATGGGACAACTGCAACATAGGCTGCCTACACAATTATTTTCRGGGGAATAGGAACTCCTATTCCTTTGGGAGCATTTTTAATCCTAGATAAAATCATAATGTTCAAATGATCCAGAAAAATACACGCTTTATTATATGTCCCTTTTACTAGTGCCATACATTTCACATACATTATACACAGTATTAATAAATATTTTAAACCTGGTTCCCTGCATCAATTTTACAAATTTCTCAGGTATCTGCATTCATTCATCAAAAGAACTGCAAATATAACAGTTACTCTGTATTACATTTTGTGCCTCTTCAGGATTTTTGCTCTATTGTATGTGGTCACCTACGTGTCAATTTTTGCTCATATAAAGCTATTTCCTTGCCTCTCAAACATATCAGSCAGCTCCTATTTCAGATTTCACTGCTGCTTTAAAATTGATGMTAAAAGGGGCAATGTGAATCTGTCAGTAGACACATCCTAAATACTCATAAAGACATTCAAGAGTTCTGTGTTCAATACAGTATTTCCCATTTCTGTCCTTGTGTGTCAGAGCAAGTATTTCAGTGATCACCAGTTTGGGCACACCTGTTTCTCTCTGACACTGTGTTTTTTTTTTTCCAATAACCAATGTTTTCACAATAAATCACCCTTTGTAGCTTCACCAGATTTTCCCTCACCACTCCAAGGGCAGGAGGTGGCATGAGGTGAATCACACCCGGGATCACTTTAGCTCTGCTTTCGGATCATTCTCCATTTTCTTCCCATCCTCCTGGGCCTGAGCTCCTTTCATGCTGCTCTGCAGTCTCTGCTCGTCCCCAGGAACAATTCAGCACWCGCTCCCCTGGGTGCTCTTGTCTCTCTACCGTTTACATCTTGACAACATCACCTTCGCTCGTTCTTCACTTA
Organism: Malurus melanocephalus; assembly: GCF_030028575.1. NCBI lineage: Eukaryota > Metazoa > Chordata > Aves > Passeriformes > Maluridae > Malurus > Malurus melanocephalus. Next base: position 924,675 of record NW_026623296.1, on the reverse strand, counting down.
CAAGACCCGTCGCGGATCCATTATTCATTTTCAGAGCACAGTGTTGTGAACCGTGTCACAGGCTCAATTCACGATGTTGTGAACCAGGTGTTCTGCTCAGGAGAAAGAATTGGGTCTTTGAATCCAGCAGTTAGGGTTTAATTAGAGTCCTGTTCTGAGGGACATCTGCAAGGGCTACCTGTAGCCCAGACATGATCCCATAAATGGCACTTTAAATACACATCTCCCTCCATTGAATATAAAAGCAGAATAATGCCTTAAGGCTGAAGTTACCTTTTGTGATTTTCTTTCTGTGTAAACATTGGTTTGTTTTGTTTTTCCTGCTTTAATACCCATTCACCTAGTTTTTTGTCTGGTTTTCATAATCCCTGTGGAAGTCYTTGTTATGTTCTCCATCACCCAGGCCTGTGTCAGTCCAAGTCAAGTCTTTACATGAACCTCCTAAAATTGTTTACTCCATACTTCAAACATGCCAGATCATTGCCCAAACCTTTCGTAAATCTAATACATGGCAAATAAATCTCTTAGTGCTAATTAATTAGCATCAAAAATAAGGTAGAATTGTAACAAATATTTCTTCACATCTCTGGAAATACCTGAAAATAGTTTTAACATAGCAAAGGCACTACTGATGGTATTTTCATTATCTGCCCCACATGTATACACACTGTTATATGAGCATTCTTTAACTTTACTATGTCTTGGCTCCCTAAAATTAAGGAGATTTTGCTTTGCATGGTGTGAGAATAAAATTTCAAATTACAGCAGGGACCACAGACTACCCATACTTTTTAGCAGTGGCTGTGCACATCAGCCTGTAAAAATTCTGGATGCACATGCCCAGGGTGGGCAATTGTGCACATCAGCACCCATCCATGTCTGCAATTGTCTGTGCTGAGCACGCCAGACTGTGATCTGTGTGCAGATATAAAGAGTTTTCCATGTTATATGCACAGGGCCTATTACAGAGAATCACTCATTACAGGCGAGCAGTACACTTTTCTGCATTTCCCCCCAATCATTAAAATATGTTTCATGGTATATTTTTAGCTCAGTTCATTAAATGCACGCACAAACATGCCCACATATCTATAATTCCACTAGGCTACTCTTAACAGTTTTGCTCAGTAACATTAAACTCTGAGCACTTCGTACTTTGTGTTTTACTACTGCTGCYGTGAGCTTTGCAAACAGAATTGCCAGAGTGGCAATATTTCAGACAGAGCTGTGAATTGAGGCTGCTGTTGGAGGGTTGTGTGTCATAGCTGAGGTGGTGGAGGCCAGACACTTGATATCAGGTGGTTTGTGTGGAAGTGTTAGTATTTTATCTGTGGAAAGCCAATTTTTCTGAATGCCTTCCRTGCCCCCAAGGTGTTGGGAGTCACTCAGGGATGTGCCAAGGTCTTTCCACCACCCTGCCTGGTTCTTGATGCCAATCATCAAAGAGCAATTGGAGAAAAGGCAAAACACTCTCACCCTTGTACTCAGTTTTTAAAACTTACTTTAGACTGTGGATAAGGGATGTTGATTCCCTTTCCCAAACATGGTAACAGGTTAATGACCTTGTGCTGGGATTCTTTCCACAAACAAGCTTCTGTCCACTGATTTTGCCTGGGATTGCAGAGGGTCACACACAAATCAGTTTAACTGAACACCAGCACCCACAGCTCAGTTCATCTCCAGCTTCTCCACCTCAGGTTAGAGATGAAGGGAGAAAGCATTTCATCTTTATACCCACCATTATCAAAATAATCACTGCATGTCTAAACATAATTCACAGGAAAAGTAGAAGGGAAAGATGTCTCTTTGATAATGCAGCAGARTCAATAACAATAATTAACTAATGAGATGGTAATAACATAGAGAATTGGAATAGAGTGAAAAAGTAAAGCTGCAGTACAAAATACTGGAGCATCAGGAATAGGAAGCAAATAGACATTTCTGTATCTGGCTCACTTTGAACTTCCAAGCTCACTTTGAATTTCCACAGCTATTCCGAGTGTATGTAGCAAAATCCACTAAAGAAACTTTCTAAGAAGCTTCTGAGGAATTAACAGGAATTAACTCACCAGGACAGCTCAGAGTGCAAAAGTTGACGGGAGATTTAGTCCCTGTATGCCACATAAAAMCTCAAGGCAAAATCCTGGTCCCACAGAATAAACTGGCAAATGTGGATGATTTCACTCCATCTGCTTTATTATTCACACTGGAAACTGCTTTGTTTATGGGATGTGGACGGCAGGAAATTGAGTTGCCTTCATTTTATCTATGCAGCCAATCTCCAGCCTCTGGTGAAGGATTCCAACCTCTTAATGGCAACATTGGCACAACTGATACAATCCCATTCCCAGGAATTTCATCACATTATCCTGTAATATCACTAATTAAGTATTTTTGATTCATTAACATAATTTGCAGAGTGTCAGCCACTRTGGAGCCTATTTACCAAATAAAATCAGAATAAGCCCTTCTCTTTGTGGTTGGGTTGGGTTTTTTCTCAAATGGACACAAGATTTAGTCATGATTCTTCCCATCACAGGTAATCCCTTTTTCTAAGTGACTTTGCCTCTTTTTACTTATCTTATTCTTTCTTCCTGCTCCTCTAATTCTTTTYCAATCTTTGCACTATCCTACAGTTRCTCTGAATCTGATATCTTYTAGAGTCTTTGTCCCTAGAAAAGCCAGGTAACGCATCAAATCACCACTATAAATGCAACCTAAAATACTTATCAATAAATAAAATAAAACTTGTCTAAATACTAACAAAAACTTGYCTAAATACTAACAAAAATGCCAGCTCTTCTAAAGCTGAGAAAACCTCTTTCCAGTCACTAAACAGCAATTATTATTATGACTTTCATGCAACAGCAGGCAGTATTATGTTTGCTCAAAAGACCAAGTAATAGATAATAAAAGGGTCATCAATTAATGCYAAATTATAGTATCTATTTTCATTTATAAAATCAGAGGCTGAGTGTGGTTTCACTCAAACTCTCTGCTTTGAAAAGGCAGATAAAGGAGAATGAGAGAAATGTTCTGAGTTGACTTTGAAGYAGAGCATATGCTGTACTTAAATGGAGATTATGATGTCAGTTAAGGATGTATTTGCACGTACTCAGAGTGAATAACTCCAAAATCTCTGTGCATGTGCATAAGCACATACTCATTCTTGAACATATACACCCCATAAAAGTTCAGCTCGCTCAGAATTTAAAATTCAGTTGTATTTTCCTCAGGAGCCTCTGACTATCTTGAAAGATATGTGCAGTTAGCAGATAGCTGGAGGAACATTCCCACAACTGCTCTGCCTTTACCTGCTGTTATTTTCAGAATACAAGAGGAAAGTGAGTGATGTCTTCTGCTCTCCATCTGAAAGCACCACAGGCACTCAGTAAGTGTTTTAAACCATTTTTGCCTGAATAAGTTTCTTAATGTCATCTGGCATATTCTGACATTTACTAGCTATTTGCAAGTTAGGTTAAAAAAAAAATACACATAGAGATCATTTTCTACAGTGAAATACCACATTTTGGTGATAATCCCAGTTCACTCAAGGAATCCTGATTTCACATACATCCAGTTAATAGAACTGATCTATTGTGTTAATTAACTTTTTCAGAGTAAATAAATAATTGCATTATTYTTCTGTTCTCTACTGTTTGCAAATACCAAAATTAGAACCCTGAAATGAAACAATAACTAACGTGAATCATCACAGCCATTGCTTGCTCTGTCTACTTGATTTGGCTTTAATGTTTTAAAATCTGTTTCCCAAAACTAACATTGCCATAAACTGGATGCATCATCCCCTGAAGAATGGTTCTCCTTYCTTACATTATTTGGTGTTTTTCTTATTTATTGGCATCTTTTAGTTCTTTGCCATAGTGTGTCAATACACATAAAACTTATGCAGTTTATTTGGTTGTCATGTGTTATCTACATGGTTTTATCAATATTTTTGAGCATCTGCTGCCTGGCAGCAGAGTTCTGTGCATTAGATCATGCAAAGCTTTTGACTGCGGGGGGATATTTGAGCTCAGGTGTAAACTTTTRTATTGTAACCTTCAAAGCACTGTGAAATAAATCCTCCTTTCTGTGTCATAACAGGAATGTTTTTCTGCAACTGTTAAGGGTCTATCTTGAATTATTCTCATTTTCCTGCTTTGGACTGCCCTGGAAGATTCAGGCTAAGCACACATTAATACTCACACTCTTTGGTACAGTTTGGGATTTTTCTTTTCTCAGTCTGTTGCACAGTCCTGAGTCAAGATTGCTTATTCTTGGTCTTTGATTCTGTTGTTTCTCTGTTTGATCAAAGCCCAATTGTGCCACCTACAAATTGGTTATGACACTTACATGCAGGAAATAATGTTTTTCAAAGATACTTTGGATACAGAAAGTAACTTGTTTCAGAGATGCAAAGACTTCCTCTGCTTCAGTGTWTCGGTCTAATCTTTGATCTTGCTGCTCCATGTTTGTGCTATTACACAATTATCACCCACGTGTCCCTGAATTCTCATGTTTTTATTCTAGCCCTCACTCTTCCCCTCAAGAAAAAATATATTTGCACAAGTYCTCTCTGCAGAAGAGCACTGCTTTGTGCAGCTGCAGTGAGCAATCTCCCCTACCATCTCCTTTGATGTTTGGAAATGATCAATAGGAGAGAGATTGCATCCATCTCTTCCTGCATGAAGACTCTTSCAGACACACACACAGCTCTCAGCCTTACAGGCCTCATTATGCATAATTACAAGGCATATTTCCTTGTATTACAATAAATAAAGCAATTCATATTCATGTGGTTATGATATCAGACAGGGTGCATAAAATCCTGCAGCCCCACTAAGATGATAAAGTCAATGGGATTTCTACTCTATAAGAACTAAAAGAGGCATGGAGAATTTGTCTGATATTATTAAGAGGTCCTTTCTGGATTACAGATAAGGTGCATTATATTACCCACTGTTTGCAACCCCAGAATATTTTAGTTTGTCATATTACACTGCAAGCTCTTTAGAAGTTCCTATTTAGCAGCTCTCACCACTTCCAGATGACAGCAATTGTATTCAGGCCATGTGAAAACCTTGGAGGTGTTATTAAGGACATAAAGAATTTGAGGGCTTATTGGAACAAATTAATTCCATSTCTTTGCTTACCACACAGGCAAATGCTTACTTTCATTTCCATGTCCTGAGGCAGGGCTTCAAAAAATGTATGAATTACTTAGGAGTAAGATATCACTTATCCATAAAAGCCTWTGCATGTATTAGAACAGTAAATGATTTCTGCACACCCATGTGCAGAAATACATGGATGCAGACACACAGAGTCACACTGCTACTGAAACGCTGCACTCAGTTGGAAAATTCATTCTTCAGTCCTAAATCACCCCCTGAAATCTGGAGACATTGGATTTCAGATGAATATTTTATATTACATCTTAAAGGCTCTTCACTACAAGAAGTAAAATAATTGTTATTAAATTCTCAGCAGATTACAAGGCATCTCCAGCACACAGTGCAAAGGASGGATTGGGCCTTTGTGGTGTGCAACTCACTGTGCGCTGGGGGAAGTGGATTTTACTTTTTGAAGGATATTTGCCTCCAGCATAATACCAATAATGGAAATAATATCACATCATATAAAGCTGAAGCTTTTATTCTCTGTAGAACTGAGGAATGATGAGAGAAGCACTCTGGGAATTTTACCCTTTAGATTAAATATTTGAGTCATGAATGTCTGAGACAATCAGTTTCAGTTCTGAAATTACCTTGCTATCTCAAGCATAGGAAGAATAAAAGACACTTTCTGTATTACAATTAAGACAYGGAAAATCTTATTTTCAACAAGATTTTATGCTTAGCACAAAAGAAGAATTTTTTTTAAAAATAGTGCCAAGCCTTGACGTCAGCGTTTCCAACATTAGCTGAACTCAGCCTGTGAGTTCATGGAATAGTCTGGTCCTCTGCAGCCCATTTCATAAAAAGCCATGGCTCTTCTCACCGGTACAAACTACAGGATGAGAGGAAATGGCCTCAAGTTGTGCCAGGGGAGGTATCAGAAGAAATGAGGAAAAAATTCTTCACCTMAAGGGTTGTSAAGAAYTGGAAATGGCTGCCCAAGGCAGAGGTGGAGTCACCATCCCTGGAAATGTTAAAAATCCTGTGAYTGTGGCACTTGAGGACATGGATTAATGAGGAACAYAGAGGTGATGGATTGATGGTTRGACTTGATGATCTTGGAGATCTGTTCCAAAYTTTATTCTGTCACTCCATGGATTCYCTGGAAAGCCATTCCAMGGAGGAAAGGATCACAGTGGGGCATTTGGTCCAAACTCCCCGAAAGCATTTGCATGTCACTGTAGTGTCTCAGGCTAGAAGACACACAAACTAAAGAGTTTACCAAAGGTTTGCACCCAGAAAATTATACAGATAAACACAGAATGCATACACAAAGTAAAGTTACTTCTGTAAAAAAGAAAAAAATGTACGTTAGTGTTTCCTCCATCTTGTAAATTTGATCTATAAAGMTTTTATGAAGTTTCTATCTTCAGAAACGACTGTCTAAACCAAATTCATTATAGATGTAAAAATGATMATGGCAAAGGGATTACAAATGTTCACAGAGCTAACACTATTTATTCTCAGGGACGTTTTAGCAAGTAGAGAAAGAAGCATGAGATAAATGTGTGTACACACATATGTATTCAGAGGACACATCATATGCATTTTCTTCTCTATAGAGGACCCATTAGATAGTACTTCCAAAGAAGTGACATAATCTCTATGCWTTTAAATACTTCTCTATATAAAAAGATTGGCATTTTGAGTAAAAATGGAGCAGGACAGAAGGGATTTGCCAGGYTGAGAGGGGCAGGCTCAGTTCATTTCTTCAGTTCATTGACTTCTGCCTCAGTAAATATGCTTATTCAACAGAGTTTACCAGGCTCAGCATTGAAACAGCTGGATGAAATCCTGTGACCTTTGCTACACAAGAGAATGGAATTCTGGAGGCACTCTCTGACCTTAAAAATCTTTAAGACAATGGAATAATTGTAAAAAAGACCAAGTTTCATATTTCTTTGAAATATTGAGTCCATGGACTTTCAGAGAATTAATMCCATTTGTTCCCTTTTTTAGCTTACTTCCTTTTGTTCCACTGTTCATCTACACTGGAGATAATATCTAAAATCCAATGTAATTATACTGCCACCCAATTCACTGGGGTATTATTAAATATAATACAAGAAAAAACTTCAMTATACCATAAATTGTGCACATTAAAATGAAATAGCAGAGACCATCTATTATGAAAAAACGGAAAAGCATTTGACATTTTTGGCACAACTGGGAAAAAAACTTTTCCCATAGTCACACCAGAGTTACATGTGTGAAATGTTTGTGCAGGGAAATGTTGGTGCCAAAGGGTGAAAATTTCACAACTTAGGTCCAGGCACAATGGATTGATTTTACCTTGGCGTAAAAAAGGCAACAAAAATACTCCAAAAGCTTTCAGGGCTATGAGGGGATGATTTGGGTTTGTGGAGGCACAATATCCATGGAGCTCTCCGAGGTGCTGCCTGCAGGATCTCAAGGGRAAATCTGTGGTCATGAAGAAAACACAGAGACCTGAACATTGTTTGTATAAATTATTCTTCTTTTAAAGAACCGTTTGCCTCACATCAGAGCTATGGATGGGCTCGATGATGAAAGGGAAGAGGTTGTAAATAGAAAAAGCAGAGAATTGCAGTCAGAGAAGAAATAAAATATGTATCACTTGGGGACTGGRCCATTTCATGCTGAGACTGAAGGTGTGGAGCATTCTCCAAARGCTGTGCAAGAGGAAGGAAATTCCACTCATCCAATTAAGCAAAGTCCAAGAAAGAGAACCTTAAATCTAGTGGAACCTGAACAGAAACTAATACAGCTTGACAGAAAAAAAATCTAAGTGATTAGAGGAGTAGCCAAATGCTCTTTAGAAGCATAATGAGTTGGGTAGGAAGGCCAAAGACTTTCATGCAGCATTTCTTTTCAACCACTGGTTGATTGGAATTATGCAAATAAAGCAATGTGTAAACTTGATTTATGTATAGACCTCACGTTCTGAATAAATAAATTGCACCCATCCTAGTACAGTTGGTGGAAATAAAATAAGGTYTCTGACCTTTAGCTAGCAATTTTTATTAATTATTTTTTTTTTACAGAAAGCAAGCTGCAGTAATAGTTCCACTACTACTGGGTTTCAGTATTTGGTCAAATTATTTTCCAGAACTAGGTACAGTCTAAGTTTGAATTTGGGCAATTGTGAATCAATAGAGTTGCTGCAAAATTTGATCCTGATCTGTATTATTAGGTGCTGCCAGGATTTTAAGAAATCTCTAATTTGAAMTTCTAAATTTCTAGTTATTTTGATAATAAAAGCTAATTACCAAGAACTCTGCTGCTTTCACTGCTGGTGAGAAACACATGTACAGGTTCAAAAGCTCCATATGAGGAATAACAGTTTCTAGAACAGGACACTTACTGGTGRCCTGCAGGGGAAATATCTCTCCAAWTATTCCARCATTTTCCACATTCCCTCTGAGTTTACTTTTCACATACATTTATTTCTCAGGGATTAACTTGTGTGACTTTGAGCTTAAAGTTCTTGATACCTTACASAGCTCTGCCCTATTATCTTGTACCATCTTAATTCTTTTGCAGATGCTGTAKGACAGACAGAACTGTCTCAACAAGTCCAACAACACATCTGTTTTTCCAGACCATTTTCCTGCCATGCCTGTGCTATTGTAGATGCAGTTAAAAGAAAAGGGAAAGAGAAGTAACAGTTCTTTTAGTTTCCCTAACATTTAATTATATTTCAGAATTGGATAAGAAGCAGGGAAATTACTAAGGATTTCTTTTTCTTTCAAGTATTTTCCATCTAGTTTTAGGACCACATCTTTTCAAATGCATGCTGCAGGCAAAATAAAAGAAAAAGAAAGAAAAAAAGAGAGAAATAAAAAGAAGTTGAGTGCTTTGCCTAAGCACAAACTGTGCAGGTCACTTATAGATGATTACAAGTTAATCAAAATTTGAATTTTGTAATTTTGCAAATTATGGGTGTCTGAATTAGCCTCACTGGGGGCAGTGCTTGCTTATGCAGGATTAAACATCAATTAGTTCTATGACAGTGGGAAGTGCTGCATTTAGCAGGCAAACGAAGCAAAATATATATGCATAATATATGAAGACAGAGGAAATTCCACGTCTCATTTTGCATGTGAACAGTTTAACTGAAATCCTCAGTGCAAACGAAAAATTAAAAAAAAAAAAAAAAATCATGAATAATTCCTGTTGGATCTGATCTCCCCCCAGCCAGAGAAAGGGAGACACTGTGGGGAAATGCTGCATGAAACAGCCCCACAACAGCTCCTTGGAAAGCCCAGGGAAGGCAACAGCTCTCCTTGCACTCCACAGCTCCATGGAAAAATCCACTTTTCTGTGAAAAGCTGCTGAGTTTTGGAGGCAAAGATCAAACAGCCAAGTCTCATAAAATCATGTCACCCATGTCAGCAGCCCTGATGTCTCTAAATGGGGAAATCCTGTAATTCTAATTTCACCGTGTGCTAACACACAACGACATTTGGGGCTCATGTGGRTATTTGAGTAGCTCTCTTTTTGTCTGGATAGGGATAAATGTAGCTCAGTGTTGAGCCAATTATTCACAAAGACACCAGGGGACTCACATCAACAGCTAGTTAAGCTTCCAAGTTTGCAAGTGAAAGYGAAAGATGCACGTCAGCTGTTTGTCTACAAATATTCAGCAATTATCCAGATACTGAGAAACCCTGTAACACTCAGTAGTCATGGCAACCTGCTTTTGCCTTATTTGAAATTGAAGATCAAAGAGCTATTTGACTGGAGTAAAGCATGCCATTTTTTAATTCTTTATTGACTWAGGAACCAAGATTTTGAACTTTTGTCCTATGTTGGGAAGATGTCAGTATGACTATTCCATCCTGCCTGGACTRTTCCTGCTTTTCTATTTTCAATTCTCTATTTATATGTAATTTGCAATTCTACTGTGTCATTTTTACTTCAGATATGATGGAAATGCACCAATGACCCGGGCCCTTCCACTGTCAACCCTTAGCTTTCCTTCCACATCAATCAACAAAGACAGCAGTCATTATTTAAATAATTTTGTGACAGCTGAGTCCTGTGAAAAACACAGCATTGCTTTAGATTTGGCTGCAGCAAACACAACTCAGGATTATTCTGAATCCTGAGCATCCTTGGCCTGTACTCTATTGTATTTTCAGGCTTGAAATCAYTCATCTCAGACAAACCTGGTCATACTTATTTTGCATTCTTTGCCAAGAGAATATCTAAAACAATGCCTAGATTTTATCCTCTCTTTCTCTGAACGATCAGGGGGGATCCCTGCTGGGAAGAGGAGCTGCTGGGACTAAAGAAGGAGGTGGCAAAGAGAATATCCATTCCCAGGCTCTGCCTGTTGAGCTTTCCCCAYTCACCAGGTTTTGGGCTGGGAGTGACATTTTTCCCCTCAGTGTCAGATCTTCAAGACCTGCAGGACAGTTGTGCCTTTCTATTTAAGAAATGTGGGACTTTCTTCWTGGGATCATCCTCCCACTTTCAGAACGTGCCAGGATTCCCAGCTCTCCCTGTCCTCTGCCTACCACACCCTGAACGCTTTGCAGTCTCAGTCTGGGATATCTGGACAAAATAAAAATCACCATTTTTAAAACCATTCAAACTAGAGAAACCAATCATCTTTTGTGTCCTCACACTGCCTGAAACTGCCAGGCTGCAAAAGTGGCTACAGGCCAGCAGTGACTTCTCTGCATACGAGAATTGAAACAACTGTGAAGGAGTAGCTGCATAAACCTGCAAGGCAATAAGCCAGATAGTTTTGCTAAGATCATTTCCAGGCAGTGTTCCATTCCCAGAGGAGGTTTCTATTGATCAGTAGTTATTTTTGCTTGCAATCAGCCATAGACTTGGAAAAAAAAAAAACCAAACCCAACCAACCTGTGCTTAACAGAGCATCATCATAAAGTGTATCAAAACTGGAAAAGACCTTTGATTACAGTGTGCATCCACTTGTTATTTTTATTTCTCTATCTGCCTTCTGTTTGTTTATTACTACTCTCTTTTTCCATTGCTTAGAATCAGGAATCAGCTCTGACAAATGCCTTATTTTTGGTATTTACAGCAGCCTGGGGGTGCAGGAGTTGCTCCAGGTCAGAGAGTGTCTGTCCCTCACCATCCTGCTGAAGGCAGGATTTCTGCCAGTGGACACTGCTGGGGATGAGGGTTTGGGAACTGGGTTTTCAGCTCACTTTGTGCTGAAAGAACACTTTGAATGTCTCTGTCTTCTGACAGCGTGGAGCAGCCTGGGAGTACTCACACTGTTAGCAGAGTTTATTTTGYAGGAGACTCCACACCCCACTAATGTTTGCATCTGTAGGTCCTTTTTTTTTGTGCTGTTGTGTTCCATTACAAGAATGATATCGTCTGTGTGAAACAAATATGTATTTGGCTTCAACCACCCTTAAATGCAGATCTTTGTGAACGCTGGTTACTATAGTTACACTGGCATTGTGGGTAATTCTTTCATTATAACTGTTGCATGTTTGTRTATAAACAGCTGAGCTGTATTTTTCTTACTTTAATCTAAGAAGCCACAGGAAATGCTTTGATTTAAAATTTGCTGATCAAGTSTGTAAAGTTAAAAATGTGAGATCAGGGTGAAATCAGCACAATTCGCTGTGATATTACTTTTAAACTAAAAGGAAAATGTACTTCAGAAAGCTGACAAAATGTTAGAATTATATACATGAGTGGGCCCACAATCYATTATGATTAAACATGCACTTAACCATTTCACAGATTCCAATTTTAATGCCAAATGATGGGCTTGTTAAGCAGACCATGAACAAAAAGGCTTGCTCTACACCCAGGCTTCTGTGATACATCCAGATCTATTAAAAAAGAGACCATCCTGCTCAAATTCAGCTCTTCAGGATTGTTTTGGGGGTTATTTCGTTTGTATTCTTTTCTTTTATGGTGTCACCCATCAGGAGATGAGGTCAGTCAAGCAGGACCTGCCTCTCCTAAGCCCCTGATTGTCCTGATGTTCTGTGTGATGGCACTCAGGAATGTGCTCATAAAAACAAGGTGGGAAAAGAGGGTGGCAATAGCTCTTGAAGAATTAGGTATAAATGAAGATATTGACTCCTACCAGACTGAAGTTCACTAAACAGGGGGACACGGCTCATTGTCCTTAAGCTCTACCTTCTGGGTTAATTAAAAATTAAAGCACTGTGGGTCTGTACCTGAGATTCCAGCACCTCAGTGATTGCTACTAAGGAAYAGAGTTAAGTGGAAAATCATTGCAGTCTGAAAGTCCATCCCCAAGCAGTCCAGAACAGCTCCTGCCAACCTGCTCTAAGATTTCAGCTGAAGGAGCAGCTCTGCCAATGTCAAGATCCTGAAAGAATTTCAGATACTTTTTGAACTGCTGTAAGCACTTTATGCTCTTTATGGTCCGTGTTTATTTTTGTTGGACACATATGGACTAGTTTACACTCTCAAGACTTTTTAGGGTTTTTGTCTAAATGAACCTGCCAACCACCCAAAAGTTGAGTTCAGTTTGCTTCTGACAGAGCCACCAAACTCACTGACAGCAAGTATGCAAAGGCTTAAATGAGYATCTTCAAAACAAGGACATGGGACAAAAAGCAGAGAAGATTTTTGGGCATTTTTTCACCCCTATCTTCCAGCCATATTAGTTCCTACCACTTCTGCTCCTTGTATCTTACACCATCTTACACATTATATTAGTAAATCAAAATCTCCTTTAGTTTTCTTCTCATTTAGCTCTTTCACTCTCAGTTCTGTCTTTTGCATTTAAGGCCTCTGACTTTATTCATGCCAAGTAGGACTGCTTATTTAAAATAACACGTTTTTAATATATGCATTAATGCTGTTTTAGGAACAGAATAGTCTCTACTTGGTCAGATTAGTGTATCTCTCATTTAATTACAACTCGAAAGGTTAGAAAGTTTTATCATGCACGCATATTCTCTGGGAATTATCTGACTCTAAAATATAATTAATCATCCTCTGTCATGCTTTTATTATACCCACTGCTCTCTGGAGTCATTCTTTTATTTCGTCTTCATTCATATTCCTCTGACCTTCTTCTTCTCTCTGTTCCYACAGACCTCAGGTGAATTTTAGCCGACTGCTCAGAAAGGAGTGGATATTGTTAAACCCATTTGTCAACCACATTATCAACTCACAAACATGAGATCTCTGCATATGCTTAGTATTTTCCATATATAGCAGCCCAACTATTAACATGGATGGCATCTGTCAATGTTGACTAAAATTAAATTTTGGAACTCCTGTAAATAATAAAGCAGTCATATAAAGATTATTTCTCTGGAGCATAAGCTACCAGTAAACATGATTTGCATATTGTGCTTACAGCTGTTTCAACATGAACTGTTTGCTGTGGTTCATTAAAATGATTTTATTTGTCAGGTTTCAGGATAGTTGCAAGTCTACACCGGGCTGGATGAATGTGGTGACAATTCAGGTTTTCAGAACCACACACATGTGTATGGGATTAGTGAGCTGAATTGGATAATAAAGCTTAAAAAGAGATCATTAATCACATGTCTCTGACGAGAGAAATGAAAGAGGGAGGACCTCTGAGAGATGTTCCTAAGAAACCAAGAGTACAAATAGCAAAGCAATGTCTCCAGTGAAAAGAAAAGCACTTTTGTAGAGCTACATCTCACTCCCATTCAACACACTGCAATCTTTTCTATTGACTTACCACAAGTTAAACTGGGACTTGGGCACAAAACTTRAATGTATTTCCATATAATGCTCTTGATCTAGATAATAACATCCATACATCTGTGAAATGTTTTACTGTAACTTACAGAATATTCACACAATTTTTTTTCCTCTTATGAAAATTTTCTTTATTTCCTTCCCCCATAATACCACAAGAATCTAGATTTTTCTCTCCTCCCTATTTCTCCCTATACTCTCAATCTCAGCAGAACAGCAAAGAGCAGTCAGAAATTTGATTTCAGCTTTGGAGCTCTTCCCAAAGACAAAAAAGTCAATTGAGTGCACGTCCAAGGAAAGTATTCTGTTAAGAATTTTGCAGCAACTGTCTGTATCATAAAGAACACACATGAAAAAATATTCCMGCAGAAGCAATTCTGTTTCTAATCACAGGTAAATAGATTTGTTTCCAGAAAAGCCTGTCCACTTTCAAAAAGTCTGCCAAGGAAATGTAGGGCTTCAAGAATGCTGGAACAGGGAGAAGGAGAGAGGAAAAATAGCTTTTTCAGTTTCCCAGCCAATTCAAAGCTGGAGAAGGAAATCTGTTTAGGTCAAAATTTGTTTGCTATTTCAACAACAAAACCACTGCATTTAGCATAGGCACAATTTAAAACGCTTCATTTAACCTAAAAAATAAAAAAGAGTATATAAAAAAGATTATTTTATTATGATTTTGGTTTATTTAACTCCTGAACAAAGCATTGTTTGATTTTTTAGTATGTAGAGGGTTTCGGTTTTTTTTTTTTTTTTKTTAAAAACTAAAAATGCTGATTTGAAGCAAAAACTTCAGAAATTGGATCATTAAAATGCTGAAAAGAAACATTTTGGCATTTCCAGTGAACTGGTTCTGMATTCTCTCTTGTTCCTATATTTCTCATCAGGAGCTATTTATAAGATTTGACCCAAATTCTTTTTTTTTCCGAGCTAGCTCCTCTTCATCAGATAATTTATTAGATGTCCAGCAAAGTACTGGCCAAGACCAAAAGGTAGCATCAGTTCAGTTGATTAATGGAAAGAGTAAAAAACCTCTTAACACCTCAAAAAAGGGAGAGCATTGAACAGAGAAGACATTCCTTACTGCACTTTTTTCAACAGATTTTCTAAGAAGGGGCCGCCTTCTTAGGCAAATGTGCCTTAAGAATGTAGTTTCTCTTATTTGTGACAAATTACCTCGTGTCTGCCTGCAGGGATAGTTTTTATGCCTGGTGCATCTGCTGGAGCCTAATTGTTGTTATGAAATCACATTATTGCTCCTGCTCTGCCATCCTGCAGRCYCTGGTGCTGGGATTTKGGGYTGTGCATCCTCCTCTGCAGCACAGRTAACTAATTCYCATSAATTTTTGTGTGCTGGAACAGACTGGTGAGGAATTGGGAAGGAATGACCACATTTCAATGACCAACAACATAGGGTTTTGGGTCACAAACCCACAGAATTTTCTCCTAGCAGGTGTAATAATTGAATCAGATATCCCTGGTGCAATCTGGATTTTTTTGGTCAGGAGATTTGTACCAGGAGTTGCAGAGGAGCTACTGAGAAATGTTTTGTACTATTTTCTATCCCTCCTATTTTTCCATACTCGTGTTGTGTTCTGGTTCTCAGTTCAAAGCAATTTATTGGGGCCAAGCTCTCACCCAGATGCTGACACCAAATAACACTTCAGAAATCCCCACAAAGACTACTTGGGGGCARGTGCTAAACTGGCAGAAACAGGGTCTTATTTTAGCAAGCAGAAAGGTTTTGACAGAGTTCAAATTACATAACCACATTTTCTTCCAGGAGAATAAAGACAGACCTTATTGAAGTCAAAATCAAAACTCCCATTTACTTAAAAGGGCCAAAAAGTTAAAAATGTAAAACTTCTGTGGCTTAAAAAAGAGAATCATAAGACAGCTCGCTATCCCATTCATTTTCTGGATCTGTCTGAAGAGTCTGGTCTGAGGAGCCTTTTTTATCTTCTACGATTTTTGAGAAGATTGAAGAAAAGWGGAAAAGAAAAGAGGAAAAGCAAAAGAACAACTCTTTTAATTCTGCAGAGAAACGAAGAAAGTGATCTTAGCTTTACGTGCAAGGTATGAATAACCATTGCAATTTTTGCTAACTAGTTTATACCTGTTTACTAGCAAAGATTGCTGGCTGCAATAACCACATTACTGATGAGGGCTTTGAGGTGGCTGTGACACACAAAACTCTACCTTCACACCGAGATGGTTTAGAATCCAAGAATGGAGGTATTTCCCTGGCACTGGAGTCCATTGTGGTGTAAAACAAGGCACCGTACATGGCCCTGCTGCAGGACAATGTGCAAAGACCTTGATGGAGCTCTGGCTGCTGCAAAAAGACAGCCACAAATCTCAGGTGTCCAAAACTCGGTCACAAATCAGCCTGGGAGCAGCTCCTGAGCRGGCTGGCAATGACCTCAGCACTGTCACACACTCTCTTATCTGCTAAATTGCTTTGTGGTAACCTCATGTCATGCCCTTGACCACACTTTTGCAAATATTTCTCTCTCGCTTTCCAAAGAGCTGACACTGGGGCTTCTCAACACCAGAAAGATTTTTTAAATTATTATTTATGATGTATTTTTTCTTTTGTGCTTGTAGATGCAGTCCACTCCTCCTTATTGAGACACTGCTGAAGAGCTAAAGCAACTTTGGGATATTATATTCATTTATCCTGTGAACAGCTACAGCTTCAATTGGCCAAAGAGTAGTTGGCAAATAAAAAAATTATTATGGCAGTGCATAAAATGGGACAATTTCAAAGGATACTGTAAGAAATTCTAAGTTTTTCAGAAAGGAAAAATTTGAAACCCAACAGAAAACCTCAATATAAACATCTGTTAGTCTTTTGTATTTAAGTGTCTTACAAAAGTTGTAGGACAGATGTTGATTTTTCAAAAACACACGGAATATTCCTGCATGAAATAGTCAGGACATTCCAGYGGGTTAACTAGAAGACCTAAGTCTGCAACTGGGGAGAAGACAGTTTCCTAAATCTTCATTAAAGAACTTAATTCAGATGAGTTTGGAAATCCCTAGGGAATATTCACTATCTCAATGCATAACATGCTACGGTTTTCTCAGTCCTTTCTCTCCTTTCCATTGCAAGTCTCACTCCTCACCTCTGCAGTTTTCTGTGAGAGAAATAACTAATATTTGTCAATTTAGCATGTTTTCCCCCTTCTGTTTGCATGTTCTACCCTACCCTCCCTTTTCTATTTGAGCAGCAAACTTTCTGAAGCAGAAATGTTCTGTTCTGTCCATGCTGTGTCTCAAACTCGGTGTCCCCTAAATGCTCACTCTGTCAGCACCACAATAACAGACCTGATAATTATTATTGGTCCCTGCTATTAAAGTTACATCAGTGACATGAATGTGCAAAAACATCAAGCTGCTGGGACAAATATCTGCAAATTTCTTGGCAGATGCCATGTGCATGTGGGGGGCTGAGGTAAGGAGCTAAACAAGTACAAATCTGTTTACAGAATGATGAAAACACTTGGAAAGGATGGAATTAGTTGGCACAGCACAAAAATGAGGTTTCGTGGTGCTAGGCACTCACTTTACCTATCCTTTTTTGCATCAGGGGTCATACTCCATTACCTTTTGCTCCCAGCTCCAAGTCAAATTTGATTAGGGACTAATCTGATTCCACATAATGAGAATACTATTTAGGATGCATGCTTTAAATGTGGCTTTTAGTCCACAGTTTGTTAGGTTAATGAATTTAACAATTGAGATGATTTGTACGTTCCATGGATGATTTGGCACGGAAGACATTTGTAAAATGTGCAAAATTGGCTAAAAATGACATTTCAAGAACACAAGTGAATAATTACACCCGATGCTACAACTTGTATTTGTCCTTCAATGACACATAGGTGGCTAATATTTTTCAGATGTTTTTAGAAATACCACWACAAAACATGAAAGGAGGAAAGATTTCTTGGACAGGTAAAATGCAAGAAAATAGGAATTTTTGAGCAGATCTGGTAAAGTGCTTCGGTAGTAAAACAACCACACTCAAACAGTGCCTCCAAAGGAGTGTGAAACATCTCATGGTTGKAGCAGAGCACCTGAAATCACCACTTTTATCCAGCTGCCCATCAGCAGATGTGGATCAGATGTGAGACTGAACCTTCACTTGCCAAATTCCCTCCTCCCAACACTTTTCTGTGGGAAGATCCCAGCAGGGCCCTCTCTGAGTACACACATCCACAGCCTCCGTATCAGAACATGGGCTCCTATCAGCCATTTAGCTTTTAAAGCTAAAAAAGGCTAAAATTGCTGGTGCTGGAGCTTTCCTTTTGATTGCACAGAGGTTTTGTAGCTAGAGCTTTCAACCAGCAATGCAAAAGCCCAGATGTTCTCATCACCCACCTCTGCTGAGCACCCAGGTCACCAAATCACAGGCAGAGACACCCAGTGCTGCTGGCAGTGGAGATAACAAAAAAGGTGTTAACCTYTGGAAAGGCAGAATCCCTGAATTCTGGGCTCTGCTTCCACAAGCACTGGCACATTTTATCCAGTCACTTGAGGCAYGCTGTTAAATCAAAGCATTTAGGTATTCCCAGAGCAGGCAGCGGGATGAGCTTTCAGAGCTGCAATTCCAGGCACAGGAACGTGAATTTTGCCCAAGCCTTACCCTGATGCACAAATCCTGTATTGGATTTGTCTTGCTTGTTCCTGCTCCAGGACCTGAGAGCCAATTGCTTGTCAGAAGCACTGAAGCAGAGTGGTGGGAAGGCAAAGAAACTTAGATAGCACTAGAAATCAATAATGACTTTTCTTTTATTAAAAGTTTGTTGCGGCACAAAGCTCTGCAATCAGATGCTGCACTCATTATTGCTCTTTCGTAAAACTTGGGGAGTCTGTTGGTGAACAGAGCACTGGAAGATTTCATGCCAAGGAAGCTGTTCTAGAATAAAGCAAGATATATATCCCAGAGCACCATCAGAGTCTTGAAAGCAGCAGAAAAAGTGGCGGTTGAACAATGTCCAATGAACAATGTAACAATGAACAATGTAACAAAAAATCCCATAAAAGCAAACCAACAAAAAACAAACAACAAACAAACAAACAAACAAAAACCCCAAAATAAACAACAACAACAACAAAACAAACTAAAAAAAACACCAAACAATACAAAAAAATCTACTATGGTTACAGTGCATCTCAGGGCTCTGCTGTGTTTCCTTACAGCTCTACTCCAAAGATCACCTTTCTGCCAGCATGTCACTAATTCTCTTGCTCCTCACAGTAGCTACAGGGAACAAGAAGTTAATTTTCCCTCTCATTGAGTCAAAACTAAAAAACTGTGYGGAGAAGTGGTGTTGTCTCCAGACAGAAAGGATGACAAGTTCATAAAAGCCTGGAGGAAACACAACCTCTTGGTGAAGAGACATCAGCTGAAGCCTGGAAGGAGCTGCCAGAGGTGATGAGACGCTCCCTTCTCTCTGGTTCTCACCTCAGACACTCCTGACACAGCAAATGCCACCACATCAACCTTTGTAGGCACCCATTTACCTTTACAGTCGTTTAAATATAATTTACAATGACACAAGATGTCAGGTCAGCTCCTTGTGACTTTTTGTGCTGCTCTGAGTTCCAGCTGGCCTTACTCTGCAAGGCTGAGAGGAGCTGTCCTCCAGCCACCCCAGACTTGTTGCATCCACGTAGAAAGGCAGAAAATCAGATTCAAAGGGCTTCCAGTTCTGTCACACCAAAAGCTCAGAAGGATAACTCTGTGAAGYGTTGTTGTGTCATCCCACTTCAGGCAGGAGTTGCTGCTGGCTTTGCTCTCTCCCTGTTTAGTGTGCAGGTGTAGCACAGGATTTGCCTCAGGGCAGACACTGCAGGGACTGCATTTCCCAGCTAATGAGCTCTGAGGAAAGGGTGGACAAGGAAGACACAAAGAAGTAGCAGCAGTGCTTTTAGCTAAATATCACTCGTTTGATCAGTCCTATTCCAGCTTCCTCCAGCCTGACATCAACACAAACCCGCTGAGATCTGTGCTGTACCTGGCAGCAGACATGACCTGGGGAGGGTCACATCTCTCCCACTGACCATCCAGGACCTGAACAACCACCCCAAACCCCTGACAGCCTGATGGACATTTCATCAAAGCACCTTTGTTACAGGGCACATCCTGACACAAACTCACTCAGCTGATTTCTGCCAGCTGAGGATATTGAAATGATGACAGCAGGCCAGGCTGGAGAGGAAAAATGGGAATTAAACAGTTGGTGTAAGTTCTGCTCTTGTCTTGAAGTGCCTCAATTGAGTTTAATGGTGATTGTTTACAGCACAGAGTACAAAACCAGTCATAAAGTGGGAGAGCAAGTGAGCAGGGAAAAAAGGGATGTGTATTTCCCTTTTCMAGAGTATGTCACAGAAATCAGTGTTAATTCTCTAAACTTCTGCCCTTTGAGGAACCTCCTCTTAGTGACCTGATGACACCAGGATGCTCTCTAGCCCAGCATTTATAGAAACAAGCTGGCAAGGCTATATTAATATTAGCATTTAGGAGAATGTCTCTGGTTGAGTTAGCTTGGGACACATGTATATTCTGTTAAAAAGGTACATGAGGGGATTTTCACAAAAAAGAATAATTTCAGCAAGCACAATGTTGAGAGCAAGGCCTGTTGATTGCTGGACACTGACCAATTCAACAACTCTRTGTTTGATGTGGATATTTAAATGTTTCTACTGCTCATATCTTCTTCATTTGCTTAATACTGACCTTCCAAATTCAGCTAGTCGCAATAACCAGAGTAATTTGCCAAAGGTAGMAACAGTAACAACTGTGCTTAGGCTTAGCTCCCATATTGCCACAACAATATAACYGAATTAGCATCTGATGGCAGGGAAGATTTCCAGTCCCAGCACAGTGAGATAAATGTTRCTAAATGTTAGACTACTGTGAAAGATTCAACAAAACATAATTACCATGATTATAGGCTATAAAAAGTAACATTACAGAAGAGCTCACTTAATACAAAGGAGAGGAGGAACAAAAAATAGATTTCTGTCTAGAGGTCCCTTTTACACAATTACAGAACATTTCAGCAGTCGATACAAAAAGCCAGGTGGTTGTACCCAGAGAAGCAGAGACAATTGGTTTTTCATTAAAACAGTGGTATCTGCTCACTCCCCTTCCTCCACCTGCTTCTACCGATTTTATTCTGGTGAGAGTCACTTTGATGGGCCACGACCAACTTGTCACCCCACAAAGGCACTGAGGCAGCACATTCCTCAGGAGGAGTTTCACAGAACCAACAGRGGCACACAGAACGAGAGAGACTTTGAACGGGTCCAAAGCAAACACAGAAACGGTGGGAAAACCACATGAATTCAAACTCTGTGCTATGAACTATATAGAAATATTCCTTCTTTTGGGAGGCGTAGAGATGACTTTAATGGGATTTTCTGTGATCAGACCAGTGGACTGGTCCCAATGTACAKCACACACAATGCACTGTACAGAACAGGAGTGTGTGGCTCCATATTCAGTTCCACTTTGGATAATATTAATCCCATAATATTCACAAATTGATCTGCTGCTTGAGTGACCATCCCCTTTTCCCTCTCCACATTGTTACCTAAATTAGGTTTATATTTCAACTTTTGACTCACTCATAAATGAAATTTGGGGACTTGGCCCAAGTGAATGTTTACCAAAATCTCACAGCCTGACAGACATTCTCCTCCTGTTACACCGCACTGATATTTTCTTTCTCTTTCCAGTGGAAAAGCAAGCATACAAAGGTATTTCTTACTAGCAACGCATCTTGTTAAAAGTATTTTAATGACAGACAGAGCCATAATGTCTTTTTTTTTTTGGTCCCATCAGGCATTTTTATCAATTACATTTTTCCTCACTGAGCTGCCTGAGTTGCAAGTTCTGCTTTGGCCAGAATTAAAAGCATGACCCAGAAATCCCTTACAAAGAAAAAATGATTGTTAAAATATTTTAAAGTTTTAACTAATGATTCTCTTGAGTAACTTGTACTCGTGTCACCATATTCTAGCTCTGAGTAACTTATTTTCTGCTGTGGAGACACTGTTCTTAGCTAGATCAATAATGTTTGGCCCTGCCATTATAAAAAACCTGAAGCATGAAARAAAAGTTTTGAAAAACATTTTGAGCCCTCTTTTGTGCTTCAGAGACCTCAGATTTGCTTGTGTGCTGTAAGAGCACAGATCTGTCGTGCCATTCAGGGAGTGAATACAAGCAGTTTGAATTCAGTGGTGACCATGAAAGGAATGCATGCACAGGACGTGGTATTGTAGAAGGGACAAGGTTCATGTGGCAAATTGARTCTGTTTTGTGCATCATGAAAGGCAGAGGAGAAGGATGGGGTGGAAATCTGAGGTACAGCCAGTACATGGAGTTCATTTGAGACTCTGCTCTCACTGGAGCCCTGGTGGAGTGAGGCACRGAGTGATGCTCTCAGAAGCACCTGCCTGCATCTTTAGCTGCCTAAAATAATGCAGGGAATCTTAGCCATCCACATCAAAATATCACATTGTATTTACATGCACTGAAGGCAACATTCCTACTAAATTCACGCCAGGTAWTGAACAAAAGGGAAAAGCAGAAATGAAACCAGCGCTTGGTATCTTTGCCTACAGCACCTGCTCTGAGGGGTATTTAGACAGAATGAGGAATGTCCCAAACCAGCCTCATCAGTGTGTCCCACCTCCTCTGGCTGCAATTTAAGGAAAGATTTCAACCGTGACAGGCTCACAAAGTGCCGAAGGGCAGCAAGCCGGGAGTTGCCGCGGCATCCCCAGCAACAGCCCCGGGAGCGATGCGCGTTCCCAGTAATTCGGGTGATTCCCACTAAGAGTTCCGGGAGCGATGCGCGTTCCCGATAACCCGGGCATTCCCAAAAGCCTCGGGAGCTCTGCGCGTTCCCGGTAATTCTCGGCATTCCCAAAAGCCTCGGGAGCGGTGCGCGTTCCCGGTAATTCGCATCATTCCCACCAACAGCCCGGGAACAATGAGCGTTCCCGGTAATTCTCGGCATTCCCAAAAGCCTCGGGAGCGATGCGCGTTCCCAGTAATTCTTGGCATTCCCACCAAGAGCCCCGGAGCAATGCCCGTTCCCGGTAATTCGTGTCATTCCAAGAACCCCGGGAGCGATGCGCGTTCCCGATAATTCGTGTCATTCCCACCAAGAGCCCCGGGAGCGATGCCCGTTCCCGGTAATTCGCATCATTCCCTCCAACAGCCCGGGAGCGATGCCCATTCCCGGTAATTCTCGGCATTCCCAACAGCCGGGAGCGATGCGCGTTCCTGCCGCGCTCCAGGCACCGCGGGGATGGATCCCCGAGCGCTCCCTCCTCCAGAGGGGCTGCACAGCATCATAGAACATCTGCCGGATGTCCTCATCCCCTCTGGAAATAACAGCGCTCCAAAGAGCAGCACATCCCAGCTTCACCCTCTTCCACCTTCAGACCCACCCAGACTTCKCTCTTTGTGTCTGTGCTGAAAATGCAGTTACAGCAGCTTCCATATCACCTTCCCACTCTTCCTTCCAAACTGGCAAACCACCAGAACATCTCTCTTTTCTTGTGTGTGTGTTTTTTTTTTCCAGTCAGCAACAGGAAAAGCAGAGAGATGGCACCGGACAGGAGCCAGTTTTGGTGGGGTCTGGGGTAGCTGAGCCAGCAGATCCATCTCCCCCTCTTCGGGGTGGGGAAGAAGCTTCTCATGAGCCACCAAACCACCCAAATTAGTTATCTCCCTAATGAGTTATGGACAAGGAATGGGGTGTTGTGCTTCAGGCACGACTTAGCTCCTTCTGCTCTTGTCCAGGTTCCAGGTCTGCCCACTCTGCAACCTTTTTTTRGGCTTGAATTATTTATTGTTTTGCAACCCAGCCAGCAGCATTGGGACTTGGGATGGTGGGAATCTTAAATATGTAAAAAGTGTTTGAACTTCAGCTTTGCTTAGGATCACTTTACATGRTTTGCCAATCACTAAACATGACTAATGATCAAATCAGATGTAAATGTTTCATGGTAAAAGTGATAAAAATCAATGAAAAAAGTCTTAGTCACTCCAATTATTTTCCAAATTCAGTTCATAGGTGACAAATTAATATTTAAGCATATTGGGGGAGTATGTGCCCTTTATTTAAATAGCAATATAGATATCAATTAAAGGACAAATTAGTTATACCTTTTGACTTATGTGCAAGGAAGAGAATTGCTATAGTATGAAAGAGTTTTTAACTAGTGGGTAGTTTGGTAATTAGGGAGCTGTCAGAGCTTGTTATGTTATCTTGCAGCAGTTGGTGTTCAAAATACTCCTTGCCACTCATGATCTGAGTGGGAAGCTGTTAATATGCAGCTAGAGTCTACAAGGGTTCAAAGGGTAGAATTTAATTATGATACTGTAAATTCTTAATTTTCAATTACTATGACACTAGGGATCTGCCCTTGAGAAAGGGCAGATAAAAGACATTTTGGCATTTACAAATGTATGAATAAATAGGAAGGCAAAGAGAAATAATATTTGCAGGATTGTTGCGTTTGCAAGTTCTCCAATTGCTTTTTTTAATTTATTTTTGATGTACTAGATTGCAAAMCAGTTTTCCAGTGTCACCAGTTACAATGCATCATTTGCAGATATTATCTCACTGCAGGSAGCAGTTTCAAGGCCAGCAGAAATAATACTTTGATCTGCAGTGTRCTGTGAGCCCACGCACAGCTGATGGTCACAAGAGTTATGTACAGCAAATAATCGCCTATTCCAGGAAAAACCCTTGTTGAGAATYAAACACCCAGCTACCTCACAGGTCTTCTTCATTGCTGAAATTCACAGGACCACCTTGGCCAGTGTTACACAAATATTTGGAGGAAGCTTTTCTCTGTTTTTCAGTTTTATCACCGTTCACAGTGACCTCACAATAAACACAGCAGGACAGAAATGACCCAGCTTCTCCATCAGCCAGGTTCCACCTGGAGGCTGTGGACCACACTGGGAATGATGGATCAAAGCATCCTGCTTCCAAGCTGATGCTCCATTACCAACTGCAGTTAACTGTACAGACCAGCCCCAGCACACATGAACACTTCTGCACGAAAGATCACACCTTCATTAGAATTCGGTGCAAGGGATCCTCCTGAAGTCAATATTAATGAAGAGGGCAGAAAAGCAGAGGAAGAAAGGTCGCCTAGATAAAACAATAAAAGGCAAGAAACTTCTGTCCCATGGCAGCACTTGAGCCCTGTTTAAGGGGGAGAACACTGAGCATTTGCTCCACGCAGCCTCTCACATAGGGGAGCATCATCCCTGTGCACATCACCTGCAGAGCCCAGCCTTGCAGACTTCCCTCCTTTCCTGCAGTTCTGAATACCAGACCTCCACAGCTCCAGTATAACCAAGAGAGATCAAACTCATGGAAAACTTTGTGTTTCTCTATGAAGCTACAGTGATTTTATTTTCTGATGGCTTTTATGCCACGTTTCACAATCTCTATCTAGGGGACTGTGGCAGAAATCACAGTCACAATCACCCACATTTGTGGGTGTTCCCTACCAAACATACAAAATGAGAATGAATGATCCAAGACCAAATATCTAAAGAAACCTTTAATTCAAGCTGAATAAATAGCTGTAATTGAATCCCATGCAGCAGACTGTCATTGGTGGGGGAAGGGATAAATAGCCGTAACCAAAAGTTTACATAGCGTGAGACACCGCGGTGSGAAACCGTGCTATTAAAGTATTTTTCCTGAAGTATTTTTAAAACATTTATAATTTATATAAAAACACCAGGCRGTACCTTTAAAGTTATTTAGCATGAAAGTCCAATAAAAAGCTCCTTAGGTTTTAACAGCATGATACAATTGCTCTCACAGTGTGTACAGTTAGCCAGCTCACACTCAGTGGCGAGGGGAACAAAAGCACAATGCTTAGGGCTCTCTGTCAAATCAAGGAAAAGTCATTTCACCACTTACGGTGATTTGCATGCATGGCAAGTCTGCCCAAAATGCAGGTGCTTTTTCCAAGAACGGAGAGGAAGCACAAAAGGTCAGAAACATCATCACAAGCACTTAATACAAAGCAGTTTCATTAGGTTTCCACAGATACGTGATGCTCAAGGAAATCCCAGCTGAARCATGTCCTTCAAGTAACACACATGTAGCACTATCCTAATTTKCTCAGCTATTCAGCAGTGGAGATCATGTCAGCTTGTTAATTAGGCAATTAGCATCTGAGACATCAACATAAAGAAGTAGGAAAACAACCTATTTTCAAGGTGTAGGTGCACAGAAAGAATTTCTTTGGGGATTCGACTTTCCAATTTTGAGCTCTGACTAGTCCCTTGTTTAATTTTTCTTTTTCAGAATGAAAAATAAAACCAAGGCAAACCCCCTGGTTTTAGGTCCCACCGTATCATCTCCATCCAAGTCAGTGGGAGTCTGAGATAGAGCCATGGGCAGATTTCATCTCTGTGCCTGTGATTAGTGATTTGAGGAGGTGAGGAGAACAAAGAAAAGAAAAATGGGAAAAGAACTCATTTGATGTAGGACTGCTGCTTTTTTATGCTTTGGCCACTGAGCATTGTGGCTGTAATTTTGGTATGGACCAGCTTTGAAAAGGCACAAACAGGAACCATGATTGCACCAGTGCCAGTGGTGTGGGCAAACGAACMTTAAATATTTGTTTTAAGATTGGTGGCAACAGCAGCAACAAAATCCCAGCCCTTTTCCCCCTATTACAAGGTCTAACATCTGCAAGTGGTATAAGATCTGTACCTTCCAACACTCAGACAGGGGATGCACTGGGACATTTTGGGTGACAGCCCGAGGCCTGTTGAATTCTCTATCGACACATGGACAGAACGGCATTGTACCAATGCAGGCTGCACAAACCATGGCCCTGGCAGTGCCATGCATGCACAAACTTCTTTCACAACCAGTGGCAGCCAGTGGCATCACATTATTCTGATTAGTTTGATTTTTCCAGTGCAGAAACTCTGAAAATATTGGGTAGGGTTAGAGTGGAGCACCTTTTTTCTCAACTCTGATACAGTTTTCTCTAACCTGACTTCCACAAACACAATTTAAAAGTGTTTCAAGGAGGTCTGTCGATAACCTGAAGTGTTAATAGATTATTTGGTAGACTCCAACACTAATCCAGACAAGCCTCATGAATAGGCTGAGGARAAACCCAATGGTTGTCAATAAAAARYAGAGCCATTGCCATCCATCCCTTCAGCTTGATTAATGGTGAGGGCTTGAGGGAGAGCATAATGGCAGCTTATTCTTCATGTGGAARTTACTATCATATTTATACTCATTGTCAAACTGCAGGGAATGGGCCAGAACTGCTTTCCTGAGGTTTCTTTTTCTAAGGTTKGTGCTCTTGTGCTGACTCAGTTGCTACGAAAAAGGCAAGTAATGGCTCTAAGTGAGTGTGTTCAAGGAACAAATAGGGTTTTTTATTTTTTATTCCCAATGCTTCACCCCTACTTGGCTTTAGAGGTAACAGCCAAGGATCTGAGTGCATTATACTGTAAACACACCAAAATGGAAATGTTTCTCTGTAATGGAATAGTTCATCACCTAGGCCAGCTTCTCCATTGATTTAYATTCCACGTAGCCTCAGGAGCACTGCAAGGGCTGTAAATCAGTGAAGAATAGCATCCTTTGAGTCTAAATCTCCGCAGCCATTCAGAAGTCATGTTAATACGTAGCTAGAGCCGTGGTGTACACGGAGGGACTGTCAGGGGGAGCAGCTCCAATCAATGGCATTGAAAGGGAGCGCTGTGGTTAACGCCCGCATCGATCACGATAAAGAGTGATAAACAATTACAGCCATCAGCCCCAGATCTCTGCCTGGCACACKGCATGAAAGATTCCCATGCCTTTAAGGCTGTGTTTTTTAGGCTTGACTGTATCTTTGCTCAAACTACTGGGTTTTATAAAACCTGTTTTTCTCCTTTCCCTAAATGATAAAGCACCRGGATCTGGAGGACAAATGTCCTTTAAACCAATAAGCTGAAGATGCACTTGGGAAAAATGACTAAGAACACGCCTTGCCAAGTGGCAAATTTTCTTCTTTTCAGTATTTTTAACATCTTTGGACTGGATGCAAGTTGACTTTTTTTTTTCTTTAGCCAATAACTCAGTAGTCTGGTCACCACTGTGAGCTCAGGCCTGGGACACACCTGGTGACAGAGGAACAGAAAAACAAATCTAGGGGTTCAGAAAACTACATCCTGATGTAATCTGACAAAACCAGAACTGGAGGTGAACTCTGCTAGAATAGAACACATTTTAAAGTTTTTCTAAGTAAAATAAAAACAATTCCAAATACCTATAGGAAACAGAGCCATTAAAAACTTGTGCTTCATTTTCTCACAGACACAMTTCCCATGCTAATTTACACCCCTGGGCATCTGGGAATTTCTACACCTTRCCAAAAGGCAGACGAAATCCACTTCAGAGCAGAGATGGAAAAATCAATGTTGATTTGTGCCAGTGTAGGCTTTATACTGATATATGAGAAGAGAAAGGARTCTTCTCCCACTCTTTCCTTAATTTTTTCATTTCACATGGATTTGAAAGCTGCAAATTTGGCTTGCCCAGTCCCGTTAAACAGCTCACCAATATCTGAACTGGTTAAGAGGATTGATGAACAGGATCTGCTCTTTCTGATTCCATGTGCTGATGTTCAGCTGTGCACACTGGATGGAGCTTCCAGACACTCCAGTGATGAGACATTTTCCATCACATCTTTTGAGAAGGAACAATTGGAGAAAATTTTTTTATTTTCCCTTCTTTAATGGAAGGGAAACAAAACCAAATCAGACACCAAAWATCCATAAAATTGGCAGCTAGAGGAGCAAACCAAATGAAAGGACCAGCAGAAGTACTCAGGGTAATGTATTGAGAAATAAAAATGGGTACACCTGCCCTGTGAGAACAGCTCTTCACTACCATCAGTCATTTATGGTGTGTTCAAAACCTGTCCCTGGTTTAGTTTCACCCACAAGGTGATTCTATAAAACACTTTAAACTAAATTCACAGAATATCTCCCCTTTCTGAGCCAAGCATGGGACAGACCATGACCCTTTTAATAATTTATTTCATGAAGCACACACTCTTAGCTATGAGCACACCCCGAATTTGCCTTCTGACCACAACTCAAATCAGGCTAAAACAAAGAAAACYCTGCTCTTCAATGGTTGCCTGTCACTTTAGTGATCTTTGTGGGGTCTCCTGTGCAAAAATATATCTGTAACCRTTYTCCTGAGAAGTTTTAAAGCAGGTAYTTCTCCATCAGCAATTATTTGCACGTGGTTCATTGCTGCCAAGGTAGGGGTGGGGGAGAGGAGTTTGGGTTTTCAAAATGTGAGATCCCTTTCTTCCACAGTAATAATGGCACTGCTGCTGAATAAATAGGCATTGGGCCCCTCAGACTCCTGCATTTAGAAGTGGCCATGGAATGTGTATATTTGCCCAACRGGGGTAAGAACTGTGTGGGAGCCTTGTGCATAAATCTTATTAAATAACCTGTGGGATGCACACAAAAAACCCATGTGCCTCTTTAAATAAACTAGCATGAACATTTATTTACCATTTTCATTTTATCTGTCAATCAGCTTTGGGGAAAGGAAAAAAAAAAGTAAATTGTTGGTATTCACAATGCCTCAGTACAGGAACACTGAGTTATGGGGTTGTTGTCTCCAGCATCTTTCCATGCATTTTTGGATAAGATTTGTTGGCTAATCTATTTACACAGCATTAAAGGTCTATTGCATATGAGTCAAATGCAAAGGTTGACCAAAAAAAAGTCAAAAATTCCTCTCTACTGCTGTGTAGAARCCAACAAACAGAAGCAGTTAGCCARACAAAACCAATTCCAGAACCATTTTGGAAGGCAGGCTGATTTATACAAACTCATTAAAACAATTCCCAATTAGGCATAAAATAGAAGATCRAAATTCATTTTCTAAAGAAGGAAGKAGAGTCTCCATYCTCACAGCTGACTGATGTTGTGATTTGAAGAACTTTAAAAAATAAAACCCCACCACCCTCCCTCCCCCCACTTTAAAATACAGCTTTCCAAGGCAATCAGGAATATCTCCTGGAAGAGCCAAATCAAACTGCATCTTGTCCTTGAGAATATTAGCTGAGGAACGACTTTTGCAAGCTCCACTCTAAGGCACACATTGATCTGATGACAGCTTTGGAATCTTTAGCTGGAGTTGAACTTTGGTCTTTTTTCATAATGCCAACATGACTGTCTCCATGAAAGCCCACAGAGCCACAATTCTTGTGGCCAAAGCCAGAGAAATGAACTATGAATGATCTTTTGCCATTTCATTTTGCTATTCCCACTTCTCATGCGAGTTTGGGGGATTGCTCCTCATTTTTTTTTCCTGCTATGCTGTCAGCTGGCACATGATTTTAAGGAAAGAGATGGCATTAATTATGCTCAGTGAGTTTCTCAAGTTGATGAATTTTTTGGGACTAATTTTTTAAAGGACATGAAAAAATTTATTATTTTTAAGTTTTTTTGTCCTAGGACAATTTCCTATCCTTGACAATTCTTATCCTATGACAATTCAGAGTGGGCACAGGGACTGTTTCAAAACTGCATATAGAAAAGAAGAAATTCGTTGTTTAATAAAAGCTTATTTTCACTAACAAGATAACGAAGAATGGGATATTTATGACAAGAAAGTGAAAATCATTTAAAGGTTGAAAAAGGGAATTACATGTCTTCCAGTCACCTGTTAGAATCAAGACTGCTGTGACCATCCCACCTGCCACTTCCATAGAGTTTATATCCTATAACTGAGAMCTTCTCCAGAGTCCCCACATGGCTCCCAGAAGATTCCACTGGCTGGGATTTCTGTATCTGTAGAAATTTAACAAGGCTTTAAAAATAATAATTCACTGCTGTGAAACCAGTGGGATGCCAGCAAGAAGATGAGATAAAATAACTCTTAAATATGTAGATAATTCCCAAGGAATAGAAAACTTCAGTGCTTGGCCCTTCCATCAAAGCCTGCTGAAGTCAATTAGAAGACTTCACTTCGGCTGAGATCTGTACTTTAGGATGTGGGCAAGGCTTAAAGAAAAYGGCTAAGTTGGCTAAAACCTCCTTTTTCTCTCATTCCCCAGCACCTTTGTAGTTCAGGKACAAAAAAATCAGAGATCTATGCTAAGAAAACTAAAAATACAGCCCAGGAGAAGGYGTTTCTTCAATCTTGCACCTCTCAGGCAGATTCCACAGGACCTCACCAGCGAAATCCAGAAGGATGTATCTGCAATCCATACAGCATCGA
Organism: Malurus melanocephalus; assembly: GCF_030028575.1. Taxonomy (NCBI): domain Eukaryota; kingdom Metazoa; phylum Chordata; class Aves; order Passeriformes; family Maluridae; genus Malurus; species Malurus melanocephalus. The sequence goes on along the minus strand of NW_026623296.1, from coordinate 893,486 downwards.
GCAGCAGAGGGAAAAGAATATCTATGGCACAATTTCTCTTAAATTCATCTCCCATCTGTCAAAGCCCACTGCAATCAATACTTTTATGACTGTAGCTGTGAGCTGCTGAAGAAACACAGCAGCTATCTTTTAAACTGATATCAGCCAGATATAATGGGATATCGGAATTAACGTTAGCTCGCTCAAGCATGGCAGCTCGGTGTAATGACTAAGTGTCAGCTACTTTGGAAGTTTACATCTCTTTTAATTACCACGATTACCCAGCTGACTGGTTTTGGGCTCACACAGCTCCTGGAGGCTCCCAGCAAGCAGCAAACTGCAAGGCACAGAAATGCCAGCGAAGTTTTCCGTGGAATTGTAAGGATCAGATGTTGATCCTCATCAAACCCCTGTCCCCTGCTAAGAAGCACGCTGCAGAAAACATTGCCACTGCTTGGGATGGGGAGATATATCCCATTGCTGTTCTCACTCAATAGGACAGCTTTTCTAGGAGGTGGCAGCTGTGGAAACTCAGTAGATCAAGGAATTTTCTGCTTCTTCTGTAGCCCACCAAGTTCAGGGTGGCTGAAAGCCTCCTTGTTTTATTTCTCATTAAGGCTTCCCTCTTTTGTCTCCAGGCTAATACAGCCCTTCAAACCAAATCCTGTGGGTTACACACCAGGCACAAGAACCATTTTTCCCCTGTGTGCACGGACAGGTTGGAAACACAAACCTAACTTTTAATGAGTCCTGTTTCCAGCCAAACCACCTTTCACTTTGTCACCTCAAAACTCCCAAAAGGGAGTGTGTGAGAAAGCACCAGGTAAGCACAACCTACACAAAGTCCTTTAATTGGTCAGTCCTGGACCAGACCTGGATAAAGCAAACRGGGACCACTGGGACCCTCCAAGTGCTGATTCCAGGGAGGACAAAGGGAAWCCTGACTGGTGAGTGTGGAATTAGACCTTTCCTGAGAAATGGCATTTTGCAGTAGGATTCAGCCAGGGAAGGACATCTCTTCATCACCTCTGCTGTCCACAAATGTAGTTTTTCTCACCTACCCTTCACCCCCCAGCTTCTGTGGATTGCAGGACTGGTGTACTCCCCCTTAATACATTTTTGAAGCAAGKTTTTCAAGAGCTACGAGGAGATGTCTTCATAATGAGGGTAATTACTACTGCATTTTAATGTACTGCCATACAGAGCCATGGTTCAGCAGCTTCCCTTTAGAGCAAGTGTTAAAATAGAGAGCTTTAGATCTACCATGAAATACATCTGTAACGAACCTTTGGTGCCTCATGCCAGGATTTTCTCCAACTAAACACTAATAAGGTGTGCTCTGGCCTGCCTGCCACAAGTGGATGAGGCTCCTCTAATGAGTCTATAACTACAAAAAAAAAAAAAAAAAAAAAAAAAAAAAAAAAAAAAAAAAAAAAAAAAAAAAAAAAAAAGGAAAAGAAAATAACTACCTAGTCACTTTGGCCTCATTTTATAAATAGTGCCACCTAATAATTCTAATTGTGACAGAACATTGCCTCCCAGAGATGGATATCACTACATTACAAAAAAAAATAATTAAATCAGAGTGCAACAAAGGACTTTGGGAGCTCAGAGGAAAAATAAGATTATCCAGAGATAGGCCCAACTATCAGAACCRTAATAGTGTTATAAATCCCATTCCTTTCAATATATCTGATGCAGTATACAAGGGTAGAAAATAGCAGTAAAATACCACATACAGGTTCATTATTTTCATTGCCAYACACTGCTTCTTGGATATTTTTGTGAGAAGTGAAGGAAAGGGGAAGAGGTTCTTTAAGGGATGGTGAAGGAGCACTCACTCATCTTTTTTTCAATGAGAAAAGTGCTTATTTTGGACAGGCACAGGAAGGCTCTCACAGGAGACTTGAAGCCATTGACAGCAGCCCTCAGGTACTACTGGCAGTTGTTCCMAAGCCTGTGAACTCAGCCAAGCCATGAAAATCCTTCTCCAGCCTGTCAAGGCCCAGAGAAGGGAGCTGAGCCTTGTTAGCAAATCAGCCAGGCAGAATAGGTAAACTCCATCTCCCCCAAAAGTCAATTGAGAGGGCTGTGGATGGTTGGTAAGGGAAGAGAGATGGGCAAGCTTGGCTTGGCAGGCAGGAGCCAAGGCAGCCAGGATGAATATCAAAGTTTRTGAGTGCAGGGGGCTCTTTGGGGCTCTGTTAGGGGCAGATGGGCAAACAAGGCACAGCACAGGAGGAGATTTGGGATKGGAATGGTGTTGATGGAGCCCTACAAACACTCCAGCCTGAGCAGAGCTCTCCCTGCAACACCCATGGGATGAGAATGGTTTAAATGGAGCCCTGCAAACACCCAATCCTGAGCAGAGCTCTTTCCTGCAGCACCCATGGGATGAGAATGGTGTTGATGGAGCCCTACAAACACCCCAGCCTCAGCAGAGCTCTCCCTGCAGCACCCCATGGGATGGGAATGGTGTTGATAGAGCCCTGCAAACACCCCCAGCCTGAGCAGAGCTCTCCCTGCAGCACCCATGGGATGAGAATTGTGTAAATGGAGCCCTGCAAACACCCCCAGCCTGAGCAGAGCTCTCCCTGCAGCACCCATGGGATGGGAATGGTGTTGATGGAGCCCTGCAAACACCCAGGCTCAGTGTGGAGCACGTTCCTTCTGCCCTGACCCTGCAGCAATCCTGCTCTYAGACAGGGAAATCACTGCCCGTGCCACAGAACCTCCTGCTCTGGCTGAAAAGCAGCTTTTAWGCAAAAATAAGTGCAGGGAGTCTGGAACAGAAACTCCACAAGTGAGATGCAACTTCAAAGCACAGCCTGGGAAAAGCCCCAGTGGGAAGCAGTTTTGCAATTGGAGTCAGAGTTGTTGGGGGCAGCAAATGGAGCAGGTGAGAGAAAGCAGCACAAGGCATAAATTTTGAGGCCTGGGGTCAGCTGGAGGAGAATGGGTAAGAAATCTCCTTTATTCCAGCTCTCACCTATTGTGATTTGCCCTGCAGAGAGGAAAAAAAAAAAAGGTGCTTTCCAAATGGAGAAGCCATCAATGCAAGCTGAWTTTTATGTTGGCTACAAAACCCCTCTCTTATTAACCCTTCCTCTGAGAATCACCATCAGGTTCCTCCTGCACAATGTCACATCTCTCCCAAACAAGAAAGTCTCTCCCTGTATAAAAATCACACTGCTGTTTCAGTGGCATTTTCCAAAGCATGAGCCTKGCAGCTTCCCTTGTATCCCACAGGAGCCCCAACCTCACCCCAATCAATCATTTTCCCAAGAAATCTTTCCTGTTCCTCCATCTCTCAAGCCTGAAGCTGGCTGCTGTGAGGAAGGCATGGACACAAAAAATCCTGTAAAAAARGGGGCTTTACAGCTAGGAAATGTTAAGTATTATTAATGCATTAGAGAGCCAACACAGTAGCTGTTGTTGCTGTCAAATGCTTTAGTAATACACTAATCTCACCATCCACGTAATTCCCAGCATCTCCCCAGAGAGGCCAAGATTACTGCAGCGGCCATATAAAGGTAAATGTTGCTTTTCCCATTATGATTCTACCCACARCTTCCAGCACTGCCTGATTAAAATAACTTGGCCCTGACTTTCACAGTATTTTGAAGGTGACAACATTTTTAGACATGACATCCTTCTCCAACAGAGAGTGCAGTTACAGGAGCCTTTTAATGGCTTTTGCAAAGCAATAACTCTGCAACTTAAAGAAAAAAAACCCAAAAAAACAAAAGGCAACCTAAATATAAAAAAGCTGCTTTTATTAAGATCCTCTTTTTCATTAACATTTACGTTTCAGAGCTGAATATTGTTCTATGAACATTGATGGTGGAGAACTGGGTGCTGTGGCACCGAAAGCTTTTTTTCCTGGTGATTTATTTTATGGTGRGTACCCCTCATTTATTTTATTTGAGATTATAAAAAAGCAAAAAAAGAGAAAAAGACCATTTTGATGTGTGCTCTTTTTTCATGCTCAGGTGTGAGATGTCTCTGGCAARGATAATCTGTCAGTATTTAGAGACAGAATAAACCCCATCAGAAACCTGGAGGTTTCTTCTTGAATGTGTTGGGGAATTTCTGCCGAGAGACTTGGGAGCCCTATCGAAAAACAGAATTTTATAGATCAGAAAGAGAYGTTTGTTTGGAGGTTTCCCTGCTCCCAGAGCTGCTCTTTGTGCAGCCTGTGCAGGGACCCTCTYGAGCAGAGCCACCACGGCTGGCAGAGCTCCCCAGTGGCCTCCCTGCACCTTTCTCAGTGTTTCTGCTGCGATTGTATGTTGTTGAACTAGATCAAAGTTCTGAATCTCCTCACAAGTCATAAAAACATAAACACAATAAAAGTAGTCACCAGCAGAAATGGTGGGCATCACATTCAAGGACTCATTTTCCCTTACATCCATGAAACTTTCTTCTTAAGYAGCCTGGGAGTATAGTTTACAAAAGATTTCTGATTCAATTCCCTGTATCTCCAGATTTGTCCTTGACTCTTCCAGCAAGAAGATTTTCCTGTCGTAATTTTACAATTTCAAATCACCAGCTCTGCTTCCAGARCTGCTCAAGTGCAACCCCTCTTTGGGCAAGAATCCTTCACAGGTGAGTTTAAGAGTCTCAAATGTCAGCAAATGAGCTGCAAAGGGGCATACTACTATCCACTTTATTTCCACTTAAGTAAGGACAACAAGTTCTCTCTCTCTCTCTTTTTTTTTTTTTTTTTTTTTTTTTTAGTTAAATCTATTGTGGTATTTGCAGATATCAACTCTATTTAGAACTGCTCTGTGGCTAATTTTTATAAGTCATTTGTTCAATAAAGGCATCTTCCTGAAGCCCCAAGATCAGTATTTGCATCCCCAACACTACAGCTCAAATATTTTTTGACAGAAATAGTTCCAGCTGAACTTATTCTTTTAACAGAAATATTTCAAGAATAACAGCACATCAAAGATCTCCATTTGAATTCAGTGAAGCTGAATTTTTTCCTCTCTGCCTCATATGAAAAGATTCCTTTAGAATATCCTAAGGAAACTTTTGCAGTGTTGTGACTAAATTTTCATACAATTTGTAACTGCTTAATTGTAATGAAGTCTGGGGAGAGCAGTACCCACTCATCTCACATAAATTAGGCTGCTGGGGACTACCAGACATCCCTGAGAGGAGACAGATGGAATGGTGAAGTAGGATTATATTAAATGGCCACAGTTTCTTCCTAYTCATCCCAACCATTAACAGAGCACATCTGGATGGAGTATGGTCCCAATACAGAAAACCATGTGTGTAATGGGTAGAAATCCCAATTTTCCCACTTCCCAGCCAGCTGGGAGTCTCTGAGGCCACAGAGCAACTGGGGGAGACCTGGAGCCACCCCCTGAGATGGTGCAGCTGAAGGGCAGGAGCAGATGGGTTTGTGTGGCTGAGCCCTGGAATGGGCTCCCTGGTGCCTCTCCCCTGCACTGAGCAGATCCTGAACCTGGGCCAACATACACCGAGCTCAGAAGGGTGCTTGAAGTAGCTTAATTAGGGAAAAGCTTTAAAAAAGCTGCTCTTGTACAAAATAACTCGTTTACTAGCACAAAGTATAGAAACAATTCCTTTTCTTTCTACATTCCCATGTCCAATGCTCTCTGTAGAACTAAGCTCTGATTCAATTCCCTGTATCTCCAGGTTTGTCTTTGACTCTTCCAGCAAGAAGATTTTCCTCTCRTAATTTTACAATTTCAAATCACCAGCTCCCTTGCAGCTTCTTAAGGAAGAGTAGCAATGAAAATGATGGAGAAAGAGCCTGAGACACCAAAAATCCAGCAATTAAAAACACCTAATACCATATTCATGCTTTCATGTATCAGATGSTCCCAAACTGTTCTTGCTGCATGCCTGCATTCATTACAATATGTAAAACTGGGAGTGATAGTCATGGTCTTAAGTCGAATTATCCCATGTTAAAAATCAGTTCCTGCTCTTCTACCTCAGTCTTGTCACGCTGCTGCGGCTCCAAAGTTGGCCACTTCCCTTAATAAACCCTTATCTTTAATGCTTCCCTCCCTTCACCCTCCCTGCACTCCAAAATTGCTTTGTACTGCAAAATGCGGCAAAGGATTTTTCGGAAGAAGTGGGAAAACCTCCCTGCAGCAATCTCTCCTCATACCCAAGTGCCAATTTAGGAACTCAAGGTGTCAAAAACCTCCCGAGTGGCATTTTCCTCCCATATGGTTTKAAATGTTCCCTCCCCAAAGGTGACCCTTGTGAGATGGCACCTCCCCGGCAGGAATGCACCACCTCCGAATCCATCTGCTGGGACCTGGAGCTTGAATTAGCTGGGAAGGGAGGGAGGGAGGAGGCACCACCCTGCTAATGCTACACTGGGGGACAAACTCTGTGCTCAGGGGTGACCCAGAGCCTTCTTCATCTCAGCTGCTGCAAGCAGAAACCACCAGGATTTCCCCTGTACGCTCTGGGAATGCCAAGAGGCAGAAAAAGAAATCATCCGAGCTAATTACTGGAAGAGTGGGACAAGTAAATGAGTCACRGCAACAGAAATCTCAGCAAATGCTTGTCCTTTTGCCACATTCAAACCTGCTACTTCTCCTGGGAAAAAAACAAAATAGTTTCCATTCCTTTAATATTAATAAAAATCATGTCAGAAACACCAGCACAGGCTTACAGAAATGTTGCTAAGTTTTAGATACATGGCTTTTTTTTTTGAAAGCTATTCAAACATGTTAAATAATCTTTAATCAATGRGATGCTTTGCACTTGATTTTTTTTTGCATGAAGTGTTTAAAGATAAGAGAGGCTTTTAAAGCAACTTTCAGGTTCATTCCAGTCCTGTGATACCTCTTCAAAGTTCAGAGCCATGGCTCTGCATTMAAGTGCTGCATTACTGAGAAATGTACATCAGCTGGAAAATCAAAATGTTATCACACGGACATAAGGACATTATCTGGAAGTGAAGATCAAGTACAAATTTTCAACACGTACAATAAATATTAGGGAAGGGTATTATTGTAAATGAACTGGAGAGTTAAATAGTATTATCACAGTGGAGAAAAACACACGTCTTTTTGTTCCAAGAAAGAATAGGTGGAATTTCTAGGTAGTGGGTGGGTTGGATCCCAACCACTGAATTCCATGGCAGACTGCAGGAGGAGCAAGCTCAGACCAACAAAATTATTACTTTGAAAAGCAGCAGGTTTCCTGCCCTTAGAGTTAAAAGATCCAAATCTGTCAATGGTCACTTTTCTGTAGAAATTCTTGGAAGTTTAACTGTGGCCTTTCCCTGGACACGTGGGGAATCTGCGTCTCTGAAAATAAGAGACAGTTTCAGTGCCAAAATTAAGTGAGAATTATCAGTGTGCAAATGTCTGCTCCTGGAGGAAAGTTGGGCTGTGCAGTTTTAGTGATTATTTTGATCCTTTGCAGAGAAAACATTGTTCAAGCCTTTGCTCAGGCACCCAAATGACTCGTGAGCTTCCCTTCATGGCGGAAAGAATTGGGCATTTCTTGACAGTGTTCAGCCCATCARGGGTCAGGCTCCTATTCAGAGTATTCAAACTGGGTGCCTAAATTTTGGCATGGTARTTTCTCACCCCTGAGTTATTCCACTGTCCCAGCAGGATATACTGACCACTGTCAAAAACCCTGGAATTTTCACCAAGGACAGGCAGTGCCCAAGCAAGTGTTTTTTGTACCCATACAGCTGCAGAAAGAGTGAGCAAAGAACATAACAGTCATTGGATARTTATACAGACCACAACAAGGGCTCTGTCTTCTATCAGGCTGACTAATTATTCCTCAATATATGACAAATTTCTACTTGGATGAAAAAAGTAAAGTTTTTCAGTAGAACTGTAGCAAGCCATTAAACCCCGCAGGCTGTGACTGCTTGCAAAGTGTCTAACACACAATACCAGGGGTATTGCAGGTCTCACTTCATGTCACATCAAGTCATTATTTTTTTTTTTATTGATGCTTTACATTCCTGAGTTTGGGATGGCAGAAGTTGCAGGGAGGTCTCTGAGGTGCAGGTCTGGGTAAAACAGAGCATCAGGTCATGAGATATTTATCAAGTGATAATGTGAACGAGCGAAAAAAGAGATGAGGTGGGGACAAAGGCTTCTCCAGCTGGGAAGTTATCGAACACTTGGAGCCCRGGAGCAGAGAGCTCAGTGGCAGCTGGCTGCCCTGACTCCCTGAAAAATTAATCACTGCAGATAAATGCATAAAAAGACAGCACCTCAATCTGTTTTCCACTGAAGCTGGTGGTGAAATTCCCATGTGTTGTTCCTACCCAGCCTCCAGCCTGTGCCACGAGGCCCAGATGTGCTCACAGCAGTCCTGTTGCTGTGACAGAATAACATCAGTGGKTTTGTGAGTGCTGCCTGTGGGGGGAAATCCACAGGACCCTGTCCCACCACTGTGGATTCTCCTCTTGCTCCTTCTGCACTCTGCAGAGTGAGCCCCCAGTTTTTGAGCCTTTGCAGTGTCAAACATCCACGTTTGGCCACTCACAGGAAACTCATCTTGAAGAATTCACTTTCATCCCTTCAGATACAAAATCTGATTTACTGTTTGTCCATCAAATGTGACGGAACTGTGACTGCACAAAGAGCTTTACCATGAGCCTTTCCTGGTGCTCAGCGAATAAATTTGGAGCTCTGAGACTCTGGAACAACATTTCTCACTAATCTGCTTCTGTTTTCAGTGGGCATTTTTTAAAAACAAGAATTTCTTACACAYAGTGCAAGAGCACTTCATGATTTCAGAATGAGTTCATAGGCAGGCACCAGAGTAGACCTTGCAAATATGTCTTGGTCTAGAAACAGTCAATCCATTAATATTTTAATTGATAAAACCATATTGTAGAAATGTTCATAGAAAATTAACACAAGTGGAGCACAGAATAGCCAAAGGAAATTAATTTACAAGTGTGATGGCATGAAAATTCCCAGGAGACWMTGAGCAATTGAGCTGACCCCAGTTRTACAAGCCCTCTCTGTGCTTTCAACATCAGGAAGGAAAATTCTTCTACCTGCAGCAGAGCAGGGCTGGTACAACCTGCACAAAGGGCTGATAATGAAGCCCAGTCAGAAATCTTTCTGTACTGCCTTGCACTCGCAGCAGAAGTACCAATCCTGTGGGAAATTGCAGCAAATTCCCACTCAGGGATAAGTTCACATCACAAATTTCCTGCTATGAGCACCTTGACAGTCAAAATAGGACAACACCCGCGATGTTGTGAAAAAGAGCATTTAACAGTGTGCAGCTATGTAATTGTGGGCTGCCAGCAGCTGATATTGACTCTGTGCTGCCATAACCACTGCACAGACTCCACATTTACCAGGACAGCTTTTTGGGGCAAAGAAAATTGGTTGTGAAGAAAACACCTGGCAAAAGCATGGGCATCAATGGGAAACTACTCTGGGGAAAAGCAGGGTAGGATGCTACAGCTGAGAGGGCTCTGTTGGAGCTTCTCCTATCTCTTGTCCTGATCCCTCCACAGCCCCACCACAATTCCTTTCCTCCCAACCCCGTCACAAGAGTACAGTCAGGAGCAGAGAGGATTTTTGGATGTGCAGCCACGTTGGAAAGGGAGCTGACACAGCAGCSATCAGCTCTTTGGAGACACAAGTTATGTGGATATTTTTATTCACACRAAAGAAAGGAGGTGAATATTACTTTTTGTAATAATAGGAGTAAAAAGAGTGGAATTAAGTTTGAAAATAGCTACGGTATTTGATTATGAGATAAAAATCTGATTTCAGGAGGGACAATTAATCCTTGTACATGTAGCAGTAATACCCAGCATCTCGTAAAGTCAGGAAGGGTTTGCCACTGGCTCAACAAGCCAGGGTTCCCCTCTGTGTATACACAAGACCATAAACATTTCATAAATGATTGCAATCAAATCCAAATAAATATATTTAATAGAGCAATCTTCTCAAGATTGATTCTGAAGAAGCTCTGTAAAATGATACGTGCCTGTACATATAAAACACAGTGAAAAAAGGGCTCTTTTCCCTCATGTTTTAAATTACTGAATACTCTAGACTGGTTCCTTTGATTTTAATCTAAAAGGCTGAATTTGCAGATTGCCTAAAGATAAATGAATATTCGTCATCTGTCCCACTAACATTTTTCTAAGATATTGCTTCTCCTTTTGGCAAACCTGCTATGATTTGCCTCTCATTTTTATCTTCTGTTGTAAAGCCGAATTTGTTTTGAATGACAAATAATTCATTACAGAATCCATTTTTTAACTTTTCTTGCCTGAGACATCTTTTTGATGGTTTCAGGGCATTGTTCTAGCCAAAGTATCAAATCCACTCTTCTATTTATTCCACCGTGCAGTTTTGTGTTTTGCTCTGGCGAGCTTCCARCTGAATTAATTTGACATTCACTGATCAATCAAACTGTCTCATTACCACCTTCTGCCCGCCTTGTCATCATGGTCCACTGTTGACAAGAGTAAGGAATGAACACCCACAGGGTCACCTTCAGAAAATCTTTTATTTAATTGTCRTAGACCTACTGCCAAAGCCCTGAGGTTATCTGCAGTGTTCCTGTGTGCCTCTCCTTTCCCCTTTACAAGTGTAGTGAATAATTTTACGTGGGCTCACRCCGCTCACAGATGGAGCCACTCCAGCAGAGTTATTTAAGCAGTGGCCTCAGAAATTACCCCAAGTGCTTGCAAGATGAGGATTGTTTTATTTCARAAGCCACATGAATGACAGGCCAAGAGGACCATTCAAAGAGAAAGGTGTGCTGAGACAAACTGACACAACTCCCAGTATGGTATTATTTATATTCATTATGCAAGAAAGCCACTCTCCTTTTTGCCTTGTTATACAGTACATTATTCCAATTAATTACTGTTTATTATTTATATTTTTATTATTATTTATGAGTGCCAAGTGATATGCCCAAGGCAGCAGCATGGCTCTCCAGAGCAGGTACTCTGCCAGAGGATCTGCAGTTCCTGTTTTCATTTGTCTGAACTGACACCTGTAGCAATTGTTATGAGCTTTTTGTGGAATTAAAACCTGTGTGTTCAGTGCAGAAGTCACAGCATTTGGAAGGAGATATCTGCTCTTTTGGGGATTTTTTTCTGAGTTGGTTTAAATTTCCCACACTTTGAAAAACATTCTATATTTTGTCGTGGAGATATTCTGGTTCCCATCTCACATGAATGACCAGTGCATTGCTACACATTGCTGGAAAGGGAACTGAAATCCTTTATATTCTCCTGAGATCATTAYAGCACAGGTTTGGTTTTCTTTAGTTACACATATTCATGGATTCTTCCAGCTCAGGAATATCTTATCAYCCACTGCTACCCAGGATCACATAACACTGATCCTAACATACCTTTAGGTTTTCTAGGCAGCACAATTCTACTAGATTATGAATCTGATATTTCAGATTGCTTTTGTCTGGAAAACACATACTATTCCTCAGGCTTATTGTAAGATTTGGGCTGCTGTGATGGAAAAGAAAGCATGATCTGATAGATGGAATTCACTTCTTTCAATGCATTGCATTTGATGTTGAATAACTTATTCTCTTTTCCTCCTATTTATTACTATTTTTCAATGAGAAAGTAATTTCCATGCTGCATATAATGCCTTTTTCCTTAATAAAACTTTTCTCTGAGTTAGGTGTTCGTGTTTGGAGTTCTGTGTGGGTCCACACAGCAGCAAACACATCTCGACATCGCAGAGGTGAGAATTCTTAATTAATAATGACACAAAAAATCACAAACATTGCACAAAAATTCCATCACTGTCACAAACTGGGTAGGGAGGCTTTAATGTGAGAGAAGCTGTAAGAGGGATGGGGTGGATGTTTCAACAAGTCAAAGTCATAAGACACCTTGGGACCAATTTACTGCGTACTTAGAAAGCAAAGGGTGTCATTAACTTTAAGAGGAAAGCTCAGTCTGCAGTAAAACAGAAGCCATCAAAGTGGAGATGGGAGAGTTAAAGGAGTTATTAAAAGGATGGGAAGTAGGTTTGGCAGGAAGGCTCCWGGTGCACTCCCTGAACACAAAGAGGAGTTGAGGTTTTCCCTTTCTCCAGCCCCGCAGAAGGTGCTGATCCACCAAGAATTTGTGGGAACATATGGTTGGGTCTGCACAAGGGATGTCTGAAGTAAAAATAATAATTTGCAAAACCATGGGACTACCAGAGACAAATCTGGAAGGAAAGGAAAAGCCAGGCCAACAAAAGGTAATTTTGTTAGGATTTTTAACACTGATAAGAACATTATTAATTAAATGCTGAATAAATGCATTGGGGTCTGCCTTATGACATGCAGGTGAAAAAATAAAAAACAACTTCTTTTTCCTTGACATTCTGCCTGATACAACAAACATTTCCCACATTCCTGGATCTAAAAAAAAAAGGGTTTAAGGAGGTATTTTGAGTAAAAAGGGTATTTTGTCTTACTTGAAATGAGCAGATATTTTACGTTTAGTTTTTTTCCTGTCACACAATCATTTCTTCCTGTCACACAATCGCAGGCAACCTGAATGTGTTGCCCCTATGTTTGCAAATCTATAGAAATTTCCAAAAATTGCCAAAAAAAGCTGCTGAATTCATCATACTGGGTCCATAGGAGACTTCTATCACACTCAAATATTAATGTCACAGCTTCAGCAAGGGTCACCCACCAAAAAAAAACCTTTCCCCCAGCCCTGTGTGCCACAGACAGCAGGGGAACCTCTAGGAAACAGCACCARTGCAGTGAGGAGGAAAACCAGATCTCTATGCACCATTTTAAATRACATTTAATGCCATTTTTAATCAGTTTATGTAAATTTGGAGGCTTGCAGCTTTTCTGCGCAATTTCCTCTTGGCCAACTGATCGGGTCTTTGCCAGAACAGAAAAAGCTTSTGAGAATATCAGTCCCACAGGACATGGAAACAAACTTATGAATCACTTGCTAAAAAATCAAAGAAAAGGGGTCATGGAATACTTAAAATAGGCTTACACATTAAGGAAAAGAGGACTTGAGCATCTTTTCATTATTTTCATGGTGCTATTCTGAAAATAGGCTGTAGCTTCGAGAAGCAGTGACTCTCATTTCTTTTTTAAAGCAGTATTAGTTTGGATGAGTTTTGCTGTCATATCTCCTGATTTTGGGCTGTGGGATAAGCAATCATGTAGGCATGATAGAGAAAGGACACCGTGACAGAGATTTTACTTTGAAATATGATTCAGGACMTTGCTCTCATGCAACTTCTTAGGAAAGCACAGAAGGCTCCTCCTAGCTTTGATATCCCAAAAAGAGATCCMGTTTCCAAGTAAAAACTCCCGGTCTTAATGCAGCTTGTGAGAAATTACTGATTTGTTCCAAGGAATCTTTAATCAGCAGTGYAAAGGGACATTTCATAGAGCYAYAGAATGATTTGGGTTGGAAGGGATTTTAAAGTTCATCGGGTTCCAACTCCCAATTTGCAGCCCCCATCACAACAGTTTTTGTTGCATATTCTCTTAGCTGCTGCCACTCCTGTTAGGGGCTGCTGTGTCATCTGCCAAAGGCGTTTCAAAGGGTTTTTTTACCCTCAGTAAAGCCCCTCCAGCCCTGGACTGCAGGTTCCAAGGCTATGGCTCTCAGCCCAGCACCCTGAGCACCAAGCCCAAACTCATTAATTCAAGCAGAAGTGCAAGAGTACAATCATGTTTCCTCTGGGTGCCAAGAGAGATATTTGTTGACATCAGGGGAATGCTTGAATTTTGTTTTCTACAGTTAAAGCTATAATAAAGTGAGAATCCTTTTATTTTCCCTCTTATTTACAGTACAGAGTTGCAAGACAGATGGTAAGAACCCATCTAGCATAAAGAACAGGGTAGCTTTAATTGGCATTTCTGTTAAAAGGATTACTGTTTGATAAAGGCTTRTATTTTCCCCTGCTAAAGGAAGAAAAYTAGATCTTTGATGGAAGCTTAGGAYTGTGACTGAAGAAAGTATATATATATAATTTCTGGGATGGATGGTTTATTTACAGCTGGCTGTGTAGCATTAGTTTATCAATTACCTCTCAAAATGTGATTTACCTATCTGGAGAAAAAAAAACCAAAACAACACATTGTTTTTATTGTCTCTAATGATCAGTTCTCACAGTTCTTGTCATTCCCAGCTGCAATAAAATAGTTCTAATGACAGAAGTTTCAATGTATTCTGCCAAACTTTTACTGCTGTCAGCACACATCTCTCCATCCTTCATTCGGTGTGATACTTCTTTCAGAGTGCACTTATATTCATTATGATGACAGAAATGTTGGGGTTTTTTTCCCAGCTGGTTAATCTACATAGCTTTAAAAATGTATATGTTTATATAAAAAAAACAAACAAGCAAACCCCGAGAAACTGTCAAGAGTACTGAATATGTCTCGCTGAAATTGAAGACAATCTGTCATCCAAAGCCYATGCAGGAAAAAATCCACAAACGCCCATTAGACAGACAAGAGGATGCAAAACAGATCCCAGACACTTTCTGTCACTGAAACCTCTCAAGGATTTAGAAACCCCTCAGAAGCAGCTGCTTGAGCACAAATCTCACACAATGTCTGAAATCTTTCCATTGTGTGGTTCTGAGAGGATCCAATCTGATCCAAATTCACTGTGTTTGGTTCCCTTTGCTCATCTAAGCCCTAAACCCAAATCTGAGTTCCAACACCATCAATAAGTAACCACACTTACTGAAGGACACATTTTCTTACCTATCTATGTTAAACAGAAAGGTAATTTTAAGGAATTTTCTCCATTGTCTTTGATTGGTGACAATCCTCACTCCTCACAAGGCTGGCTCTTACCCTTTCCACTGTGCTCATGCTAATTTGAATTTTTATTTGCTTGTGGGAAACAGTTGGGGTGTGACCATTCCAAATGAAGCTAAAACATTAGAATTAAACAACTGATGTCACAAGAACAGCCACCTACCATAAAGAGCAAGCAAGGTTTTGTTCTTATCAGTGACAAATCCAAATGGAAACACGAACATCTTGGCATAGTTTGAGTAACATCAGTAGGTGTGGCCACTTCAGTAACCTCTRAAGTGTCAAACTTTCTACCTGGGAATGACTTCTTACTGTCTTCCCTATTTTCTCTTTCTTCAGCTGCTCAGGTGTGGGTAAATGAAGTCCATCATGGAGCAGAGGCTGTAAGCATGTGATTAACATTAAAATGGCCTGTCAGCAGCCTCCGAGTGGATTTCATCATGGGACTACTGAGGTGCTTAATGTTCAGCATGAATTAATTGCTCTGCCACTTTAGAAGGTCTGTTTGCCATGTTGTGCCTGTATTACYGCTGTAAGTTAAATTACCACAGCCTATAAAACACCTTGTAGTCCATTTCTTCTGGATGAAAGGAGCTATGAAGAATAAATTGCAGTTTCTGAAACACAAACACCCCCTTGAAATCATTATAGGAAAATGGCTGTGGATATATTTCTGTCCCACTTTAGTGTTGCAAAATTYGCTGCATTCTCTTTGTATCAGATAATTCCATCTTGCTAATTTTCAAGTTTCACCATCACCAATTACAAGGAAAATGTCAAAATAACAGGAAGATAAGGCACCAGGGATATCATTTGTCTATCAATAAGCTGTCTCTATTCATAACTAAATTTAAAGTACAGCTCAGATATTGCATGTCAGAA
Organism: Malurus melanocephalus; assembly: GCF_030028575.1. Lineage (NCBI taxonomy): Eukaryota > Metazoa > Chordata > Aves > Passeriformes > Maluridae > Malurus > Malurus melanocephalus. Next base: position 877,838 of record NW_026623296.1, on the reverse strand, counting down.
ATCAAGGTAAAAAAAAAAATCAAGCAAGCATATTCCTACTCTATGAGAAACCTGATTCAGACTAAATTTAGAACACATTAGCTCTCGAAGAAAGAGATGGAGCAAATATGTGTGTGYTAATATGGTCTTCAATCCCACATTTCAAGGGGCATAAAAGCATGTCAAGCTCTTCCATCCTCTTTTGGCTCACCTACAAGGAAATTGCATTAGTAAGTGGCATAAAATCATTCCATTTAGAGCAGCAACCTGACCCCTTGTTTTCAGTTGTGTCAGAACTGAGACCTCAAAGGGACAATGGGAAAAGATGGCACCCTGGAGACAGATGGATCACACGTTTTTCCTATCAATCAAACACAGTATTCGTGCTCAGGTGGACTGAACTCAAGAACGTGGCTGGAATTAGCCTTGCTGTCATAAATGTAGCCTTAGTGTTTGATTCAGCAAATGCATTTTCATGCCAGAATTAAGACTTTCTCAGTGACGTGGTGCTCTTTAGATCACCCAAAATTGCACTGAATTACACTGCTCTTTAGATCACCCAAAATTGCCTAGAATTAAGCAGAAAAACTTGACTCTGACCTTGCAGACTGGTTACTGACTTGCTCTGAGGTACTCTGAAGTGATGTATATATCAATACATCCCATAATATGTTGTAACCTTGCTCAGAAATAGTGCAGGTGGAGTTGTACATGTGCATGGASGTCCTGGGCAGAGCAGGCAGTAACACCCACAGAAGAAAATTTTAAGATGTTTGTGGCTATGTTTATTCTCTTTGGCTGCTGAAAATATTTARGGATTAGTGATGCCATCCTGCAGTCAATTAAACTGACACCATCAGCTTTTTTTGGCAATTTGGGAAAAATTATGTTGAAATTATTTGCTGTCTATCATTTGGGACACCAAGCGAATTGGCTAAAAATGCAGGKTTTTTTTCCAATGTACTTAAAGGAAGCATCTGAATCAGGAGAATTTTTCTCCTTGAAAAGCCATCTGYGACACCAAGCATGCAGTGATGCTGACAGGGCCCACGGTGCTGAGCTTCCCACCAGTGWGGGGCTGAGGTTAACAGGATCATGAGCAAGTCAGAGGGACTGTAAAGYRCAGAAAAGTGAYTTGTAAAACRTTGGAACTGGCTGYCCAGRGRAGTGGARGAGTCACCATGTCTGGGAGTGTTCARAAAATGTGTGGATRTGGCACCTGAGGAGATGGTTTAGTGGTGAACRTGGTGGTGSTGCTGGGTTGATGATCTTTGAGGTCTTTTCCAACTTTGATGATTTTATGACTTTCCTTGGTGTCCGTGGTCCTTTCTTTGTACCCCACGTGTGGAATTGCAACTTGCCTCTCTCTCAAAGCACAGTCCACGGGCAAAGAGTCCAATCACAAAATCAACACTGAAAATGTGGCTGCAGAGCAGTGAGAAATGAAGAGCTATGGGCAAGGGGAAGACATTTATGGCTGATACTTAAAAAAAGATGGAGAGTTATTGCAGCAGAGATACACACAGGTTCTTCCTGAGGGCTGGGACTGCAAAGAGGAGGAAACTGAAACACCAGCAGCTGTGTTGGGTTGGAACTGAGATGAAATTTTTGGTTAAATAAAGAGATGAGTCCATGGGAAGGTTTGAAAATCTTAATCTGCTGTAAAGTGTTGTAGACAGCTACTGGGTATTCAGTCTTTAGAGCTGTATTGTTTTATCCATTTCCCTGAGCAATAAACTGAGCAGAGATAAAATCAGATGGCATTCAATGTGCTGTGACATGCCTCATGATGGGTAGGTGGGGATTTGTCATTAATTTTTCCTTTTGATTATACATAATAAAGAATATATATATGTAAAATAGAGCTAGATAAATACGTAAAGTCTTTGCACCTGGTCCGTGGGAGCATTGCAAACTTGTAAATATCATTTAGTGATATTTAACAAAYCAGCCAGGGTTTGACAAAAATAAACAGCACCAGTGTGAAAGAAAGCAAGAATTTTCATTAAACAACATCTTACAAAATGAGTTATATTTAACTTCCTCAAASCAGCAAAAACTCCAGTGCCTTGGCACACAAGCTGTGGTATTTTTCTTGGCACGCTCTATAGGTTATGTCTTGTGCAAGGATGAAAACTTTGATTCTTCATTTGAGAATTATGATTTAGCCTGAATTGATTTTTTTAATATACAATGAAATATATAACATATAAACCCAAATATTGATCTTTGATTAAATCTATATTAAAAAGCTTCAGAACACAAATACACACATTTCAAATGTGCGCATCTACATGCACATATGTGGATGTGTTTGACTTTCAAGCCTGTTCCCTAGCTACCACAGAGAAAGAATTTTGCTACATTTTCAAAGCTGGGCCTCCTATCAAAGCTGGGCCTCCTACAAAGTTTTTCCCTTGGAGTCTTATAATAAGTGATAATTTCAAAGTATTGGGACTAAGTTTTCAGTCTTTAGCTGGGAAAATCAGCATAGCTCTGTGACTACAATAAGGAACGTCACAAACGGGTTGGCCAATGCCTTTAAAGCCTTAAAAAAATAACTTCACCACACAACAGTTCATGCCGGGTGAAATTTGTGAAGAACCCACAGTTACTGACCTGGACAGGGCTCTGGTATCATCCCTGTTTTTTTTTTTTTTACTGGTGAAAAGTAACAACTTCAAAGTGCTGTTGACTTAGCTGGTGACAAAAACCATCTATACCACATGTGCTGTACTACTACAGCTGACATCCTGATAATATTAACTGAGCCATTCAAGTATATTGTAAATCTATTTATACATCTCTCATATATGKCAAGGCAAGTGTCCTCAGCAAAATAAAATAGAGGCAAAAGGTGTAACCAACTTTATCAAGACAGTGAGTAAGAAGATGAAGTAGTCAAACTGAGAACCCAGGATGGTATCTCCCAAGTGTCCTGCTCAGCCTCAATAGCAATAACCCCTCACTGAAAATAATCCCTTCTCCATTCCCTGTCCTATTTCCACTATCAGTCTAGACATTTAGGAAATTAGATTTGATTCCTTGGTTGGAAAACTCCCATTCCATACAGACACCAGTTAAACTTCCCTTGAGCTGTTTTCCTCTCCAGAATTGCCGTGTTATTGTTGTTATGCTAATGGAGTCCATTCAGGTTGTGTGAATGCTCTCCTATTTTTTTTTTTTTTTCATGAAACACATATTACAAAGAAGTAAATTTGAACAGTGATTGATTGATAGCTGTCAAATAACACACACACAGCAATTCAGGTACGAGGAGCTGCTGCTGTTTGTCTGGGCACCATAAAGACCTATTGCAAAAGCTGATGTTTTTGAAAGGATCTTCTGAAGCAAGAGCCTGGCAAAAAAAAATTATTTTTGTCATTTCATTTKCTTTTCCCTGGTTTCCACCTGCAAGCTAAGGTTAGCAAGGCAGTGCTGTTTTGATTTGAAATTTAAGTAAAGAAATGTAATACCAGTCTGGAGGGTTGGGTGATTTTCTTGAGCCAAACCTTCATGCTAAGCAGTCATTACCAGAGTCTTACAAACAAACACTGACTGTGCTATGCAATAATCTTGTGACTCTTTCTTGAAGTATTTAATAAATTTGGACACAGCTCTATATGTGGCAGAATCAGCACTTCATTTCAAATCACTTCACAGTAGTGAAAAATTTGCCTTAAATAAAGCATCTCATTTCCCCTCTTTGTAAATCATCCACAAGCACATTATTGAGTGTATTTGTTGTGCATAGTTAATTACCATACAATTTCTGTAAATAATTAGGGTCCTTGATTTTATTTGTAAATGATCAGATTGAAGTTTAGAACACCAAAATTTGGAGTAGGTTATGGTTAGCACATGCTCAGTGGGAGCCAGAAAAACTTCATGCCAGGGTTATGTGAATTCCTGTCCTTTTCTTCCACTACTTTCTATTATTTATTAAATTGTCCTGTCAAGTTGTTGTAGTTTCAGCTCTGAATTTGACTATAAAAGAAATAAAATATTCATATATATATAATCTGTAAACCAAAGCAATATTTCATTTTAAAAAGAGATTGTTTAAAAAAACATTGAGTAAAAAACCTCCTCAATGAACACTTTAAAACATTAATCTAAATTAAATCTTTTATGACATGGATCAGGAACTCAACTAATGAAAGCAAATATAACAATACCTTGGTCAGAGCAGGAATGCAGATTTACTCCAGTTCAGCTTCTTCCTAATGATTCAGAGCTGTTGAACGTGACACTCCTACACCCTTTACTTGTCAAAAGCTCTGATCCAGAAAACATTTTGAGGACAGAAAGCAGAGAGAGGACTCCCAGCAATGCTGGGGATCTGCCAAGGCAAGTAGTAGTGGTGTACAGCTGGCAAGATTATGCTTTAAAGATTTAGCATTTGTTAGTCACATTTCAGACTTCTAAGGAATGAGTAGTGTAAAGTTATTTTTGGGGGATGCATTCTAATGATGCCACATAAAGTCGGTACCATGGGCTCAGACATAAAATTTTAAATGAACTAGAAGAAAAACATGGCATTACTTATTTGTTCAGCCTCAAAACAAGAAGATTGGTTGTTGCTTGAGCTTTTTACAAGTCTCATCTTTTCTTCTGTACCGTGAGAGAGCAGCCAACAAAATAAACACACTAAAAGAYATTTTTGCATTCCCTACTTAATAAAAACTTCCACTGAGATTCAGGCAYAGGAATTCATCTCTGCTCCCTCTGTTGTCTGTTCTTGAGAAAGATGCCAAGGTCATTAGGTGCCAAAGACACATTTAAATGTCTACAGAGGTTGAGCTCCCAGGGAATTGGATGCCTGGCTTAATTACTAGCCTTGAAAATTGCTATCTCTATCTTAAGTTGCTTCTATAACCTTGAAAATTTGGCCTTAAACTGCTCCTGAAAATAAGATTTAGAGAYATAACATACTGCTGGCATTTTATCTGGGATCTCAACACCAAAGAACRGGCTCCTATTATTGAATAATTAAGGAAAAAAACCCATAAATTATTCAGAGGAGCTGTGTTTTCCTTCCCAAAGGAAGCTGTTATATCCCAAACCTGAGCCTGCAGACAAACAAGCTTCCATCCCTGCTGAGTTACAGCCACCCCAAGCTGTGGGACAGGAATTGCTGTGACTGCTCCGTGGGCATCCATCTCACCATGGGCTGAGGCTGCTGCTCCAGGAGGGCAGCTTGGGGGTCCCTGGCCAGTTAACTCCACTCCTGAACTGCCCTCTGAATGGATCTTCCTGTCCAGGCTGCCTAGAGGGACTTAAAATCCTTTGCCTGTGGTCAATTCTGCCCTGAAATGACCCCCACTCTGCTGGAAATGACCCCCACTCTGCTGGAAATGACCCCCACTCTGCCACCCACCCTGCAGGAGACAGGGCCCGACACTCATTCCAGCTGTAGCCCTTCTGCCCTGATGTGGTTTTGGTTTCTAAAAAAATCAATTCAGCTGTTCAGCAGGTGAGGTGTGGACATCAGGTGCCCCAAGATGACACCAGGCACCCCAAGGTGACATTGGGCACCCCAAGGTGACAGCAGCCACATGAACTCGTGCAGGATGGGTGCCGTAGGAGAGTCCAAGGTTATAATGGGATCATGGGATGGTTTGGGCTGGAGAGGGCTGGAAGAACACCTTGTTCCAACCCTCTGCCACGGCAGGGACACCTTCCACTGTCCCCGAGGTGCTCCAAGCCCTGTCCAACCTGGCCTTGGGCACTGCCAGGGACTCAGGGGCAGCCACAGCTTCTCTGGGCACCCTGTGCCAGGGCCTCCCCACCCTCACAGGGAAGGATTCCCTCCCAATATCCCATCCATCCCTGCCCTCTGTCAGTTCAAAGCCATTCCCTGTGTCCTGTCACCCCATCCCTTGTCCCCAGTCCCTCTCCAGCTCTCCTGGAGCCCCTTTAGCCTCTAGAAAGGGCTCTGAGATCTCCCTGGATCCTTTTCCCACCCCAACACATGTCTGTGCTCACATCTCCCCCACCTCAGCTGCACCAGGTCGTGTTTGAACAGCRATGCAAAGCACTTTTCCCACTCCCTTCCTCTCACAAAGGCAAACATGAAGGTCCCAGACCGTCCTCCAAAATAGCAGCTTTTTCCTCTGCTCACCTCCAGGCTTGATGACTTGTGCCGATATCTAATTAATTAATTACGGTTAGTTGAGGTCAGGGCCTGGAATCTGAGCAATTAAACTGTTTGCTCCCCTGCTAAAACAAACCCTGMACAAAAGGAGAGCTGCCAAGGCTGGAATTTGTGAAATTTGAGGAAAGGAGGTGCCCTGTGCCTGTCCCTTTTGGGCTGTGCTGCCAGGCTGTGCCGTGGGCTCAGGGATGGCAGGGAGGAGGTAAAAGAGAGCCCTGCTAACTTTTGTTTTAAGGATGACTTCTCCTGYCCTTACCATGAACTCGAATTCCTGGTATTTTAATTTTAAAGCCCARCCCTTGATATGGAATGATCAGATATAATATCTCGCCTTTGACAAGAGGGACTTTGTGGGTTCAAAGACGAGCTTGGAAATGAAAACTGATTAAAGCCTGAAGGGTCAGAGCCGAGGATGGAAATGAGAGTTACCTGACACGGATTTCTCTTTAAAGATCACACATATTTAATCCTGTTGCACGATTCCTGACTCCCAGAATCGAGAGGTGTAGCAGCAGAATGTGCAGTTCGTGGGGGACAGAGGTGACCTGGGCTGGGCGAGGGGGGAACAGGGATTCTGCTCCAAAGATGTACCCCCTGCCCCCAGACAATCATCACTACCTGGCCTGGCATAAATATCTAAACAGAGAGATCACTTAGCTGTAAATAGCAGGGAGCCACCGGCTGGGAGGATTCCACTCATTGCTTTAAAAATTAATAGTGTTTTATTGTGAGCTTTTTAAAAAAAATTTAAATTTTTTTGCAAAACCTCTTTAGGAAAATTAAGAAGGGCTGGAGAATGTCCCAACTGCTGCTATAAACAGAAAATGAGCATGGAGCTCACGGACATTGTATGGTCACAGCTTGACAAAGCCCTTGGCACTTGATCTGGATGGATCATGTTTGTTACTTCTTGGGTTTTCTGTCATTTTCAGAAATCCTCTATATTTTGCACTTGTTAATTAATCCAAACTTGTTGTTGAGTGATCCAGAAGTTTTTAGAAAGTCCTTTCCTCCAAAACAGTGGACATTTCCCAARGACAATCCTCAAAGGTTGTGCTCACAGGATTGCATTCCTATTATGCCTTCCTAAGGTAGACTTTCTAAGGTATWATGGATTAAAGGTCATTTAAATAATTATAGTTGATATAAATTGAAAATAGCCTTGATGGTACCTCCCCAGACACACAATTTAAAATAAACTTTTTCAAATAGAAAAACCCAGGTTATGTGTTTTAAAAGATTCATGTGACCCATTAACCCCTGCAGTATCAGGTATCTTAACTAATTAATTATGTATTTTATTGATCAGAAAAAACCCACCACAACAAAATAAACAAACAGTAGGAAAAAAAAAAACCCACAGGGTTTTTCTAAATAAAGCAATTATTTATAAAATGSTTTTGACCAGTTTATGAGAACCTGCAGAGCCTCAGTGAACCTGGAACCCGGAGGGGTTTTTCCTTCTAGGTAAAACAAAATATTGGAAAAACACTGCCAGAAACTCATATTTTCCACCTCCTATTTTAAGGGCTTCTGTTCCAATCTGGAACTTCTCTGCTGTGACAGGAATSCAGTCTCCCTTTCCCCATCTCACTGGGGAATGTGGGCAGGAAGAGCTCACTGAAGACACAGGGCTCTTCTTCATGCCTGTCAGGGCAGGTTTAGAGGGAGAAGAAAGGAAAAATATTCCTTCCTTCCTTCATTTGACATATAATGAGAGGAATCTGGTCATCAGGAAGCAATTTTGGAAGWCAAATCTGTGTTTACTTGGATTTCAGCTCTTTCACACCCGATGACAACACCCAGGGCTAACACACTTTCTCCTGCAATTCAACATTTCCTCAGGCCCGTTTCTTTCCCAGTTTGACTCCCATTCCCCAGCTATGGATACAGGAGGTGGAACGTGGGGACATGCCACACCAGGGTCATAAATCTGTGCATAAATCCTTCTGTGAGCAGTCTCCACTGGTGCCAGGGATGTGCAGAAATCTGCGACTGGAAAAACCTGGTGATTACCCTCCCTCTAGGGAAGGGGATGACAACAACCTTAAGACAAGGAAACCCACTTAGAAAAGCCACTCAATAACAGCAGAGATACAGTTCCCTTTTGTGTTCCTRCCCACCTGAGCTTTTACCCCATAAATCCTTCATCATTTCTGCACCCAAAGATAAATGTGGGGCAAATTTGCTTTTTACCATACAGAGCCTCTTGGATCTAGCACAGCTCTGATACCCCTAATTCCTTCTTTGCTCATCCCCTAGACACAGAAAGAGAGGCCTCAAAGCAGGAAAACTCTTGAGGAGCCTGATTTATTTAGGCACGTTCTTGTAATCCCAACTGAATATCTGAGCAGACCTGGATTTAAGAACACATTTAATTATGGAAGCAGAATGAGGAAGGCAGCTGTGGCAGAACATGGGGAAAACATGGCTAAAACTGTATGGCAGATATGGGTTACAAACCAGAAAACCACGATGGCCAAGCTGGCATCTGTACGGATGGCTTTTCTCAGCCAGAAATCTGCTTTATTCTGACACATAAAAAATTAAAACACCTTGCTAAAGAATCCTCTGGTTTACAAGACAAGCTGTTCTGGAGAGAATATAAATGTGTTGGCTGCTTCATTGGCAGTCTACGCTTCAGATTTATTTTTTTAAGATATAATGTCTGAAGCCRTATTTCCCTGGTGATAAAAATCCCGTTAGTAATCCTGACAAAATCCTAAAGGGCTAAAAAGCAATGAAGAGGATTTCTAATGGTAAGTTATAAATCCTTTTAGAGAATATCTTGGTTTAAAATAGTTCAGGGAGGGAAAAAAATGAGAATCTTAGGAAGGAGGTAGCTCTACTTAAAAATCCTACGGTGAGATCAAGGACACTYGGGAGAAATGCCGCTTGCTGAAGCCAGGAGATGACCCTGAGCAGCAGCTTTGGGTGGTCACTTGGCCAGTGAGGCACCAGGAAATTGAGGCAGGGTGAGAGAAGGACAAATTGTTTGATCAGTGCTGTCTGTGATCCCATCTTCCAGGAAATATCTCCCCACGGGGTCAGTAAGAAGGTGAGCCAAGATTATGAGCATAAGCGACCTGTGAGCACAGGAAATGGGATCTTCAGAGCAAACAGGGGTGTTGGAAGGGAAAAATATAGCATTTGGCTGATTTCTCCTGTAACATGGGCACAGCTTCTCTCGGTTTAAATCAGTTTAAACTTTTTTTTTATTATTTTTTTTTTCTGTATTGTGGATGACTTCTACTTACTCTCACACAAACACTCTTCAAAACCTGATTTTCAGGCTTCCCTCCGCCCCCCATAATTTGTATCACGTGAGTACCTGATTTATAATTTGGATGATTATTCTAATTCATAATTTGGAAGTGGATAAATGCACATCTTAACGCACAGTGGTAGAACGCATGTAGTGAAACACACACCTGTGGAATATGAGAGGTTTTTTTTGCTGAAAAACTGTATGTATGTTACAAAAAAACCACTGAAGTAACTTCAGGAAGTCTCAAAGAATGTAAATATACAGTTCACTCTACAAACTAAAAGGACAAACAGCGTGTCTAATATTATTCCTCTGCTAGATTTATAGCAAATCTGAATTTGGTGTGGAAACTGCTAATTGAATGAAATGGGGGTGGTGAGGACTTAATTGGGGTCTCTGCACCTTGTGTCACCAAATGCAAAATAAAAGCCATGATTAAGAATTCATTACATTCAATTAYTAATTTATCAAAGAGGCTGCACTCTTCACTCACCTGGATTTTCCCTGGGATGAAATCAATGGGATTCTACAGGCATTGATAAAACTGCTACATTTAAATAAAGAATTATACACCTTTGGAAGATTCTGAAACCCATTTTTAGCCCTCTAGGGCAGAAGTGCATCACTGGTTAAATTCTGCAGGCTGCCAAGGAATGATTACTGTGCTTTATCAGTGGAAATGAGGCTGCTTTTTCACACAGTSAGTAATTAGAAAAGAGAACCCACTGCTGAACGTGCAGCTGACAAGGGGCTGGGAGAGGCAGGGAAACCTCTCAGGGACACACTCAGAAAAAACATCTTGATAAATCGGAGAAACGGATTGAAATGGAGAAAACGAAATTCATGGCAGACAAATGCAAAGTACTGCGGTGTGGAAGGGAAATGAGATGTGCCAACACCAACGGGGACACAGCTGGAGGTGCAGGACAAGCACCCTGGAAATGAGGGGGTTGTGGTGGGGTTTTTGGGGGTSTGTACGTGCAGAGTGTGGGCTGAGGGATTCTCCCCTGGGAGCTGCACACTGGGGCAGCCCCTGCCTTCCCCCTCAATGCCTTCTGTTCTCCTCATGTGCTCATAGCCCAAGCACACAATTGGATTTAGCCCGAAATACTTTATTCAGAAGATTTGATTTTAACCGCTCGTTGAGGAGTTTTGGGATGGCTCTAACTCCTGTGTGTGAATAATTTAATTCCTCAAAGAAAATTTGCCTAGCCCTAAATCTARTCTTGACCTGGAACATTCCTGTGCAAGCCATGGAAGCTCTTTTCAGGTGGAAAGACACAAGGAAGACGTGCTGCAGGCAGCAGGACAAAATTAAATCAGCTGCAGAGGAAATCAGGGGGTAAGGGAAGACCTCTGAGTGACCTTACTGAGGTTCAGCCTGAGAGAAATYAAATMAAATGTGCAGGGGGCTACTGCAGGRCKTCCTTGGGCCACCTGGACAGCATCAAAACTGTGGTCAGCCTCTCTGTGCAGCATCACAGGTGGGATTTTAATCTAAAAGTAAAGTTCCATTTATCCTCTTTGTAACTGCAGCAATTCCCTGTCACACACTCCTCACACAGCAATATATGGCACATGGTCTTTTTAGAAATGGTTCTCAGTCACACCTTTGCTAATTCAAAATGAGAATGTAATGGTATGGAAAATTAGTACTGTTTCTCTGCTGTGTCACATAAAACTTGTTCCATATTCATGTAATAGCTTATTACTGATAAGATAAAATAATATGGACAGTGAAAAGCCATTTGTTTCAGAAGCACTGCGAACATTAAACCTTACAATAACTACACTGCCTACTAAAACATACAGCAATACTTACAAAAACCTTKTAGGTTCAGCAATCAGCTGCTGAATAGAATAGATTGTGTATTAAATAAAAATGATATCTGGCAAAATAAAAGTGCTTTGTGATGGAGTGGAAAGCCTTTCAACTGCTCATTGATAGCATGTATCCCCACAAGCTAATTAATCAAATAAATCTGAAAAATGGATTCATGGATSTCAGAACACATCCTCAGCAGGCAGAATCATTTACAACCTGTTCCACCACATCTGGGGTTGTTTGTCCTGCCAGAGCCGTACCTGGGAGCAGTCCCCCTGCCCAGGAGAAAATGATGACTTCAAGGACTGTGAAGAACAGCTCATGGGGAATCTCTCACTTCATTTGGCTTTGGATTAGGTGAGGCTTCAGATCCTGACTGTGTGAACMAGACACAGCTTTTCTTTTAACCTTCCACTGCCTGTTATCTACAGAAAACCAGAAGGAATTGCTAATACAGGAGGATAACTCCAGAGTCATTGATCTGAACGTGTATCAGAAAAAAATTACAATCAATTTGGTTCTGGAAAGCAAACCCAGGTTCATGCAGAATTGAAAACACTCTCCATGTCTCTGAAAGAGCTGCCATCAAGGAGATCATGTTTCTATCACAGTGGGAACAGGTACATCTTTATGACACAGACACATTTTAACCCAGTCAGACACAGCACACTCATCCTACTATTGTATTTAATCAAAATAGGGAGTAGCTCCACCCTGCACTTGAAATCTGACCTTAAATCATACAGTATTTGTTGGCCGGAATTTTCCTAACGTCTCTATCTGTAAAGCTTCTCACAGCATATGAAAATATTGCACAGGCAACAAGAAAATCTGCTACTCACAGAGTTTGTACTGGAAGATATGGGGGACTTGTGGTTGTTGGTTAATAAAGACTCRGGGGAAAACCATTCATAAATACACATCCTATTTCAAAGCATCACAAAATGAAGAGTCTGAGACATTTTAGCAAACCTCCAAACTACGTTTTAAACTCTCCAGTTATGAAACAAATTGCTCCACATTGGGTCACTAGCGAGAGAAAACTACCTTTAATGCTAGCAGAAAGTGCATGGCAGAAATTCCTCACATCTGCAAAGCACCTCACTTAAATGATAATTATGTTCTATAAAGTGCTGTTACTCTTAGTCACTATTTACTTTATCTATTCTGAGTCATATTAAGCRTAGTGTCTCAGCTGCAGAGAATTTCATTTCACCGTTTGTTAAAGCATCTTTAATAGGCCAATTTCAGCATCCTTCTACTGTATCTCGCTAAATGGTTTTTATTTGCTAAATGATGCAGTTTAGATGAAACACACTTCAACAAGAAATGCAGTTGTACTACTACAGATGTCACACACACAGCCAGAAGATTTTCTCTGAGATCATGGTGCCTACCAGGGAAGTGAGGCTGCAATTGCTGAGCTCTGTTTTGAATCTTTACACTAGTAAAACTTCACAAAACTCCTTCAAACTAGAACTAAAACTTGAAATTAAACCAGARTTTGGARGTMTATTCAGAAAAAATAAAAKTAYTTMTWTGATGTTTTAATTTGTAAACTCTAATGGATTAACAACACATAATTAGATTAAAAGGTGAAATAAATACTTCAATGACCTTTTTGGCTGTTCAGTTTCACCCAAGTATTTCAGTCATACTTTGTATGGCAATGAGACATTCACACAAAACGTGTTTACCTTGCCTTGTAAATGTAACAGAGTACAGCAAGCCTTGTCAGTGTGCTTACCTGCTCTAATTCTCAGTAGGTCYCTCCATCTCCTTGTCTAAAATAAAGCCATCCATATTTTCAGAACTGGACACTTCAAACATCATTGGAGAAAAACCTATCAAGTCCAGTTTACCCTAGAACATTTTAATCATGTATATCTGCAATTTAGCAGTATAACAGCAGAGGTAAAGCTCCAAGCTTCAGCCTTGGGGTTTTTTTACAATATTCCTTCAGACTTGTGTCCTGCCTAGACCAGACAGGTTTGCTATGAGCAGGCACCAACCCTGTGTGAGCAATCTTTAAATTACTCTGTTCATTTTGTAGTTGGTTTGCTTCCTGCATCTTATCTTCCCTTTCCTTCCTAAACGCCCCACGCTTCCACACAACTAAATCCAGGATTTCAGAGCCCTTTCAGTCTCTATTAGGTGAAGGAAAGAGAAACATTACTCCAGCTGACAGCACTGGAGTGATGCTATCAGTTACATTAATTCCTGGTCAGGGTATCCCCACTGAGAGCTGCCAGCAAACAAACACGCCTTGAACTCAGCAGGAACCTTCCGGCCCTAAGGACAGAGTTTGGCCAACGTGGCTGCTCGCAGTTTAATTGCCTAAATTGACACTGCCCATCCTCTCCTATTCAMACAAACATCTCTCTCCACCTGCAGGAGACTGCACAGCACCAGAGCAGTAAAGGTGTCCCCTTACTTCTTTGAATTTCTGTGACTTTTCTTTATCCCTGGCAGAATCCTGTGATCTGATCACCCCTACATATCACAGAAGTTTCTGGAAACAATATGTAAATACAAAGAGAATTTAGGATTAAAAATCCACAGATTTTGCCTGAAAATTGGAGAAAACCCTACCAAGTGATCTATATTTGCATGGCCTGGCATTCCTTGAATGACATCTGCCCAMGGTGAAAAGCACAGCAACAGGAGGCAGATGAAGGCAAGACAGACTCACTGCTGCCGTGGCTTTCTGTGGCTGGCACCTGAGGAGATCTGATAAGGAGAGGTCCAGATAAAATCCCATGGTGTCCCTCACCCAGGTGGAGCCTTTCCATCCCTCTGGGGGGAAAGTGAGAAGCCCACAAAGCTGTCTTTAAAGGTGGAGTCAATGAAAGGAGCAGCTGGAGGGGCAGGGACACAGCAGAACCCTGTGTCAAAGTCAATGAGCTCTATATGGTTCCTGGAACCCCAGCATCTCCTGAGCTGGAAAGGGCCCACAAGAATCACTGAGCCCAACCCCAAAACATCCCMAAAATCCTTYTCTGTGCCCAGGAGTGCTGTCCAAACCCTCCTGGAGYTCTGRCAGCCTTGRGGCCATGCCCATTCCCTGGGGAGCCTGGTCAGTGCCCAKYCCTGTTAACAGAGATTGAAATTCTGCAGGCTGGCAGCTGATGTGAAGGGARAGGTGGCTGCTCCCTGCTGATCACTTGCCCTGCACTAATCAGCAGAGGGGCAGCTCAGGGGGATGGCACAGGGGTTACAGCACCCTGGGTACCATGCCAGAGTGAGCATGGATTTCACAGGGCGAGGGCAGCAGCAGCAAACGATGGCAGTGCCAGGTGAAAACAGCCAAAGCAGCGGGTGATCTGCAAAGCAGATACCTGCAATTAACAGCCCAGTGGACTCTGGGTTTATGGTGAGGTTTTTTTTTYCTCATTAATTAATTCCCTGAGGTAGTTAAAAGGAATATGAACTGTGTGCCCAGTTTAAAAGAGTCAGGTAAAGTTTCCTTTTTTTCCCCCCTAATATTTCAGTGTATCACAGTGTGTTTTGTAGTCGCTGGCCAAGGACTGACAGTTGCTTTTCATGAAGCACATTGCTTTGCTGACTTTTGATGCTGAACTAAATTATCAGCTATAGCTTTGTACTGTTCCCTTCTGTATGCATTTTCTCTTTAATTAAAGTTGTAGGAGGTCGTTGCATGTTGCTGAAATCTCTGCAGGGAAAACACTTCTTCTCTCTTTTGGTGCAGTTTGTGTCGGTGACTCCTTTCTTATTCTCGCTGAATTAATGTTTTCTTAAAGGACAGAACTATGAAAAGGGAGTGAAGGTGCAAATGAGGGCAGTTTTTGTCAGTATCTTTGCAAAAATAATGTACCCTCTTTATGGTCCAACCCYGCCAAGCAGTTAAGCACATGCTTATCTTAAATAGCTCCACTGAAATCAATGAAACAACTCACACGGCAGCAAGACACTGATCAGGGGTTATTCCAATGGATGCTTTATGTCTTGTGATTAAAAATAATTCCTGCTTGGGAGCTGGGAAAGCATTTGCTCAAGCCTGCTGTTTACTGGTTTCTTCCCTGAATGTCCTCTTGATTAGCACACAAGCTCCATATGAAATATTTAGAGGATATATATTTTCTAGGTATCCAAGCAGTGTTTTTCTTTTAATTTGGATGTGAATGCCAAGGCAACTTTCTGCTCCTTTTCTACTCAACTGCTCTGCTGCCACGTGTCATTACTGCTCTCTGGCAGGTCTCATAAGAGCTGSAAGTATAAAGTACACCTGCTGTGGCCATCTCTGTGTTTTCTTTTCAGTTTTTGTTGTGCTTGGAACACAGTTTTCTGATGCCTGCCTTCAATGAACTTCATCTTCCTGGACCGATTTGMTGGATATTTAACTGCATCCAGCTCTTTGGCCAATAGCCTAATCTCAGCAATGTTTATTGTTCTCTTTATTTGGCTCCATCCCTTTATCACACATGCTCCTTCCATTGTTATGTCTGCTTTTCAGGTAATAAACTGCAAGAAATAATGTAACTTTTTTGGTGCAGATTCAAAGGAAAAAGTCTCTGATAATGATGATGATGATGACTGTGCTCAAGACTGCCCATTTTCCACGAGAATTTCTGCTGTCTCCACTGACACGAGCAGGGGGGCAGAGAAAACCAGGGCCCAGCCCTTCCCTGGCACGTTCAGGAACAAAACCCACTGGGTTTCATCGAAACACCAGGTCAAACTCAGGCTGTGCTGGTCCTTTTTCACATCTCCTCGGGGTCAAACTCTACGAGAGATGAGTSTGAAGTGACTAATTTTAGCTCTGTGTTTTTATAATTCCAGGATTKCTTTTTCAGAACACTGTTATGACAAATTTGTTACTGAATTTCCCAGACAGGTTTTTAAGCCACCTCCAAGCTGCAAAGCTGAAGAATAGCTCACATTTAGAAAATTACAATAATAAAATCCACATACAAGGACTGACTCTATAATAAGACTTTTTCATGTTATTTTGCTGCCGAGCGAGACAATCTGCCAAAACTCCTCCAAATAATCAAAGAGGAGGTTTGCTGTCTGCGAGGAGAAGATGCAAACCCTGATTCTATTCTTTGGTGTGCTGAGAGCAGGAGCCCGGCTCGTGTTGGCTATGAATTCAGTTAGTCTTTTATGACATTGTAATATGCAACTCAAAAGAACTCATCAACTTGATCTAATCTAAGCTTCTCTACAGAAAACTCAAATAAGCCTGAATTCTTGGATTAGTCAATGTTTGCAGCCRCTTGAATTACATTTCATATATACATAAAGTGAGCATATGAAACTCAGCAGTTAARTACTCCACTGTCGATTTCCATTTTTTTTTTTTTCCTTCAGAAAAGAGTAAAACATATTTAAACTCATCACGCTAAGAAGTAGTATCTGGCTGTGATCAGATACAATCAACCRAAAGAAAAGAAATAGCCATATTTGCATCCATAATCTTTTTTTATCTTGACACTGAAGGCTAATTGTCATATCAGGAAATGCAGAATGAAATACAGTATATGTGCYTGGAGGTACCATGTTTGCAAAATTGCTTAACAGCAGCTACTACTTGCTGTTTTGACAAAGATATACTCTTGCTGTCTGATAGCACATTTCTGTAGGAAATAATTYTGAGTAGGCCCTGTCAAATAAAGTTAGATTTAATGCAGCCACAATGTTGGTAATAAAGAGGAAGCATTGACATTTTCTTCTTTATAATTAGATGTTGCCACTGATATCCAGCAMGAAGACACTGCTGTCCTGAATTGTGATTGTTGCTGGAATGCTCATTGCATTCCCTGAAATCCGTGCTGTCCCTGCGGGTGCAGAGCACATGMAGACGAGTGTTGTACTTCTGATTGAACTGTCATAAATCCATCAGGATGTGATAGAACTCCACCAGATGAACCCTACCTGAACATACAGCAAATATATCCCTCGCCGCCACTGGCTATTTGTATTATATTTCACATTTTAGGGACAATAGGAATGTGTTATTCTCTAGGAAAGTGTCTCCTAACAGCCTAAAAATTAATAGGGGCTGAGATTTGCTTTCATACACCACACATGCCTAGGGCTTTTTGCTTTTGTCTTTGTCTTCTTCAGGTAATCATTTATTTGAACTAAGTTATCAGGTGATGCAATGGAAAACAGAGAAGTTATTACAGGAGTGCTGTGACAGCCTAAAAGGAGCAGGGTCCCTCTGTGTCATCAATCAGAGTCACAGGATGGTTTGGGATGGAAGGGATGTTAATGTCCACTCTCTGCCATGGGCAGGGACACTTTCCACTATCCCAGGGTGCTCCAAGCCCCATCCAGCCTGGCCTTGGACATTTCCAGAAATCCAGGGGCAGCCACAGCTTCTCTGGGCAGCCTGTGCCACCTCACAGCCAATGATTCCTTCTCAATACCCCATCCAACCCTGCCCTCTGGCAGTTTGAAGCAATTCCCTCTCCTCCTGCCACTCATTGCAAATAATCCCTCTCCAGGTTCTTGTGGCTCCTTCAGGATACTGAGTGTCCCAAGGAATGAGCACTCCCAGAGTGGGGATGGCTCCTTGGCTGTGCCCAAATGTCCCCACAGCGCCCATCTGACCCCAGGGTGTGTCCCTATACACAGAAAACAAGGAATAAAGACAATTCAAGGCTCTGTCACCGAGTGGCACCACTGGAGCCTTCCCMAAGGCAGGGGCACCCTGCAGGTCACCCCTTGATCCAATTTGTGCCGTTGCAATCAGCTCATGCAGATCCCACGTAAATAAATAAAGCCAACAAGAGGGAGGTGAAAACAAAGGCAGGCAGAAACAGAAAATAAAATGCAGCTATAAATATTATAAATCCTGCAGCAACCAGACAGCCTCTTTTTATCCCAAAAGGTGGAGAGATGGAACTGATTAGTTCTCACTGAGGGAAGGATATTGATGTTTAATACCCTTTTGAGGCTGTTGAGCTCAGTTATTGGATTCAAAGCAGGATACCTGATGGTGCAGACAGCAGCATATAACTCTGTTTCCTTCCCTAACAACTGCAAGTCCACAAGAAAATTACCAGTTTCAGCTCAGAAATGAAGGTGCTCTTTTGCTGGCTGAAAATCATTTATTTATGAAACAATTTTGAATTATTTGCCATTTGCAATGCCAGGAAGAAACAGCACATTTGTTCAGCCAAAGCACAGTTATCTCTGCAGTGATGTTTAGAGTGGTCCTACTGTTTGTCATCTCYTAGGTTGAATTTTTATTGGTTTTGCAAATGTTAACAGATATTGTTAAGCAAGATTTAAGCAAGGCAGATAATGTTTGTTTGGTTGGGTTTTCACCTAAAAAAACCCTGAATCTTTGAAGAAGAAAAGAAAAAAGTCATGGAAAACTAATGGCCCAAGAAAAGAAGAATTAAAAAGTGGATAGTTTGCACACACAAAATTGCCTTTCTGGGGTGACATCCATGAAGATTTTTGGGCCAAACAGGAGTTCATTTTTCAAAATTTGAAGTGCTTATTTAATACTTTCAAAGTGAAACATTTTGATTTTTTTTTTTGTTCCATATTAAAGTCTGGTTTAGTCACGATTTAAAAAGCCAGAGCRTTAACATTAAGAAATAAAGAAAGAAGCTTAAAATCTTTAGAAATACAAACCACCATTTTTATTCAAACAGCTAACCTAATTTGACATTTAATTATTTTACTAAGGATARTTTCTTCCAGCATGACTAAAATTTGGGATAAAAAAAAGAAAATAAGTACTCCAAAACCTCTCAAAAGTCAAAACCCCAACAAGACCTATCACTTACACACGCTGGGAAGAGCTTCTTGGAGGCTCTTTACTAAAACTTTCATTCAGAGGATATGATTTCTGGAAGCCAGACATTGTACCTGTCTCCTGTTTTAAATAAGAGGACAAAGTGGTTATATAAATGACAGCTCCTAAAATATGGCAAAATGCAGCTGATGCAGAATGTGAAACTTTGGGAAACAGAAATATAAACACCAGTAGGTGCAATATATCAAAAATATGTTTTGGTTCCAGTGTGTTTTGGTCATGCAATTCCCTTCCCACTTCACCAGAATCTTACAGGGATTTCTGCTAAAAGTCAGTGCATAAGCAGACTTTTTGACACATGAAAWAGCAGCACAATCATTTTCTGTTCATGGCCTCCAATCCTCCAAAGGGAAACTGAAAATAATATAGCCTAATTACAACTCTGAATAAAACAGTTTTATTACTGAATGAACGACTTTAATTCTTTGTTTGCTCTCAAATGATACGTGAAAATTAATATGTGGCAAATTAACACCATAAAACTCGTGAGTGAAGGGGKTTTTTTTTCAGTTTGCCTTGCCCTACTTGCAGCAAGGGAATACAATTTCTCTTCTGGATCACAGGCAATAAAGAGCACCAGATCATAGTAATGATGGAGGTTATATAGCACCGGGCTTGCCTTGCAGCGTAATTCACTCATTCAGAAGTCTTCACGCTTACAAATGTATTTTAAATACGTCTCCAACCTGAAATGAGGCTGTTTCAGTTTGCACCAKGCTTCACACCTCAGTGGGGACGATGCAGGGATGTCATGAAGTGCTGCAGTGTGTGACAAACCCTGGCTTCTGCTCCATCACATCCCCTTTTTAGGAATTGCTCCCCAGCACCATGGCACAACCTGAGG
This sequence comes from Malurus melanocephalus, assembly GCF_030028575.1. Taxonomy (NCBI): domain Eukaryota; kingdom Metazoa; phylum Chordata; class Aves; order Passeriformes; family Maluridae; genus Malurus; species Malurus melanocephalus. Next base: position 857,970 of record NW_026623296.1, on the reverse strand, counting down.
TGCTCCATTGCCCCATAATGAAGTCCAATTAAGATTCATTAACCTCTGGCCTSCTGCACTTTTATGGACAGTGATCATCTMAGGGAAAAAGCAAAAAGGTGAACTSGAATGAGCTCAGTTCARCAGATGACATTTTGAGGAGTTAAAGRCACCTTAGATGATAATTTACATCTGAAGCATCAAGGCATGTTGACATATTGATTGATAAATGGAAACATTATATGAGATGGTCATGCTGGCTGAACATTCCGGGTGATTTATGCTGAAACATTTGCCTTTTATATGTGTACCATTTTTTAATGTTAACAATAAAGTGCTKTAAATGCTACATTAGTAATAAAATATGCACTGGCTATGTGCTTTATTGGCTTTATTTGTGTATGAATAAATACCACCACATTCACACAAAAATGATATGGAAATAAYGTACCTTGAGTAGGCACAGTGACAACCTGTAACTATCCTAAGGTAAAATTGATGTTAAAATCCAAGAATGGAAGTCTGCACAAACCGTGATTCATATCGGGAGGTGTATCTTACCACTATGCTTAAGGAGAAATGTGTCAGAAAATAGAAGAAAGGATGTATCAGAGTTATTAGGAAAGCAGAGGAAATGACTACGTGGAAGGGACAACACTTCACTGATTTATGCCAGTGCTTAGAAACAGTTCAGACTTTTGATGCTCCTTTGAGATTAATGACACCATCACTGTCTRTTACAGGTACCCACACATGCAGAATTACTCTGCTGCAATATGAGACACAGCAGCCAAGCAATTACAGAAATGTCACAGYTTTTTCTTTCCCMYCAAACAATGAACATTTTAYCACCTCCTGGTGACCRGTCCACTTTCAAAAGGARCTGGTTTTCCTTCAGCAAAAACTGMTCTGATAGAMGGGGCCAGCGTGGGGGATCCCCATTGCTGTGGATCCACATGAAATATGCCCCAAGCAAGATTTCCTGGAAGAACAAGCATCCTGCTCTGCAACCATCAGCCTGTGTGTTTCCTGCATACACACAGATGCCCCTGGGAGGCATCACTCCTAATGTGTATGTACAACACAGATGCTCCGTGCACGTGCAGTACACCCAGCGCTTTCATACATGACTGACTTCCCAGACATCCRAAGCAAATCCAAATATTTCATGAAGTCCAGGGCTTGCTTTATGGTTTAGCAATAATTATGTAGAGCATATACCATATTGTCAACATTTAAAGGGTTAGTTTGACTCGCTGGCTACCCGCAGTGCCCTGGCCTTGACACGTGTCAGTAAGGCACAGGAATTCTGGAGATAAACGTCTCTACGTAGTTGTATAAAACATTTACTTGGAAAAAATTATAGGATTGAAAAGGACAATAAGCAGAGAAAACTTCTGACATGGGGTACCCAGAAGAATGCACAAAGGAGCTGGGGTAGGTAGGAGGATTTGGAAATTGTAATAGCAGCAGTTCTGATTTCGCAGCAGTGTGCTGTGACTTTTTGCGAGAGCTCTTGCATTGAGCAGCTTTACCTCACACAGATTACCTGGCTYGGGCATAGCCCAATGCTAATAACTTCTCCTGAGCTAGGTAAGGAGCCAGGATTCACAGAATGAAGAATGGCAGAGCAGCAGTGGAAGTGCTGTGGAATTACTGCAGCATTTTAGGCTCTGACTGTACCGTGTGTGAAGTGTCRGCTCGAATGCAGGCTGTCAATAGAGCAAAAATCATCACAGCATCAAAGCATGGGAAGATACTGAGCTGTCCTGAAATCCAGCTCRCTTCCTCTGGGATAACAAAGCCCTGGCACTGTAGGGAAGCCCTATTTTGTTGACAGAAATAGCCCCTTTGAGGGTCCAGAAGAGACACAGAGCCTCCCCCAGCGCAGAGGAGAGCAACATTTTCATGTTGGTGGCTTTCCTAAGGCTCTGGCCACCCCCTCAATGCAGCCCTTACCATTCCTTCCCTGAGCAAATTACAGTTACAGGAGGCAGCAGAAACAGCAGGTACCTTTTATAATCAAAGATCTCAATAGTTACAGAACACCATGTAAAAGCCATTTCCTCAGTTCAGCAAGGACTAAGTGGCAACAAGGGAGAGGATGAAGCAGGGACAATGGCAATTAAAAGCAAAAAAGGATATAAAAATATTCCCAAAAGCCTCAAAAGTAGCAGCAAGAGAAGAGCATTTCAGTCTTAGCTAGCATTAACCTCTTTACGTGGAAACCGAGTCTGGAGGTAGAAATGGCAGTGCCCAGGATTTTGTAATTCCCAGCATCCAGTGCTGCTGTGAATTTGGGGAGGGAGGGGATCTCACACCACCCAGAGATAACAATTACCCCCCAAACACACAGGCACACCACATTTATCTCAGACACACACAAACAAGCCTGCTGGCACGTATAATGTACTCCACAAACCCAATTTGTTCTCACTTCATTATTTTCAAATACATAGGGAGAGTTCTGGGAATGCAGGTTGTTGCTATGCCAAATTCTGCAGAATGCAAGTTCTTTTGGTATTAACAGGAGTCTTTATACCATYTTCTCTCTAATTTTCTACTACAGCCCTGCCAAACACCATTTAGCTATGCTCAGAAAGTTGAAGCTTTTGTAGGCAAAGCCCCAGAAATGCCTCCCTTGTTTTTTTGTCTTTACTCCTGTGAGCAGCCACATAAATCCCAGATGTTCTCCATTCTTCATGAAGTAAATATTGAAACTGTGCTAGGAGATATTCAAATGGAGCTGACAGAGATGTGAGTCTGAGATCCAAAATGTGCTGAACTCGAAACAGTTCCATCAGCAATTGCCCACTCTGACAGCGCTGCATATCTGCTGTCTGCAATCAGCACCGAGGGCCATAGATCTTCCCAATCACCTTTCCCTCCAGTGACAAACATGAGCAAGCTAAAGCTAAGGTCAAACGAAAGGACTAAACACCTTCCATACATCAGGAAATTTACCCTCACTCAAAATATGAAGCTCAGCATCTGGCGAGCTTGAGTGATGTAAAGCACTTTGATAGGAGGCCTGGAGGAAAAAAAAAAAAAAACCAAAAAACCCAGCATTGAAGAATCTGATGCAAATGTCCTCGAGGGTTGGGGAAGGTGGTTCCTTCCACTGGAGCACCCTCTGTGAGCACACAGCTCAAAACAGGACACTCAGCCAAGATGCAAGAGGCATTTGTTGCTATTACCAAATAGAACTGCTCATTTGAAAAGTGAACACAGGTGCATCCCCATCGGCTTGTGGGAAGCTTTTACTTGAGTAAAATTGGGGTTTTTTTGCTATCAGTGAGTGGCCTCAACAGAGCCCAGCCTGGAGGGACCTTTCTTGCAGTAACACCATCAGAAAGGATCCCTCCTGGTGTGACTCCCAGCAAAGGTGGTGTGACAGAGAATGTCCCACTTTGGGGCAGCTGCCAGCACTCAGAGACTTTCCCTGAATGAGATCTGTGGGTGTTCCCCACCCCTGCCTCACCTGAGTGCAAGGAACATCCCCAGTTCCTGGGGAAAACTGTGAAGGGCAGTTGTAAGGCAGACCTTTGGTTGTGTTTCACCACGGAGCACAAGGGAGTTAAACACTGGCACCCCCAGGACCTGGAGGGAATGACTCCTTTCTTTTAGAAAAAAAAACAAAAATCAAGGTTTTAGTAGCTGTGCTCAGGATGGGAGAAAAGAAAAACCCAAATCACCAAAAAAGCCTGGAACTTAATCCCCTGTCTGAGCACCTCAGCGAGATGACAGRATGACTTTAACTTGGAGCAAATGGCCTGGATGTAAAAAATACAACTTTTCCCAGGTACAGAGAGCAGGAACAGGCACAGAGGTACCTGAATGAAAGTTCAAACCCCAACTTTGTGCAAGGCAGTGTGAGTAGTCAGTAATTATTTATAGCTACAGCCCAGTGCCTTCTGAGCAWAGCAGAAGCACTAAGCAAGTTACCTTTCACCACGAAAGAAGCTCTGGGAATATTTCAGAAGGTTATGGGAAGAATATCTGTTGAGGGGTCAGGGCTCAGGGCAGGAGGCTGCCTGCTACAGTCTGAATTATATTATTTTATTCTGCAACCCCAGAATGTTCTATTTCATCTGTCACAGAAACTGTCAGTCAGTTCTTTAAGTACAGCCTATAGCTGAGTTTATTTGAATTATTATACGAAGGAGAAATGTCTTTTCCTTTCCCCAAATGAGGCCCCTAAACTCAGTGATTCCACAACACAGATTCTAAATTCAAGGAAACTTTATCCAAAAGTGAGGGAAGAACAGTCCCAAACCCATCACTATAGAACCAGAGGCAAACTTTTGTTCTGAGCAGCTCCTGTGAGCCCTTGGGTTGGGACTCTTTGTTGTGCACTCCACCAATCCTCCCCTCATCCTTCTTGTGCTCCATTGACTCTTCAAGGGCTTTCCAAAGCTGTTTCRGATTTTTAGCTCCTCAAGACAAGCAGACTAAACTCTCCTTCCTGCCAAACCCACATCAGTACGAAATGATGTCAGGACTGATATACTGGTGGCTCCAATTCGTACTGGTAGCATCCTTCTCCAGACAGGGAATATATGGAAAGACATAGGCCAAGAACAGAATTTATTCACCTAATAACCCTATTCCACTCATCTGAGATAAAAAAGGAAGGAATATAGTCTTAAAATTTCCAAATTTGCTAAATCAGCAAGCACAAATCTTCCCATGGGAATGAGCATTGTGCAGCAATTAAGAGGAATTCCACCTGCTCCAAGTGCCCCTCATCCAAAATGGGGAGTACTCACTGGGATATTCTTGTCTGCACAGAAAGTTGGTTTGCTCARCCATCACATGAGGTTCAGCAGGTGGATTTGGTGTCTGTGTCAGAGAGCTCTGCCCCAGTGCAGTGCTCAGCTCTCCCACCCTGCCAGAAGGGCATTTGCCACGGTCCAAATGGCCACACAGCCCTGGCACATCCCACTTGTGGAATCACCCCTCTCCCACATTGGCATCCACAAAGACACAGCTCCAGGAGGTCAGATCTAAATTATTTTAGCCTAGAGTTACATTTCCACTGTAATTCCAGCTCAGGCTTTTTTCTAAATTCTTTCTAGGAAAGTGCTGGTGTTGTGTTTTGTGGTGTTCAGCCACTGAGGACATCCTGCTGCAGCACATGGCTGGGACTGCCAGGAAAGCTGGGATCCAACCCTCGGTGGCACAGGGAATATGCTGGGGGCACTCTCCACTCACTGACAGACATCAGAGTGAACAAAAGGGAGGGACAGGGAGCAGCTCTGCCCTGTGTGGGATCTTCCATGTCCCAGTGCCAGGTCACAGCTYGTGTGACCGCCAGCAGGGCAGTCCCAGCAGCTCAGGCATTCCCAGAGCCACATTCCCACACGCAGGCTCCAGTTTTGTCAGTGAATTATATCCCTTTCCCCAAATCAAGGAAGGCCAAAAGTCCCCTGTTGTGTTACAGGGTAATATAAATGTTGGTTTTGGACTTTGGTGCCCCCGTGCTTGTTTGCCAATTACACAAGGCTCCATTGTTCATATGAGAATTCCTTGTTGACTAATTGGCAAAAAAAACATACACGCAGCTAAAGTAGCACACTGCGTCCTACTTCGGTGAAAYGTGCTGCCATTCCATCCTAATTAGAAATACCCGTTTGCTCCTTTAATTGCCTACCTTTGCATATTTACAGCAATTAATAAATTGCAAAAGTGGAACATCCTAAGCCGGTCTAATATTTGCATTTCTGCTTGTTAAGTCTGATCAGGAGTCACTTCCACATTAGGCTTTAATTACRGGAGGACTGCAGAACACCTGATGCCATGCTGGAACCCAGACTGCTTTTCTTTGGACTCCTCTACCTGGGCACTGACCAAAGCAGTGTTTTCCCCACAAAAAACTGGCTAGAGATCTACTTCCCGAGGAATTAATGCTATAATTGCATGTGTTTTTCTAGCTGGCTATTATGCCCTTGAAATACTGATACAATCCTTATTACGGAAGTACGAACAACAACATTTTTGTGAACTGCTTTCTATTTTGTGCCAATTATGCMAGTAATAAACCATATTCAGTAAAAAAAGGACACCTTTTAGCAGTGCCCAAGTATTTTCTATATTTTTAATGGTTTTGGGAGCTGCTTATTTTTACCGCCTGAAGATGTTCTGCCACAATATATATTCTATAAAAGGGATAATCAGTTTATTTCTGAAACTTCCTTATTAAAGATGCTGGATTTTTAGCTGGTTGTTGGTCTGACCTGYTCTTTTGGTTTCACTGAGGCTACACCAGTTTACATCAGCTGGGAGCTGGCTCAGCTTATAATTTTACAGGATCTGATGTACATGTTTTGTCTGGAAATTCACAGGGTCTTTTCTACCTTAAGATTTTTTTTTTTACAACTGAATGGAGGTAATTAATGTTTTCTGAAGTGTTTGGTGTACATGCACACAAATGTAGAGGGAACACATACTTTCTATTTTAAACTGTGATTTGTGTAACAAAGCAGATAAGAGAGGGGAGGTTTTACAGATGAGTTCAGCACAAGAAATTATTATTTTTTTTTAGATCTTCATATATGCTCACTGCTTTCCAAAATCTCACTAAATCCACTCACACCACTCTTATGAGATTGTAGCCTTGAGATTGTTCACAGTGTTGATTTCAGGAAACAAAAGGCAYCTGACATCCCTGCCTGAAACATCTGGCTTTACACCTGACTCTGGATTAGGATTTTATCTGGTGGCATTTGACRGGGCTGCACTGATGCCAGCAGAGCTCATCTGCTGAGCTGAGCCAAAAGCCTTCCCYATGCTGCAGCCTCTGCTCTTTCTGGACACAGAAACTCCAGTCCTYAACACAACAGGTCCAGCTCACAGGGTTTTTTGGATGCTGTTCACAGCCCTGGCAAAATTAAGAGCATGGCAGGAAAAGAGAGCAAATATAGCGCTGTGTCACTGTCACAGTTTCACAGATGCTCCACGGCACGGCAGCGAAGAGGGGACACAGAAAAGGGTAAATTGTTATGGTTTTCTATCTATTTTGCACTGGAGAGCAGCCCTGTGTTGGCACAATTCCCAGAGAGTGCCCTAGTGGGGTGTGCAGGGGTCTTTCCCAAATTGGGAGAGGCATCAGGAGCTGCAGCTGGCAGGACCTGGGTGGCACCAGGACAGCAGCAGCCAAACCCTCCCACACCTATAGAAGAAGCACTTGGTGACCAGGAATGCTGTCACCAGGGCAGGTGGCACAGAAGGGCACTGGAGCCCTGCCAGCTCCACTGGGAGCATTGGTGACACCCAGCACAAAGGACTGAGCGTGGCACCCACCACRGCTCACAGAGCTCAGGGGAACACTCTGCTCACCCAGAGTCAGCTCAGGCTGTGCCCTGCCCCTGCTCCTGCTCCAGCTCCAGCCAGCAGCAMTGGGCACAGCTCTGGTAGAGGAAATCCTCCCCTCGGTGCCAGAGCTGCAGGAGGAGGTGAGGAGGGTGAGGAATGCCAGCGATTGTGAGAGAGAGAGAGAGAGCACTGGAATCACACCCTACCTACCCTGAGACAAGCCCAACAGGCAGAGGGATGCATTTCATGGAGGATTCCCCATCTCTGGATGATCCAAGGCCAGGTTAGAGGGSTCTGAGCAACCTGTCCCTGCTCTGGCAGAGGAAATGGACTGGATGGTCTTTAAGGTCCCTTATAACCCAAACCATTCCAGGATTCTCTGATTTCCTGTCCTCCATTCACCAGGCTGAGCACAGTGACAGAAGCAACGGCACAAATGAAGGGACAGGGGTCAATGGAAACAGATTCCTGCCCAGTGTAACCAGTGCACCCCATCCATGACTGCCCCACCACCGCCAGGGCTTGTCATGATGGATGTGGAACCAAACAATAAATTGCTGGCTGTTTGGTCAGTGGCTTCAGAGGTTGCATTTAATCAATTTTCTATTTATTTCATTGCAGAAAACCAAGTCTGAGCTCCCTACCTTAAACCAAAATCACTGCCTGATTTTATCCCTGAAAGATATTTTTTTGCCCACTTCTCCACATCTCACAGAGTTATAAACATTTGAGCCATGGTGACATCTTTAGTGCTTTGGCAGAGAGCAGGATTTGATTAGCAAACTCTTCAGCTGTTGTATTTTACAGACAGTGTTCAAAATATCAGGCCTAGGTAGGGCAGAAATGAATCTTGCACCATTCCCTCTACCCAAAGAGTATCAACCCTAATTCCATCATTTCAGATGYCTTTATGGCACATATTTAAGTTTGCAGCTATTTTTGCATGCATTCATTCATTCAATACTAAGCCTGACATTTGTAAAAAAACATACAGCTGGTGAATGAGAGAGTTGTCTTATTCTTCATAAGTAGAAATTTCASATTTTAATGTCAAAAGATAAAAATAACTGTTGGGATTTTTGTTTGGTTGGGTTTTTTTTTCTTCACTGTAGGGAGAATTTTTATAAAATGAGATTTACAATTTCAAACTAAACAAACAAATTTTGTTTGTGCTGCAACTTTCTTCCTTACCAATTTCAGTTGTTTTCAGAGAAAAGGGGAGGAGAAGGCTACATGAAGATGAAAGSGAAATTTACCCCAATGGTGAGCTTTCAAAAGCTTGAGGAGTACAAAGAAACCTGATCAAAAACTTATTACCAGAAACTGGAATGACTATATGTGTCTGGGGAGGGGGAGAAATGCAATATCGCAGGCAAAGAAAATTCAAATACAATAGAAAATGGTGCTGGATGCCCAGTGGGAGATGGAATGATTTCATCTGAGCTCATGGGAAATTACTGTATGGATATCTGAACGATGGGTCATATCTGGTGTCGAAACCAAACAGACATTTACTGTGTTACACTCTGATATGGGCAGAGTTTAGTTTTTGAGTAAACATCAGCAAGCTAAAYGACAGACTTGCTCCTACAGACATGATCTTAAAACCAAACAAAGACACACCCCACCGATGCAGTGATGTAGGTATCTGCATTTTTTTTTTTAATGTGAAATAGTTTTGAAGTGTAAGACCAGTTAAAAAGCACAATTTAATTTAAATTTGTGCCCTACAGGAAAACATATATTAAGCATTTGACAGTGAACACAAGATGGATTCATGTTGTCACCCCTCAGTATTTTTCAGAGCCCATCAGAAGTGCAGAGCCACAAGAACAGGGCCAGGAATGGTCTCAGGGGATACTGAGGCACAGAGTCTGAACATTTTGTGGGCTTCCCAAGAGACAAAGAGGACCCTGCACTCCCTGCCATGCACAGAGTGGGAAAATGGCTCCTTAGATTCACTACACCTGCACAAAACTGGGGAAGTGATGTGGATGATGCAGAAAAAAAGCATGCAAAATAAGGGAAATCTGTTCATTTAAATCAGTTTTACCCCTCGTTGTTTAATTCTCCTCTGAAAGTTTTCTGATCCTCTGCAAAGTTCCCAAGGGTGAGATCAGAGAAACCTTAGAGGTTTCTGTAGGGAGGGGCTCTGCAGAGCCAATATTGCTGGGATTTAAGATAGCAGAGGATTGCAAGGCACAGGGGCACATCTSCTGCAGATGGGAGATCTCTCCTTTCATGGGAGATGTAAGAACTCAGTCAAGATGAGCACAGTTTAAAAAACACCATCAGAAAATTCCCCTCATTAGGTTGATACAATAACAACACATAACACCACAATTACAGACATGGTTTTGCAAATTTGGTGCAAATAGCTCGTTCATAATTTGTGATTTCTTACTGATAAAATGTTCCAAGTAATGCTGGAAACTTCTCTTACCCAGTGAACAACAAGGCAATGATTGACTGTCTGCACAGAAATGAGTTATAATGGGATTTGGCACCTCTGAGCTGGGAGGACACGGGGTGCCAGCAATTGTTTGTGTTTCTGGAGGGGTTATCCAGCCTCAGAAGTGTTCAGTGGCATGTTTCAATCAACAGCAGGAAAGTACAGCTATCTCCACTTTGAAGAAGTTTAATCTATGGCTACGATCCAAAAAGACCAAGTGTCCTCTGAATTCAAAGGCAGCCAATCTTCATAGACTTGAGAAGAGATTATCTAGAGATTATGTTGGTAATTAACTGAGGAAATGGAAAGTTGGTCTAAACCCTGTGGATCTGCCTCAAAGTGACATTGCTCTTTTCTTTCCATAAAGGATGTGTTGGAGGCTTTGGACAGAATTTACAGGGAAGCACAGTGAAATGTGGGCAAAGCAGCCAGGGGAGCCTGAATTCAGGTGYCTTAGCCAACARTCTTTGCACTGAACTGGACAACTRGGTGGCTGACAAGAGATCATTTCTWTGRGAAATTRAAATTAAAWTGAAAATTAGTAACTACACACCAATACCCAGAAATCATCACATCAATGTTAATATATGTTCCTCGTTAATAGCATTTATTCTTATTGCAGCTCTCACTTACTGCAATTACTCCCAATTAGACAGAGGCAGTGAGCACTGGCTTTTGTACCCTGTCACATGCCAGATGAGCTGAAGGACCCCTTTGCTGCAATGCTGTTCAACAGATAGATTTCATTTTCTRTTACTCTAGAGACCTTCTCAAGACAAATGCTTCATTCTTACAACATCATATTTTTTCCCCTTATTTGCATGACAGCGCTTCAGAGCTCTCCTAAATCTTCGATTATTTAATAACTACTTTTCTTTCTCATCTGATAAATGCAGAGGGTGGAACAAAAGAGTGCTGCAGTTCCAGGCACACAACAGCTCTGCTATTTAGCATTTAGATGGTGCCAAGGAAAGGAGGACGATGGACCAGGGAGGCAGAGGGGAGGTGGATGTGAGCAGTGACAGTTGGCTGGACAGAATGCCCCCTCTCATCTCTTTTGCTGTGGTCCTTGCCAAAACCATTTTGCTGTTTGAGGCAGACAGAGGGAACGTGCCTGCTTTCCACCAGTCTGCTCTGATCGACATTTCCCAAGCCATTGCTGCTGTGCAGGGTGAGGAACAGCTTGAGACAGCTGCAGAGGGACAACAACCCCACCATCAGCACCAGGCAGATCCCCCTGTGCAGGCTGAGTGTGCAAAACAGATGTGAACTGGGACATCCCACAGTTCCCCTTCACACAACCCCAAAAAAGCACCAAATYCCCAGCACGAGCACAGCCCCTTAACCCAGGATATTCACAGATGTCTGGGAAGTTTTGGAATCAGTGCTCCATTAAAATGATCCTTTCACTCCTTCCCACATGAATTATTGTTATTTGCATTAACAAATGCACTCTGTGGCAAATTTCCCACTGGTCTCTTTTCAAATTAGCCTGTGTGAGGTTTCAGACGTATGCAAAATATACAAAAAGATATCTAGATACCATCAGCTCAAACAGGTACTTATCCATCTCTTAACACACTGCATACACTTGCCATAGCAGGGAGAAGCAGGATGGATGTGGARTAACATCCAAGCAAACCCCAAGCACTGCTATGCATTCCCAGAAATCCTTTTCAAGTTTCAAGGAGCAGAAAGCTCCATAACAYGAGACAGCTCTTAATTTGAAGCATCCTTCCTTGCTTTAACAAAAAGGTGGTGTTTTTCCATTATTTGCTCCTTAACAACAAAACACTGAAGGTCTTTACTGCCTGCTGCAGAGTGTTAATTTTTAATGGGAGAAGCTACACGCTGCTTGATTTCTTTAGTGCATGAAGCAGCCAACCAATCGTGCTGCACCTCTGACTCCAGAACAGCAGTTTCAGCAAGGAGCCTTTACAGCTCAGAGCATCCTTGAGGGCTAAAGATGTCAAGTGGTTTAAATGCCAATGAAATCAAGAAGACACCAGGCTCAGAGATGTTAGGAAAAAGAAAAGGACAGGAAAACGGAGACCTCCGCTGAGACCAAAAACTTTTTCTCTGCTCTAAGAAATAAGGGCCTGTTGAAGACACCTGTAAAGGGCTCACCTGGTGAATGGGGAAAGGCAYAAGCAGCACGAATGACAAAGCACTGAGCAAATTTTATCATGAAAAATGTATGCAAAATGTGCTGGAGGAGGTGTAAGAAGTCCAACTCTCCCTCTTTACCTGACACATACTGACACATGCCTTGCTTAGCCTGCCCAGCATGACAGAGGTGCTACAATGATCTTAAGGAATATTTTTTCTGAGCCCAGAAAGGTTTTTTTTTYCCAGTAATTCTCCAGAGCATACGATCTCAGTGCCACGGTGCCCATTGCCAAACTATTAAAGCTGCCAGGCATTCATGGGATACAGGACTTCTCACCCCTTAAAGCTGAAGCCCATTTACTAAAATTCCCAGTTCATGCTGTTTTCAGGAGATGCTGTGTTTTYTTTCCCTATCTGCATCATCCCTACCTGTAAAACCCTTCCTTCATGGGACAGGAACCCTGCTAAGGAGCAGCACGTGGCTCCAGCTCCAGCACAAAGGACACTGCAGAGGTATCTGCATCTCAGCAGTTCTTTAAAACTGGACAACAACCCTCAAAATGCACCAGATCACGTTCAAGATACCAAGATTTCAGCAGACAATCCAAGCAAAATTGCTGTAAAAAGTGCCTTTTCTTTTTCAGCAATAATTTTTAGCAGTTTTTTCAACTTTCCAATGTGCTGTACAGCAGGATTGAAAGTTAATATCCATTTAAGCCATCGCCAGGATGGGAATATTTCTGCCCTTGTATCTTTAAAAATATCTCGTGGAATGAAACGATGGGTGCCAARTTTCAAGGTTGAATGAATTTTTATAGCGAAATTATAAATCCCTGAAAATGAAGGATAAAATGGAGAGTATTTAATAAGCCTGAACTGAAACAGTGCTATCAGATGTCCCTTTAATAATTTTGATAGAAAAGGMTCTTCCCTCAGGTTTTCCTATCTGTGAGTGCAGCATTCAGCGCTGGCACCGTTCTGCTGGTGGTCAGTGTTTAAAGGAAGAATATTTGGATTCCCCAGAGAGTGCCTGAGCCCAAGCCATGGCACAGTRGCTCTTTCAGACAGAAAAATTATGGAAAACAACCTAGGCTGGCGAATTTTCTTCAAGCCCACTTCCACACCACTGTGGCTGCTGTCAGCTTCGCACTACTTTGGGAGACAAATCTTTTCCTGCCTTTAGGTGGGTGTTGGATGCTGCAGAAAATAATCCATGGACAAGGCTCCCACAGTCTCACTGCTGATGCTGCACCCACCACGAGAATCTCTCCMGTCCCATYTCARGGTCTAATCAAGTTAATGTTCCAGKGAGAGAAGAGGGTTTTAGCACTGGAATTAAGCAGGTAAAGCTCCAGGCAGCACCCTGGGAGGAGGAGGAGAGGTTATCCTGCCATGTGCACTTGAATCTCTTTTAAATGACACTCTTGCCTAGAGGAAATGGTCAGTGCCAACGTGAAATCATGAAAGATGTGTTTTGCAATTTTCCGTGCTGACTTCAGAAGTGTTTATGGTTGGATTCAGTTCACTTCCTCACCAGAATTTACAAGGATACAGGTGCACTCGTGTGCATTCCCACACTTCAGAGGTAATAAAACTTGTCTTGATGGCCAGAAGTATTGGAAAAGAACAGCAACAGGTACAAATAAAGGCCTTTGCCCAACAGGCCCTTGTAGATGGTATAATTTGGAATGGCAATAAAATATTTGCTCCTAAACACAGCTCTTTGCTGCTATTATACCTAAAGTTAATTTAAACATTTGTCCTTCTCTCAGATGCCTGGGAATGCCATCAGACAACACTCAACAGCTATGGAGAGGTATTAGTTTGCTACCCCTATAGTGCACTAAGAAATCTTCCTGCAGAAGGATCAATCTTTCTGGAATTTTGGCATTTCTGCTCATTTTTTTCACTAGGTCAAACTATATATATATTTTTTATTGTCCTGGTTTGGCTGAGCATGTGTAAGTACCCTCATAACATTTACTCACATCAGTTTTCCTGTATTCCCTCTCTGCTCAAGGCATCCTCAGATGAGTCCTTCCCAATCCTACAGACATGATATGGTTATTTGAGTTAAAAAACCTCCACTTTTTTTGGTCTGTCCCTGTTTTAGCTTCGGGCCATGAGCAGGTGAAAGMACATCCTGACAGCAATGCAATATGTAAGACAGAACAGCTTCAGCCAAGGCTCCTTAATGGAAATGGCAACTGGTATTGATTTCCTAAACACAGAGGTTGTGCCCCTCACCTCCATGACAAATCAGTTAGAAAAGACTGGGGACTCAGGGGAAACTCCTCAGTATGTAAACATGAACTTGTGGTTTATATTAACACAATATATTCTACAACTTCTTCCATGGTGAAGTCCAGGAAAATACAGGAGGAGTCTGCAAGTGGCAACCAAAGATGCCACTTGCATCTTTTTCACAGCAAAAAATGAATTACTCATACAAGTGCAATTGAATTCAACAGATAAAAGAAAGAGCAGGCACAGAAGAGCACAGTGAAACTGTGCTTTGCCTTTRGATTATCACTAAATTTATAACAAAAATGAAAAAAAAAAGAAAGACAAAACCAAACATATTGCTTCTTAGCTGCAATACAATGCACACAATACATTAATAAAAGTAACTGTTATTTTTCCTCTGGTAACAGTAAATTGTATTTAATGCAATTAAAATTAGTGTAAGAACTCAAGTCTGACAAGGACAAACAACTTTATCATTCAGCACAATGGCTGCCATGGTAGAAGAAATAAATATTTTTTCCAAACAACAAAATAAGGCTAAGAAGGTCCTCATTGCTTGGTAGCCGAGTTTATATTTTGAATACAAGAGATCTCCCATTTAGGAGCAGAGCCACTTGCCCCTGAAGCAGAATTCAGTGTTTTTACAGCACTACCAAGGACGAGGAACACAGACATCACCAAAGRTGCCCACAGCCCCTCTTCTCCCACTGCAAACAGTAAAAGCAGCATAAATAAACCCACTCCCTGGCCTGGCTGCACCAGCAGAAAGATCAGACAGACAGCTGAGATAAATAACACCAAGAATAGAATAACTTATTTCGTCCTTGAAGCAAAAGCAACTTCCTTACACCCCTTAAGTTAATAACAGTTTATTTTGTCCCCAGCTGTTAAGTTTATAGAAATTAAAAGTCATGACTATTTGTCTTTTGCCAGCATGAATTTAAAAGTGCCTTTAAAAAATCTCATTATCATTGTGGCTTTTTTTTTTTTTTTCTTAAGCAGATTCAATACAAAGCAGATTACATCCTGCCTGCACTAGTAAAGTGCACATAAATTTTTCACAAACCAATTTATCTCAAAAATTTTTCTTTCCTCATTTTGATTCTGGACACAGTGCAGAGCAGAAAGGCACTTSAAGTATTTTTTAGATAACACAATTCTAGCAATAGTGCATTAGTGTTTCTGAGGAATTTCTGTTCTGTAACATTATTTCCAGACCATCAGAACACACCTTTTATGAAGTGGAATGATCTTATATGAAACAATTACATTACCATGAAATTTTAGTCTGACATTCAACMTGAATTTGAAGATTAGAGCTACAGGATTCATTCACAGGTAACAGAAAAGGATAAAAATAATTTCCTCAAGTAAGGAAAGCTGGAAATATCCAACAAATAACCTGCAAAGGGATTGCACAGATTCCCTGTACAATCATTTGGGAAACCAGCAGTCCTGCCAAAACCACATGTGTGACCACCCCTGGTACCCCACGCCTGTACCAGCAATAACCAACAGGGCAGTTCCTCCATCAATAACCAGATTATTCCAGACGTGCAAGCCATTCTTTCTGAGACACTGGGATGGGAGGGTGACCACAATTATCACCAAAAGTGTTGTTTAAGAGTGTTGGGAAGAGACACAAGGCTTCCAGATGTGGGGAAAAGCATTTTTTGTGGAGAGCAGCCCTTCCTCTGCAGAGCCTTGGCTCACCCGAGCTCGGGTTTGGTCAGGAGACACTGATTGAGCAAACACTCCCAGTGAAAAACTACACTGAGCTTGGAGCCAGCAGAGATATTTATAGCCAGGTTTGTTTGAATGGCCGTAAGAGCTGAGCTATGGCTTTTGTTCTCCGGAAAAAAAAAAAAAAAAAAAAAAAAATATCATCAAGGCAGCGGCAGCGGTGGAGCAGGAAAAGTTCCACCGTGGCTTTTCATGCGGCACTTGTCTCTCCCTGGCACTGATGACAGCCTTTTCACAAGTACCCCAGGCGCCTTACAGAGAGAACAAGACATGAGCATGTCATGGCACGAGTGAAAAAACGGAATAAAAGTTGCCTGGTACAAGYCTGAGTCACTTACTGTTAAGACAGAACAAAATGTCGCATCTCTCCTGTTCTTTCATTTGCTTTCACTCCTGCCTAAGAAAGGGTTTTGATCACACTTTCTTTTTAGCTAATAAAGTGTTCACAAGYAAGATATTTACAGGAAATAGTAACACTGCTCCTTTGAGGGAGACAGAGCTGACTGTCTAGGAACAGTCAGGGAATAACCTGGCCCCGTAAATGAGAAAGGAGAAATTTCTTGGGGTTTTGGGTGGATTCTAAACATGTCATCTTATTCCTGCACGTTTGCTAGTCTTGGAGCAGAAGTGATCAAAACAAGAGGATGTCACTGTCTTGTGCAAAAATCTCAGGAAAAGATTGAGTCAAGAAACAACCCCAATGAGAAAGCAAYACACAGAGGAACAAGTTCTTCACTCTCAGCAGCTCCTGCTGCAGTACTGCAATCCTGGCATTTCTGCTCATGCCTGAGCTTGGAAAAATAATTTGGAAACCTGGCAGTAGCAGAATAACTCTGTTTAGAAGAGTTTTCTCTTTAGGCCTGGTTGCTTAGTTGGTCAGAAAGTAGGAAAAAAGTTACTTAAGAAAATCACTCTAAACTATAATGAAACATAATTCCATCTGCTTCCCAGTAAGAGTTTCTAGGAAAAAAAAAACGAAAACCCCAACAAAATCCATCTAAGCATGGCTGAAATTGTTGCCCTGGGGAAAAAATCTTGCATGTTCCCTTCCCTGCAGCAGACAGGCAGTGAAGGCAACATTACAGTCCTTCAGGAGAGCCTTCAGGGATACACCAGAGAAAACTTACCATTTTCTTTTCCACATTAATTTGCATTAARCTGACATTTTTTGTGATGGGCATTTTCAGATTTGTGAAGAAATATATTTTCCTTTGRAAAGTCATTTGCCAGAAAATTTCTACCACCTCAACTATTTTGGGTTCCTCCTTTATCTTTGGAAGTGCTGCCTTTTGAAATGCAGGCATGAGAAGATGCTTATGACATCTCTGCAGGCACACAGGYTTTACTATGATCACATTTTGTGCATTATAGCACATTCTTTAGAAAACAACCAGTTGGAAAGAGAGGATATAAATTTCAGCTTCAGGATGTTAAACCATTCTTTAGCACCCAAGGGATAGGACTCTGTCTAKAAGGAATGAAAGGCTGAGATAATTGAGATGTTYAGCCTGGAAAGGARAAGGCTTTGGGGTGATCTAATTGTGGCTTTCCAGTTCCTGAAGRGAGCCTGCAAGAARGATGGGGAGGAACTATTSACAARGGGCTRGAGYKRCAGGAAAAGGGGAAAATGGCTTCAAACTGGCAGACAGTAGGTTTGGATTAGACATTGGGAAGAAATTGTTTATTGTGAAGATGGTAAGGACCTGTCACAGGTTACCCAGAGYRGCTGSCCCATCYCTGGMAGTGTCCAAGGCCAGGTTGGACGGGGCTTGGAGCAACCTGGGATAGTGGAAGGTGTCCCTGTYCATGGMAKGGSRTGGAAYRAGATGATYTCTGAGAGACCYCTGCCAACCCAAAYSATTYYGTGRTTCTMYCAGCCAAAAMWCAAAGCAAYTCCTTGCACCTTCTCCTCAGACTGSATGCAATCAGCCCCTTCCAGCAACATTTCACTGAGGATCCACTCTCCTGCATCTCCACGCTCCAAACCAGGAGCGAGCGTCCCACGAGAGCCCCAGGAGGCCACCTGACTCAGATCCATCTCTGAATCAGCAGCACCTACTCCCYGTGGGAGGAAAGGGGACTGAGCTGCTGCTGGACTCGCTCAGCCTCCCCACTCCCAGGTGCTGGCTCAGCTMCTCCAGCCCAGCACGGGGGAGGCTGAGCCGAGCTGCAGAACYGAGGAAGGTTCAGGAAGGTTTAGATCCCCTCTTCCTACCTTCTCTAGACTGATGAAGACACAAACCAATTACACCATAAACTATCCCACGCTTCTCTGCAAGTTAAAGATGTGTTTAATCCWCAGCCATTGTGTGCTTTCCATGATGAGCTCTGCTCTCAGAGCCTTTCAGAAATCATCAGTGGAGACCARGAAGTGGAAAGTTAGCAAAAGGCACTCCTTGTAGCACCCTGAATTTGCCATTATTGTCAAAACAGAGAATATTAATTCTATTTTTGTACCCTTGGACTTCTATTGATGCCAGAAATAATCATAATCTTTATAGTCTTTATTCGACAGAAGTCTTAGTCTTCTAATAACAGAAGACATACTGTTAATTTAATATAAATGTTATTAATTGAATGTTATTTAGTAAAAAAGACAATCAGCCATAATCTTTATTCAACAGAAACTAAGTTTAGGATGACTGTCCTTGATAGGAAACCAAGCACTGACTGACTTGTATTGTGTATKGAGAATTCCATGGTCTGGATAAACCTCCATCAGTGAAATGTTTGAGTGGAGTTTAGCCACAAAAGACATGAGGTATAAGGGTAAATGTTCAATGTAGCAAAAAACCTCAATTCTACAAACAAGCATTAAGGTCATTAATTCGTTGTGTTTAGAAACAACAGCAAAAAGCAAATGGCAATGCTATGCAGCAATAGCAATGAYGAGCATAAACAGGAATGTTTTAACRGCAGCAAACTCCAGAAACAGGCACCTTTTTCTAAGCCAAGAAAACTCAATTTCCACTTGGCACAAAAGAATCAATTAGATATGGCACTTACTGGTCAGCTGAGAGTTGGATACACCTCTCTTGTAACACTTCGCTGTGTACAAATCAATGATCAAAGCAAATGCAGAGTTTGTAATAAAGCCATTCATTTCTGAAGCTCGTTTCTCAGTGTGGAATTTTCTTGTGGAGAKAGGTGCTGTCATAACCAGTGCCCATCTCTTGGCAGAGGGAAAAGGAGCAGGAAATCAATGCATTTGCAAACTCAAAACTAATTGAGCCATTCCCAACACTGCAGCAAGACAAGCACCCATTTAATGACTGAGATGTTTTATCCAAAATCCAAGTACCTATGTGGCTTGGGAGAGTCTCCCATTTCAAGGAAACTTCAAGTGAAGAGTTCAGAGATGAAGGCTAAATTTTCTGTCACATATTGAAGTGGGTAAGATGTCAGTGGTGCCAAGAACTCCAAAGTCCAGTGAAAGCCAAGCTTTGGAGGAGATTTTATCTGAGTCTAAGGAAGAAGATAACCCTAARGGGATCTGGCTTAAATGCAAAGCCTGGTAAATGAACCAACTTGTGGGACTTGGGAACCTCATTTTCCTCACAAATCCTGTTATTACGTGAAAGGAGGACTTTGAAATTACTCAACCAACACATTAATTTAATGGAACTATGCTTCATCTGTTCCATACTTCCTAGGAAAGCACAGCTTGAACAAAGTGATTGCAAAATGTAGCCTACTGTTAACATTYTTCTGCATTTCAATTGTTCTTTAATATCTAATTTCAATACAGTCAGTAGAACAGAATCACAAAACAGCCAAGTTGCCATATTAACTCAGATTTCTGAGCAGCMTTCCCTGGTGAATAAGGTCATCCCCAATTTGGTGTACAATAGTTTCCCATCCATCTTTCCTCATTGCCAGCCCTCTCCTCAAAAATGGCAGTATATTTTTCTTTTCTTTAGTTGCTCCTTCAGTTTTCTGCAATGTTCTCAATGSGCATAACAAAACAAGAGAAGAAAAATGCAATTAACATTTTCATCCGTTTTTAGACTCCAGCATAAGAARAACACAAGAGTACTTTGATTGTTCCCATGCAAATGTTCCTGCCTTTGGACACTTCAACACTTTCACAGATGTCAGGACAGACATAATCAGATTATTCCTTCCTGTGGTTTCTTTTTTCCAAGATATTTACAACATAAAWCTTTAATTCCCTCTAATTGAAGGCATCTGTCCTGATATCTGCTGCTTCCATCTGAGGAGCCTGTGTCCTCTTATGCAATTCCTGCTATTCAGGTTCCAATTCATCTTCTTGCTTGACATTTTTCTAGCTGGAAACTGTGTCTGCAAAGCACCTCCAGAAATGGAGGTGTGATGCTTGGTAGAACTTAATATCCTAGATAGGCTGGAGAATATTTAGCCTGCTCTTACAATAACCATTACTGCACTGTTAAATGATGCCAAGCCACAAAGCACCTCATCTGAACGATRGGATTAGTCCATTTTGTGACAAATGCTGCAACTGCAAAAGCATCTCTGACAAAAAATCCGACAAAATCTCATAAGGCCAGGAAATATTTCCTGACATAAAGCCATCATACACACATGGATCACAGGAACTTCTGAAATGCGGAACTAACACCCTTCCCCCCCAACCTGCAATAGAAATTTTACACRTTCTTGAAAATGTCAAGATGTATGGAAAGGATTCACTCTATTTTTGTCCCAGGACCTATATTACAGGGCAGAGGAACAACTTTCTGTCAGACAGGAAGAGTATTCTAATAAACTAGAGATTGGAAAACTTTTCTGACCAAAAAAAAACTCATTGAAAAGGGAACACACAGGTTAGATTTGTTTCCAGGGATGATCCTCAATCCACCAACAGGTTCTTTAAGGAAAAGAGATTTTTTTTCTCAAAAATACAATGCCTTTGAGTCAGGGATGGGAACTACAACATTTGTAACTTAAAATAAGCAAGCCTGCATCATTCCTGGACTCAATAACCTTATTCTGTTTAGTTACTTKGCTATTTAACTTCAGTGGTGTGGCTGCCTTCAYRWGTGTAACAGTCTGATTAACTRGGAGCAATCCTTGGAGGAAAGATAGAGGGGAAAAGAAAAAAAAAAAAAAAAAAAAAACCAAAAAAACAAGAAAAGGAAACCACAACTCTGTTCAAGGAGAAAGTAAGGATGGGAAGAAGGTCCCTGACGGCGGTGCTTTGTCAGAGACGAGAGGTGGCTGATGGAGAGAGCAGGAGCAGGCTGAGCCCAGAGCTAAGGGGAGATCAGAGTGTGTCTCTGTCCTGATGGAGAGGTTTGTGTTTCCCTAAGCAGCTCACAGCTAATGGGCTCATCACTCTTCCCCTGTGCTCCCATACCGACAGCAGGCACGGAGCACCGTTCCCAGGGATGCAGACGGCCACTGAAGCTCTCTCTGTCACTCCCTTTTCCATCTTTATCCTCTGCAAAGTTATGACAATTCCCTATGGAGCCAGAGTTTGCCCCAGACCTGCTGAAGGCACAGAATTCTGCCATAAAACCATCTTTTACCTCATAATAATAGGCCAAATGAGAAATGCTTAAAGAAGGGAAAAATCGAATTTGGGGTATGTTCTGATGCTCAGTGCTCTACCTGCACATTCTCYAAAATGCACTCAACCAAGGACAGAYTCCATGGCTAATAAATCTACTTGGTTTTTGCTTTAATCCAAGTGAAAGGAATATCCAGCAGCAGCAGCAGAGGAGGAACAGGCTGTGAATATTAAACACATATTTGTGCAAAATAAAATGCCTATTTTATAAGTGTGTTCCCAAACCTGAAGATAACATCTCCAAGAGATTGCAGTGGAAGTTAAAAGGTACAGGCACTGTATTTGGGCAGAGCTGAACAACATCCATCACCACTGGAGCATGGAAATACAGAGTAAGGGCTTCAGCAGCTCRCATCCCTGGAATCAGTTATCTAATGATTCATCTTTGCCACAATAACTGCTGCAAAAATCGATTCTACAGCTTTCCTCCAGTCTTGGGCTTTGCATGGAAAAGCAATTGTTTAAATTAATTATTCAGCAAGTACTTTCAGAAGTGAAAAATGTCATACCTAGCTATGCTCTCTGTTTATCTCACAATCATTTAATTTTTTTAATATCAGCATCTCAGATACACAGATATGTGATTAAAAACAAACAGTTGTAAGGAATGTCAATATAAATAGTAGACAATGAAATACAGCGTTTCAGTTCATTAATATCTGTGTCTTAGGTGACTGCAGCTGCGCCTTAATGAATTACATGACTACTAAAATACAATTAAATGCAGCTGCATATGTTTACAAAASTGCAGAACCAAATTACAGGTATCACTAGCACCCATAATTCATCCATAATTGACAATTTTCATATTACTGGAATAAGGAATCAAGTCATGCAGATGATTGCTGCATTTGCCTTTGAGCACCAGAGACCCAGGTTCATTTCCTATGCAGCACCACAAATGAAACAAATTACATACTTGCAGGTTAAGGCAGACCTGAAAGCAAATGCCCCCCTGAATGACAGCCAAAAGCTCAAATCATTCAGGTTCTATTTAGCTGTCAATAAAAGTTCATGAATGGCKGACAGCTGACATAACTTACACATACTGTTAATAAAGTATTGTTCTTTGCAGGAGAGTCATCCTATGTCTGCTGTAGAATGGGGTTCTGACCCCAGTTATCCAGTGGGGTGGGTTTCCAGGCTTCAAGGACATGACAAGAACATGACAGAAAGAAGAATTTGTGCCAAAGATTTTGGTTTTCTTTTGTTTTTACTTGTGACATAGTGATCATCTCTTTTATTTTATTTTTTTTTTCCAGAAGGACCTTTTCTATTGCATTTCTTTGAGTCTTTTCAAATAAGAATCCAAACATTCCAAGAATGAAAGGAGGAGGAAGGGTAAAGGAAAGAATAAAGAGGAGACAAGATACCAATGGAAAATACATTTGCTCTGTCTTCCAGCTAGGGACATAGTGGATTGACAATTTATCCTTTAGGAAATACTTGACTTCACACAGAAAGAGCTGTTCATTTGATGACTTTTTCAATATTTATCTTACCAACTGGAAAATTTTAGGTGGCTGCACTGCATGCAGGAACAGCACCCACAAAAACTCTGCTATGATTTCCCTCTGCAAAATTATTGTGGAGGAATGCAGCAAGTCTAAATTTCCAAAGAAAGAGATAAAAAACAATTTCCTTAGATCATCTGTTAGAACRTCTCTTTGTTGCCTTTAAAGCATAAACTATCAGAAGGATTTTATTTTAAAATAACGGAAGGACAATTTTACAAATTTATACTGACAAGTAGGTGTTTGTTATCACTTAGATTTTGTAAAATGCCATAGTTTTATTTTTGGTTGTTTTATGGGTTCTATTACTGAAAGAAGTCATGGCCATTTCTTGATTTGACCAAATGGATAATCTTCTCTTTTGTAGGTGGGGAACTCGACATCATGGGATGCCAACTCCTATAAAGGTGCTCAGTTCTTTTAGCTCTTTKGTTACTTGTTAGAATTTGACATGAGGAATGAGGGGCTGAGGAACACCTAATTCTGAGTTTGAGATACTTGGAGAGCTTTCACGCTGTTGAATTCAACTGAGCTCATTTGGTATCTGAGCATACCCTGCTGATTCTGAACACAGGGCAAGGCTATTGCAATGTTATTAGCAGCAAAAATTGCTTCTCAGTCTAAAACCACATTTTTTTATGCKTATAGAGACATCAGTGTCTTTCCAGGCTAATACATCTCCAAATGCCTTCAGTAGTCACAGATGTGAAGGGTGGAGGTTTCGACTCCTGGCTCAACCAAGATTTCTCCAATGTTTTTGCCAAAACAGCAACTGGCACCACATCTCACTGCACAGAGATGCTGTGTGATGCTCTGTGCCACCAACATCCCTTTAATGCCTACCCGTGGCTGAAAACCCATCTCTGGTGAGGGCAGCTGGCCCTGTGTGGTGCAGTGGGCTCAGTCCCAGCAGTGCTCAAATGGTGCCATGGTCATTGCTGTCACTCGTTAACAACAGTGTCCATCCAAGAGTGTCATCCTCAGAAYTGGGRAATCACACAATGGTTTGGGTWCAAAGCCACCTGAAGGATCATCTACTTCCAAATCCCTGTYATGGGCAGGGACGCCTTCCACCAGACCAGGATGCTCCAACCTCCAACCAACCTGGCCTGGCAAACCCCAGAACACCAATTAAAATGATTTTGAAAATCAGCAGAAGCAAAAAAACTACAACTGGGCAGGAAGAAGCCCACAGTGAGCCAAAGTGTCACCATCTTTACGACAATGTAATGTTGAGGAGATGTTTGTGGGGGACATGGTCCTTTCTGCAGAGTCATTCCTCCAGCAGAGGCCCCATGAGAGCCTGGTATTAGTGTCCCTGACACCCTCATCCCAGCCCAGCTCGCTCRTGACTCACAGAGAGCACCCAGAACCCTCATCCATCCCCCGTGGCACCCATGGGAAGGAGCTCAGAGTCGATTCTGCCCCAGCAGATCCACCCCAGCCCTTCCAGCCTGGTGGGATGTGATTGAAAGCTATTGTGAGCCTCAATCCACACAATCCTCCCACTGCTCTGCCCCCCGAAGAATGGCAGCCCCGCAATACATCCCAGCCTTAGCAGGAGCTACTTATATCCTGCAGTAGGAGGCTTCACCAGCCTCGCTGAGCTTCCAAGTGATATAACACAAATCTGTCACCACAGATGGTCTCGCCGATAGCATCTGTGGCTCAAGTGCCGAGAAAGGAAGCCATACTTCTTACCACTGTGTATAAAAAGAAAACTCTCCTGCAGTAATATTTCACTGCTGACAGCACAGCATCTCTGTTAAAAAAAGAAACGCTCATGTATCCTAATATTCTGCCTTTCTAAATAATAAAATCAATCTCCACGTTAGCAGCCTGTCTAGTCGATATTTCCCCTGTAAAGCGAACTCACATTCCATTTCTATGTCCAGGATAATCTTTAATGGGAGGATAACAAACACATTACAGAGTCCTGATTTGYTATATGTTACAAAAATTCCTATGTCTTCATTAACCAAAAAGGGGGCAGCTCACAGGACTATTTTTCAACTCTGACTTCACAGCATACACTAATCCCTTCAATGTTATTCTGTCAAGATTTATTTTGCACACACTGATACATGCAGAATTCACATCATGGATTTCTCTTCCATATCTACAATCACAGCCATCTGATTTAGCCCACAWCCACAACTACATACCCTGCCTGCTAATGCATTTCTCTGAGATTTATTTCAACGCGCCGACAGGACTGTATCACTTCCTCAGCATGTTCAAAYGGTCAATTCTAGGAAGGAAAGAAGTCCCTAAAGTTATCAAAACACTGCATTTCCATTTTCAGTAAATGTGGAATGCTTCTTTACCAATTAATTTTATCTAAGCCGCAGGAGAGGCTGGGCACTGCTCTTGGTCAGTAAAAGCTTTTCTGGAAGTACAAACGTCTCGGTGTAAAAGTCCATTACCTCRCATCCCTTGTAAGATATAAGCAAAGGCTCTTTCCTTCAGAAAAGCCAGCACATGCATAAATTCAGCATGACCTGAAACTCCAACCCAGCAAGTCAAATTTCTTTACATTTATATCTCAAAAGCATGAGTCGGCAAGATAAATGCCATGACTCCTTTTGCATTTTAATAGGCACTTGAAAATTAGGATCAGTTTTAACTGCTTAATATATGACAGAATTTAACTCATATGCTACCTAAATCTGGGCACAGAATATAAATATATATATATATATAAAGCCATATGCAGACAGCAGACTTTTCATTGTGATGGAGWTTAAACAAACATACCTTGAGAAAAACATAAAACTGTAATCAACTCATACACCTTCTAGAAAGGGAATTTAACAGGAACATGTGTTGAGTTTACACACTTAGGAGTAATTTTTAAGTTTAGAGGATACTGGCACATATAAAGCTCTGCTTTCCCTTTTAACTGGTCTATTTTTTTTTAAAGACTTAAATTGTAAGCTGGACTCCTGAGATTTTTCCATCTAGTCTGGTRCCCTGGCATCATTAATTTGTAAGAGCAGGAAGAGGAGAGATCTAACACCTGGTTTGCCACATAGTAATTGTGACAACAAGATGACCTGRTATGGTACAAAAATGACTTTAGCCACCTACTTTATGATATCCTTTGCTGCTGAACAGCTGACAGAGACACATGCACCATATTATGACAAGATGACCTTTAAAGGTCCCTTCCAACACAAACTAYTCTGTGATTCTATGATATTATCTTAATACCACCTTTCAGGTAGATGTATGTTTCAAATAAGAACAGCTTTGAGAGGAGAGCAGGGACAACTAACGCACAAAAACCTGTGGAAAAGGTGGTGTATATTGTTATCTGAGAGCCTGGTAGGGACGACAACCTTTCCTCTTTTGGCCTCCAACCATGGATCTTCTGCCCTGYTCTCCTTCGCCCTTGTGCCCTGTTTTGATTTGATGCACAATCCTTTCTTCAGCACCTGGATACCCCCACCCTGTGGTCAGCTGAAATTAGGAAGCATCATTCCCATGGTACAGTGGAACATCTTGGTCTAGTTTGGATGGAGAAGGTTTTAATTAGGAGGATTTATGTCAATAAAAATCACTGGAAGACATCTAAAAATATTCTTTTACAAACAAAAGAGCTGACGATGAGTGCTAAAGTTGCAAAATCAAAAAAGCACAATCCAAAAAGCTGCTGTCAGGTCTAAACCTGTGACATTAATCCTGTGCACAAGTTGTCCATAATGCCATGTCCTGTGCCCCTCAGGACCCTACCCAGATCAGTGTAGCTCACCAGTGACACAGACACTGCAATACTCACCCTTCCCTTCAGCACGCATTTGCAGCCCCTCTGCTTCATACTTTGCTCAAAATCCAAATGCAGCAATAAATGAAACAATAAACTTGCTGAATTCCCCACAAAAGAATACTTTATTCACTATCCTACTTACACAGGCAAAGAGATGGGTGTCCTGAGGAAAATACAAGCACTGAGGAGCCCTGCCTCGGGGAGAGCAGCAAGCTCAGGAGACTCGTGGAGAAGATGTCACTTTGTCTAAAATCTGCATGGGACAGGCAAACGGGATAAATGGATCTTTTAAGACTTAGCTGCAATAAAAAAYAGCACCATCAATCATTTTATTGCTGTTGCAGAAAGGTTTCTCTCTTTGCCATGTGGGAAAACTGATTTTTGCCGAAATGTGTTGCCCGTGGAAATTCTGCTCTGTCAGCGACAGCGTTCCATGGACCACGAGGATCCCACCAGCGAGGATCCCTCCCATCTGCTGTCCCACCTTTCCCTGGAGGCCCACAAGACACCAGCATTCATTTTCCATTAGTCCACAGAACCACATTAAGCCATTAAAGTTTACTTTCTGTTTTTTTTATTGTTATTAAAAGCTTAGCAATAAGGCGAACACTGCAGAGAACCCTCCGTAATTGTTGGGTTGTTTCRACCAAAAGACTGGCACAACCAGGGAAGGATCTACCATTTTTACCCAAGGATTTTACATATGAAATCACTTATCAGAGAGAGTTTTGAGAATTTAGATACTTCTCAATTAARAGGTCCAATTTTCAGTGATATGCATAAACTATTGTTTATTTTTTGGCCTCCCTGTGGAGTGATATCTATCATTTTCAGCAGGAAGCCAAGGCTATTTGTTTTTCAAAGATAGCTCTTTGGAATTAATTACTCTGGTATTAGACTAAGTGACAGAACAGGTAGTGCAGAACCGAGGGTAACAAGAAATTTTGTCTTGCAGCTTTTTAAAGTAAAATTATTCTCCTAACCTGACTGACAGCATACCATTAATCACTATTTAACAATTATTACAGCCAAGACACATTAAAAAACAACCCTATATTTCTCACTGCGACTTATGCTTATTTCATTTTCTAATTGCTGGCTTAATTTTTTAAATGTCAACAAAAGACAATTAAATTCTTGTTGCAACTGTTCAAGCCAAACAAATATAATGAAAACTTAATGGATGCATCCTATTTAAGATTCTGTTGGAGTTTCTTCCATGAGATGGCACCGTATCAAACAGGGCTGCTGCTATGCAGGGCCTGATGTCCAGCCCACCCCAGGTACCTCTGCTCCATCCAGTGAGTCTGGGAGGTGTTTTGGTTAAAACCTCCACTGCAACCCTAATTATTGAGCTGTCTCCCAGGATGTCAGAGCCAAGGTGGCAATTGCAAAATGGCTGTCAACRTTTTGACTGAAAAATACCGGTTTAGCTTTATTAACCACTCTCAGTGCTGTGACTGTCAGAGAACAGCACAAGGCAATGTTTTATGGTGCAGCAGTGGACTCAGGGACGCTGCCTGATGAGTCCTCTTTTTGACACTGGGACTTGCAAAGAAGAGAACAGAACCSAGCAGCACCTGCTGACTTGCATGAGTTTTGTGGCTCAGGGTACAGTGATAAATCAGGTTAAATGAGAAAGCTGGTTTATTATGTTCTCATCCTCCAGCAAACCCTTCCCTGCCTCTGCCACGGTTTGTTGCCGTCTTAGTTCTGCAGATAAAACTCTTTATTGGGTCATAATATAGACTGGATCTCTGACAGCAACGTGCTTGGCAGGGAGGATGAGAGCAGCACACAGCCACGGGGTGAGCAGGTAGAGAAGGGAAAACTCAGAGAGTGCCAGTCACAGAATCATTAAGGTGGAAAAGACCTCTAAGATCAGCAGAGTCCAGCTGTTAACTCAGCTCTGCCATGTTCAGCTCCAAACCAGACCCCCGAGTGCCAAACTCACACACCTTTTGAACCAGTCAGCCCAGAGGCATTAAAAAAACAGCAAAAAATCATCAGTGGTTGACAATCATCACAAGAGCAGGGATTTTAAAATCAGACATAGCCTGCAGAAACTTCCAGAGACAACCTTAGAAATGACAAAACAGCTCTAACAGGGTGTAACCCTGCAGAAGCCAATTAGGTAACACGTTCTGTGTGCCACGTTGTATGTGATTTCAGGTGAAACATGGGTAACGTGGCTAAATATATATAACAAAATTTAATAAACCACTGGTGGAAAACTGGCCAGCAGGACTGTCACTCAGGGGTGTGTCAAAAATCATGTCACCAGGCCAGATAAATCTTCATATTCATGAGTTCAGCACAAAGGAGTGGGAGCCCATTCTATCCCATTACCTTTTAAAATGTGTCACAGCACAAGGAGCTGAGCAAAAAATACAACACCCAGCATACAACAATAGTTCCACATTAGAAAATGAATCCAAGGACAAAACCTTTCTAAAGGATGAGTTGTTTCAGAAGACAGTGACTTCCAAAAATAGAAACCTAGAAAGAGAAACTCCCTTGCTCCTGGAGTTTTATTAGAAAGCACAGTTGCCATACAAAAATGAAAAGAGAAAACAAGATTAAAGGAAATTGATGCTTTTTTTCTGACTATTATATTGCTCACAACAGATTTGTTTTCTAGTCCCTGGCAAAACATTAGAGAAATTCCTGTTTTAGGAGTGAGACTGCACATGGAGGGATCACCAATGACCCATGGAYTGAGCCCAGTAAAAAAGAAAATATCCAGCCACAGAGTATTAATAGCAAGAGGCTACAAACCAACAGGTCCTGACCTTCAGCTGAGCCTTCTGACAAGAATAAAACTGTGGGACTGGAGCAGGGGGACAATTACCTGCCAGACTGCAAGCAGACTGTGGCTGGGAAATAGAGGGAAGAAGAAAGTTTGTGTTAAGGAAGTGCCAGGGTGGATGTGGGATGATTGATCCGCATYATCATGTCTCAGAGGCTCAGGAAGGGGACGTGGAAAGGCAAGGTAGTGAATTTATTTTTAATTGCTGCAAGGTTTTTTTTCTTTTTTTAACCCCAGGATGGAGAAAAGGTGGGGATGTGCATGGAAGAAAGAGCTTTTTGGGCCAAACTCCATATGTTTCTGCTTGGGTCTGATTCTTTTTCTGTTTCTCTTTCTAGGGTGAAAAAATTTAAAACATACATCTTAATAAGTCCTTTTTTAAAAATAGGTGAAGATACAAGACTTTCTTGAAGCAGTTGCCATGGAGAAGCTGTTCAAGTGAAGAATAATTACTAGGGCAAAATCACATACAATATGGGGACTGATCCTTCAGATTTTACCCATGCAGAACTCCCACAGAAGTCAACTTGTTATCACATATTTTTAGCAAGCCAGGAAAAGAAAAAGAACTCATACTTCACTCCTTCCAAATGAAAAAAAAAAAATCATTTGTTTGCATAACACAGCGAAGAGAATAGGCTTTTTCAGCAAAAGTCTTTTTTTCTAAAGACTCTGCAAGCCACTTTGTAGCACAGGTGGGATGTTGGGATGTTCTCACTTTTAGGATCAAAGAAGTTAATTACTGAGCAGTAATTTGTAAGTGCATAGTGTGCTCTTTCCCATGGTATCAGAAGTATTGCAGAATGTGTACTTAAAACAAAATGAGGTCCCTCTTTTTTTTTTTTTTTTTTTTTTTCCTTGTCTTTTCTTTTTTTTTTTTTTTTTTTTTTTTTTTTTTTTTTTTTTTTTTTTTTTTTTTTTTTTTTTTTTTTTTTTTTTTTTTTTTAATTTCATCAAAAATAATTGCAAATCCAAAGAGAAACATTTTTATACAGGTTCCAGCTGGCTCTTGATGCTGACTTGCAGAAAGAACCAACATTTCTTTGTCCTGAACACACATAACTCCAAAATTAGAGATTTGTCTCTTCAAACAACCATGGTTACACAAAGACTCCTAATTCTTCAGACTGCACCTTGCACAGAAGTTACAGCAAATTAATTYCCCCCTCACCTCCATTGCCTCCTCTACTCTTCACCTCCCCCAGCCTTGAAGCAAAGCTCTGAGGGTGGGAGAGTTCCCCTCCAAAGTGGGATTGTGGCTCTTGCATTCCCCAAAAGAGCCCCATGCCTCAATGGTACCCTGCAATATCACCCTGCTGGCTACACAAGGTGCTCTTTTCAGAATCTGTGCCACCAAAAAAAAAATCTGTGCCAAAAAAAAAAAAAAAAACAATCCCTGCCACACAGCTCCTTTCTCTATCCATGCAGAATGGAGGGATAACAGAACTGGCTGGAGCATAGCCCTTGGACAAAATAATCCCACTGGGCCACACAACACAACCCTGGTCATCTTACCTTGGTGCTGGGACATAAATCCACATGGATGTGGGCATGAGAGCATGGAAAATCCCTGAGCCCCACCACTGTGCTGAGAGAGAGCACCTCTGCCAAAGTTTGCTGCCTTTTAGCCAGAACATGTCACATGGAAGCACGATAAACAAAAAGAAAGGAATCCTCATCCTGGAAAACAGGGGGTATTTGTGCTGGTACAATWAGAGGTGTGTAATTGCACAGGGGTAATTACACCAGTAAACTTCCCCATGTGAGAAATCCCCAAAGCCCCTGGGCTCCAGTCAGTGTCAAACACCACAAAATCTCAATTACCCCTTCCCAAAACAGCAACCACCATCCATGAAACACCTCTGGAAAACAGGGACAGTACTTAGAGATGTGATGATCTTCAAATGGATCGTTCTGTTGCATTTTCATCTGCTAAGCAAACTACAAAGTTTGGTTTGTGGTGCACACCCTGTGACCGTAACACACCTGATGGGCTGATTTCTCCAACATCCATTTAGAGGAACAATAAAGTCATTACAATTTGGGATCAGGCTTACAAGACCTCTGGTCCTCATCCTGCAATTTAATCCTGAAAGGAGTGTGAATATCTGTGTTCCCAGCAGTGGAATGAAGCCCAGCATCACCAGCTGTTGGGAAGCCAGGTCTGACCCACACCCCCCAGGATTCTCAGCATCTCCCCTGTGCTGAGTTTGGCAGAAGCTTTCCCACAGTCTTGAGCAATTTAATGTTTTGGGTATTATATTGAGGGAAACCTTAACTGAACAAACAAATTCCACAGCCCAGTAATAAGGACAAGCTGATTTCTTTTTTCTTGAAATTACCCCAGTTAAGTCACCAGTTATCACCTCCTGCAGCAGTAAGAASAGAACACAATTAGAAAATTTAATTAATTAAGCTGAAGGCAATGATACCTACTTTAAACCCCTGAATGCAGTCAGATCAGCAGACCAGATCAGAGAAGCAGTGAGGGTTTAATACTCCAGGAGGCATCGAGCCTTTCATCAGGGTTGGGGTGATCCATCCCTCTCCAAACTGCTCCTGTCCTAGAGGTGTCTTCTATATGTCCCCAAAACCAGAATTACACTGCTAAAAACAAAAGCTCAGGGTGGGGGCTCAAATATATATTTTACTGTTCCAAATGAAGTCACTGTGTTCCATCAACTGCCATAAATATCAGGAAAATCAGACTGATAAAAAGGGTAAAGACCTGGTTCTTGACACATCAAACCTCAGCAGTTCCCAGAAACTCAGGAAGACTCTATTAGAGCAGTGGGACAACAAAATCAGGAATAAAATAAACAGTAGGATGGTGTCTAAGCTGGAAACTAAATGAAAAGAGCTAAAAAAGAAAAATAACTACAGCCTTAATGAGCTATGCTTAAAATGCAGGCAATCAAACCACAGYGAGGAGGAACTAACAGCATTATTCACTGCTATTTTCATAAAATGTTGTAATGTTTGCACAGATACTGAGGGAGCCAGCCCAGCTCAGGCACAGAAATTGAGGTGGAAAAGATGGGTCAGGAGAGCTGCTGAGAAGGGTGACCCAATTAACATCCACGAGGGGACTGTTCCGCCGATCCCCTGCTCTTCCTGAAAGAGGGAAATTGTGAGAAAATCGAGCTGGAAAAAAACCATCATTTATAAATTCTGTCCACTCAGAGGGAGAAGACCCAAATGGTGCAAACTCCTCTTAGAGCAGAAAAGTGTGGTGAGACCAGGGCAGAAGAAAAGTGCCTTTTTCACCTGAAAACACCCTGGAGAAAAGAAACAATGGATAATGGAGGCTGAAACACAGCCCTCAGAGTCTGTCCACAAACTCCTACATCTCCTTATCCAAAAACCAGCAGGGATCAGTCCAAAAAACACCTTGGGTGGCTTCTTCAACGTGATAAAAAAAAAAAAAAATTCTTTTCTGTGCTGCTTCACCAYGGCAGAGTGTAAGAGCAGTTTTGATGTAAACTGAAATAAGCTGCGAGGAACAAAAATAGCTGCACGTTCATTTTATCTGSTTTGGGTAAATTGGTGTAAACCTGCTTGCCAGCCACCACCCTGGAGAGAAAATGGAGTGCCAGGAAAAAAGAGGAGATGAGGAGGGTGATTATTCCTGGGACAACAACTGGGACAGAGCGGGGGTGAAACACGAGGGTTTGCCTTTGAGAGGGCAGGAAGGGACATGGGAAAGGGAGAAACAACAGCAAGATGYGGGAAATTAAATTAGATAAATAAAAGAGTAAAAGGGTGGGAAGAACAAAGCCTGGACCAGCCCTTGGTGTTGTCTGAGGTGTGACTTTGGGGGTACCACCAGAGGTCAGGGGACATTTTTTGGGTTTTGCACTGGGGCTGTTCAGACACAGCAGGATGAGCTCCAAAGGTGCAGAGGACAGAAAAGGCTCTCACAGGAGCTCCATGCAGATCTGGGGTAAAAAAAGCACAATGCAGGAATAAGGCAGGAAACTGCAGCCTATGRCTTAATTTTTGGAAATGGCAGCAGGAAATATTCTCAGTGGCACRATTGAGAGTGCTGGAGACATGGCATTACAATTCCTGCAAGACTGATATTAGGAMAACACTTTTCTATTGATAACATAGCTTTCCAATAAATAAACACCATGAAAATAAAGCACATACATGCATTTAGTGCCATGGGAACAAGATTGAGAACTACACATGGAAATGAATGGATAATTTACACATAATTAAAGATTTTCTGATTTTCCCTCTCCCATGATTTTCTGCTGATAAGTCTATAAAAACAATAGAGCAACAAACTTGAAATACTGCTGATGAATTCCCAGAAGCCCAAAGAGCACATTTTTCAGAGCTGGTATCTAACTAATAGAGATGGAGAGAAAAGCAATTAAATAAGAAAAAAAATAAAAGCAAGCAACTCATTCCTCAAATGACTCATTTCTCACTTAAAAGGAGTCTCTTTCCTCTTCCTCCACTGCCCTTTAATAGCTCCTTCATGCCAACAYCACTTCAGGTCACGGAAGGATAGCAAGTCCTAGTTCTTTTCAGGATCATTTCCTGCCTGTTGTCCCATGCAGGGAGTTTGGTGTCACCTTTTGCTGCACAAAGCTGATTYCTCATCCAACCTGAGCTTTTGATTTTCTCCCCTCCCCGGGGACTATTTTTGACATCTTTTATCCAGGATTTTCCCTGTCAAAGAGCACTTGTTGACCCCTCTGCATAAGAGCCCTTTCATTAGAACACAGAGCCATCTCAGGTGAATTTGCAGATGCCCACACTTTATTTTTTTTTGGGAAAGCCAAGGTTCCCAAGGCTCTGCAGTGGGACAACTTCCCAATTTGGTGTTTTCTGTGCCAAAAACACGACTGCTGTACTCGCTGTGCCCAATGCACAGCACCATTTGGGTTTGTGCTCGTGCCTCCCTGAGGARCTGTAAAGTTTCAGATATAATTAACCTAAGGACCTTCTGACATTATTTGCAGCAGAAATGGGTTTTAGATGTYCACACAGGCTCTGTGAGCATAGCAGGTGAGAGATGGCCCATCCTTGCAGCTGATGGGCACATGAAAATAACTTTCCATGGCTGCTCCCACACCACACCAGCTTTTTTCACCCCCAGTGAAGGGCTGAGGCTCCCACAACAGCACTAAAGGWTTTTGTTTCAGATCCTATTTGGAAACATGTTTCCAAGTCCCACTGTTAGTGGATAAAGAAACATTCCATTGCTCCTGGGCACRGTGGCCTTTTCCTTTGGATATCTGGAAGCAAAGGGAGATGGGTATCAAGAATCAAATGGATGCCTGTTCCTGGAAGGGTAAAAAAAATCAGGGAAATATAAACTTCAGTTTTCCTATTTAGATGAGGCAACTCCATCATTGGTAAAAATGTCTTACTACATGCTGATTATAGTGTAGAGAGAGGAAAACTATGTAAAATGCTGATTTTACTGTTCTTCCAGAGAACACAATAGGAAAAATAACTCAGATGTCAATCTGTACTCCCTCTGTTTTCATTCCAGGACYGTGTATTACTAAGAACTGGCACAAGCAAGCAATTTAGTGCTTAATAAGTACCTAAAAGAATCAGGATCCKAATGACTACAACTGAACTACTCAACAGCCCCTAAAATCCAATGAAAGCATGGTAATAAACTGAAAGAGAAGCTGGATTATGTGCTTCAAAACTCTCCCCCTTTTTTCTTCTAAAAGCTGGCTTTGGAAATTACTTATGTACCCATGTTTTTGAAAACCAAGCTGAACCTTGCCCCTGGCTTTCTACCAAGCATAGAATTTTGAGTGCTAGGTGATTTTAATAGCCAATGAAACAAATTCTGTAAGAGTCTGRGGCAGGTTTACTGCTGTTGTTATTGTTTTGGGCTGGGTTTTCTTGAGTTTTTTAGCACTGAATAACTGTCCTTCACTTATTTTCATGTTTAGGTGTCAGAATATTGTAATAGGGTGCTGGGGACCACAGCCAAGGCCAGAGGTCACTGCAGTCCTGTCCATCTCTGTATTCCTCAGAGAGCATTAGGATCTGCAACATACAGCAAACAGTAAATTTTTCTTCCCAAAGGGTTTATCAAATAGTTACCCATTCATATTGTCAATATATATTTCACCAAGACAATTTCAATTATCTGTTTTTCTGAACCTCCCCTCCCAGCCCCTGTGATATTTAAATAATTTATGTCAGGAGTTGTGAAATCAAGAGTCTTAATACTGAATATTCTTTCATAACAAAGTATTGTAGCCCATAACACTGAGAATAAAATTAGGCACATACATAGATATATATTCAATTTAATCTATGGTCTCCATGTCAATGTAGTGCTGCAAAACTGCAAAATATTATTATCATGAGTAACAGAAGATTTTTAAATATTGTTTTTTACTTGAAAAAGAGTATCATGGAACTCACATGTATGTGAATTTATTTCAGTAATACTTTGTACTCTATTTATCAAGATCTTACTGAATCCTGTTGCATTGGATATTAAGGAGAATTCTTGAGTTTTYACTAAACACAGTCAGGTTCAGCTTCAGCTACTGGATCCAGGGAAAAACTGCCCCAAGGCCTCTTGGAACTACAAGCTGCACAGGGAACCCCATCCTGTTAATGTGACATGATTGAACTAATGGAAGACACAAAACCATATGGCATTCTTCTCSTTCAGAAAAATAAAACCGGATTAATTACTTAATAAATAAGTGATGATTACATGAAATGCAAAGGAAAGTAAAGAAAGGTTTCCCTGAGCCCAGTTACCCTGCAGGTCTCTGACTTCTGTTCTGGGGAATTTTGGGGAGCACAGAGTGACAATCCTGGACTCCAGATCCCTAAGGACAGAAGGCTGGCAGTCCCTGGTACAGGAATGCAGCGTTGTGCACATTGAGAAGTGTTTAAAATGGCTCTAAAAACAATTATATGAGAAAACCCATAGAGGACATGACCAGAGGGCTGTGAGAGAKTGGCCTCAGAGGGGGATTMTGGCCSYCAYATCACAGAGTTGTGGTKTTGAAGTAGTTTGGGACTCATTCARAAGGAGAGGAATGTGRCAAGAAGGTTCCACWCCTTCCTAGAGGACCAGGCAGGCTTCAAAGACAGGAATTTCCAGCACTTTCTTCTCTGCATTTGACACTGAAAGGCAAGTGGTTCCCTGGCTTTTGTATGCTACACACACCCCCCAAAATCAAGGAGAAAGCAGTACAAAACTTTCAGCTCAAGAATGAAATTATCTTAATGAGAAAATACTTATTGCATTTTCAAGTGAAAAAAAAAAAAAAAAAAAAAAAAAAACCACCACAAAATTTTGAGATCCCAAGGCCATCATACAGTAGCAAAAATCAGGAAAGCTGAAGTCAGACGTTCCACAGACCCGAGCAGTAAGTGCTGATCTAATTAAATACACAACCAGACTCTCACAGCTATCAAAAGCTGCTTATTAAATTAAATAAACAAAAGCTGATTAATAAGACACTTGGTGTTAAATGGTTAGCCTCCTGCTTGCTCTGCAATGTTCATTCTATAACAATAAATGAAAAATCATCATGCCTAAGCGTGTCTAAATCTGGGCTATAAGGGTTCTTAATAAATTCCTGCAGTGAGGCAGACCAAACAAAGAMTAACTGGCATGAAAGAATGATACAGCATATAGCAAAAAAAAGAAAATTTTAAGCACTGTCACAATTAATGTGAGGTCTATTTGACTCTCAGTGAGGAAATGATGAAATTGGTTGGACCAATTTCYKTTGTGACCAAAATGAAATAGGATTWWGGGGTCCTGCTSTCTGGAAAAGAGTTCCATGGTGYCACAGACTCAAGAAATCCAAGTGTTTGCACACACAGAGGTTGCCACCATTCCTGACACACCAGCCCAAGGTGTCTGCAGATTTCAATTCCTGTTTGAGGCCTTCACTGTTTGGAAAGAACCCAATTTTCAATTTTTTCTAAGGAGCATTAGGCCCGCATAGGGGAATGCTGAGCTTTTTCAGTTTGACACAGGAATTACAGATCCTTCAACATCTCCTTTTCAAAACCATTCACTTGMGTTGAACAAACTCAGGGAAATGTTTCTATTGCATAAGTCAACTAAAAATCCTCCTGGGAACACCMCAGCTCACACTTCCCTTTCCAAGGAGGAGTGGGTGAGAACAAAAATCCACAGCAGATATTAACTGTGCTGTGTAAWACACACTGAAAGGTGGTCAGGTGCAGCTGTGAATTTGTGGCTGCAAAAAACTTGTMGAGAACAGGGAGAACAAGGTGGATGCAGTCAACCCTGAGATCAGGTCTTTRCCTGCTGGATAATCAAATGAAGTTTCCAAGACCTTTAGCTGAAAAATAATTGTTTTAGAGCTTTTTGCTTGCAGGAAAATTACTGAGAAGGGAATTATTAATGTAGCCTGGCTTAGCTACTCTATAACAACTCTGTGAGAACAACCAGGGCACAGAAAGCATAGGGCAGAATATTAAACTTGCTAAATCATAAAAACAAAGACAGAAAATCAACTGGTCTGAGGTTCCCAGATAGAACAACAAGGGGTAAAAAGAGCACTGTGATTCTGCAGAGCAAAACACTCCTGTTAACATTAAATAATGAGGCTGWGGTAAGTGACTTAAATACTAGAATGAAAGATTACTTGAATAGCCAGGTAGTTTGTTTATCATTTCTGAAAAAAAGTAAAAAGTACAAGTCAAAGGCCAAGTGTTGTGAGTTTTTTTCTTCTTTCTAAGCAGTGCTCTAATTAAAATTGGTTCTTGTTATGCCCAATGAAGAAGAGATGTTCTAAATGCTAGTTTTTACAAGCCATTATTTGGCTGGTTAATAAGAGGGGARAAGGAAAACAACAGCAAAATCTACTTTCTATGAAAGAGCAGCAATTTCCCAAGAGTTTCTTGACAATTCTCTGCTGATTAGAGCTGGTGGTGGTTTGTGCCTGGACAGGAACACAGTGAAGGTACAAGGAGGCAGCTCCTAAAAACTCCTGGCACTGGAGCAAAACTAACCTGAAATATGGCACAGTTAAATGGAGCAGCTGCACAGGAGTGAGTGACAAATGCATGACCCCATTCCCCAGTGGGACAGTGCCAAGACCTCCACACTGCACTAATGAGGGAGGTTAACGAGCTCCTGCAGAGGTGAAACGGACAGCACAGCCAGCAGGGGAAAAAAATTGGGTCTGATGAAAGGGGAATTGAGGGCCAGCCAGTTAAACATCCTTCTCATGCTCTGAACAGAGGAATCACCAGGTGGAWCTGGGCTTTCCTGGGTGTAAATATGGTAAAATACCCCTGTCCTGAGGGGAAATCTGTACAAAAACACCAACAGCAGCATCACAGGACTGAGCTCTGTGATGCCACAAGCAGCCCAGATCTTCCACATCTCTGTGCATCCTGCAGCCAAGAAACATCCCTGTGGATCACGGCTGCGTGCCCTGCATTGTTACTGCTCGTTTAAAACTGCCTTTTCATTTTTTYCTCATAAATACGGCACCAAAAGAGGTGCCCTCCCATCATTAAAAGTAGTTCAGATCCAATTAATAATTGGACCTCTAAGGGAGTTTCAAATCAGGGCTCGGACTCGATTTGATATCCCAGGCACTATATCAAGAGGCTGAGGAASAACTCGTTCTCATTCCGTGTGAGTCACATCCTCTCTGCATCCATGCACTCAGGCATTCCTCTAAAGAGGAAAAAACCCTATGCTAATTTCCAGGCATATGATCCTCCTCTGGGGTTTGGGGTTTTTTTTTTTTTTTTTTTCCTGCTCTGTTTAAGATTAAGCTTTTAGAGTTATAATGGATATTGCATCATCAGGCTAGCTTTAATGTGCAAAAGAAAGGCTAATTATATGCTGTTTGGTGGTGGTAGCAAAAATATAAAAATCAAAGCAGTTTTCTTTATCTTGTTTTCCCTTTGAATCCTCGTGGCTCAGGGAAAGCAAGGAGCTGACAGCCTTGGGTGATGGAGAAAGGCAGGGTGAGATTGGCCCCTGTGCAGACCACGGGCAACAGGCTGTGAACAACTTTCTCAGGACTGACACTCTCCTGAAAATTTAATTTTCATCCTCTAAAAGCAGACAGGGGATGCAGAGACAGCAGAGCCCTGTTTTCCCTGCCAGGGAGAGCAGCTCAGGCCAGCCCTCACTGCTTTCCTTGGAAGAGCCTGTTCAATGTAGAGCAGAGGTGGCTGACACTGGAAATGTYTGAAAAATTCACTTGTCCTGGGGCAGATGGATGTGCCCTGGCCACTGCTGTCCAGTTTTTGGGAAAAAAACATGGACAACACAAGGCCTGGGCTCTGCTCAACACAAGAAGGCATCTCACACATCTTCAAAGCCTGATTCTGGCTGAGCCACCATGAAGSTATAGATTGGAAAAGCTCTTGCAACACAAGAGGCTTTGTCACAGTCTGGAAAGCAAAAGGATTTGATTTTTTAAGGGTTTGTTCCGATAGATGAAAAGCTAGTGCCCATTATTTTTCATGTTTTCCCGAGTTCCAAAGAAATTTCAAGACTCTGCCAGMGTCCTGGGGGTTTTATTTAGAGTGCTAAGGAATCAAACTGGGCAGGCAGTGGGAGTTCAGCACTGTGGGGGGAAACTCCTCTCATCTCCATGCCAATGTTTTCTAAACCAGAGCCAAAGGCAGAGCACTCAACTGTGCATCCACCACACACCACCATTTCCCTGAATTGCARTATTTCTCCTCTAGTTAATGACTAGCACAATGGATTTGGGGGTTCCTGTTTGTAATGTAATGGCTGTGTAGATAAATCATCCTGGCTGGACTGAGGGACTGCATCTCCACCCAGCACTGTGCCCATCCATGCAGAATTCCCCTCTCCAAAGTATTCTCTGTACTTCCAAAATACCCATAGAAATTTAGTGGCCCTGCACCATTTATATACCACAAAAATTAGGATTTACATTTAAGATGTACCTGGATGAGGAAAATAACACAGCTCCATCACTTACTGCATTAACTCACACCTCAGTAGCTTGAGCAATCTTTCCTAGGTTGGGTATGGTGGATAAAGAAACAGTTGTAGGGAGAAAAGAAGTGAACAATGCAAAAAATAAATCTTTCTTAGATAAGGAACACAAGCACACATTGTTTTGGCAGCGGTCGCTCTAAATGTAGTTTGTGTTTGTTTTGTATATCGATTTTGTAATTCCTTTACAATTCTCCATCCTAAGGTAGACAGCAAAAGTTACTTTATAAGAAAGATTTAAATGAATGAACGGAGTTGCTGGGGAAACAGAGGTATCACGCAGTTCACCAGCGAGTGCTGGCAAGCAAAGACGGGCGGAGGGAGATCAGCAGCGTTTGCTGTGCCATAAAATAAAGGCACAGACAAACCTCCTCGGAGCTGAGCTCAACTACCCCCACAAAAAAATGATTCCAACCTCCCCGGGGAGCAAGACATAACCACGGCAAACGTCCTAAGTGCCTATTCGTGTAAAAGGATGACAGAGCAGCGCTGTGTAAATCCTGCTCACCTGCTTGCSTCTCATTTAGCGGGTGATTTACCGGAGCAAACTGCGCTCTGACTGCCTGAGCTCCCTGCGAGGAGCGGTGTTTAATGTCCCTGTGCCAGCCTGGGGTCAGCTTTGTCATTCACGTCGGGTACCGGGGCTGATTCAGGTGCATCCCACATCCTCCCCGAGGCGCTCATTTGCCTCCTTTCACCGTGGGAATGCTTTACCCACCGCAAACTAATTATTCCGCCGCCTATCTGCCTCTCCCCAGCCCTCTAMATCGCCCAGGAATGAAAAGAGGGAGCAAACAACCTTATTTTAAAGTACTGAAAAAAMAATTCAAAGTTACTSTTGTTTTGAGRTTCYGTTGTCACAARTTAGTGATTTCCAGGCGGTCTGAGAAACCCCTTGAATTCAAACCCCAGAAACTCAGATTTTGAGTTGAAATACACCCCAAGTGCTCGGCTTCTCTTCCAGCATCAGTATTAAATTGATTGCCCTCCCTAATATCCCTGTAATCCTGTCTGCTCCGGGCACGCTTGTTTGCAGTGATTAGACTGTGAGAAGCATTTCTGTCCCGTTCCTGATGGGCGTACAGCGAAGGACAGGTCTGGCTTTGAGCTGCATGAATTTATTTTGTGACCAACTTCAGTAGATCCAACCGAGAATTCATCCCAGGAGTAGAA